>NW_025336669.1:191989-614218 GCF_004798865.1 Varanus komodoensis | reverse complement strand
TGGCCACCTAATGAGAAGGAAGGACTCCCTGGAGAAGACCCTAATGCTGGGAACAATAGATGGCAAAAGAAGAAGGGGGCGGCAGAGAATGAGGTGGCTGGATGGAGTCACTGAAGCAGTTGGTGTGAGCTTGAGTGGACTCCGGGGGATGGTGGAGGACAGGAAGGCCTGAAAGAATGTTGCCCATGGGGTCGCGATGGGTTGGACATGACTTTGCAACTAGCAACAACAACAACAGCACTGAAAAAATCTTCCCTATTCCACCACTAACTAAACAGCATATCAGAAATACCGTGTCTAAAACAAACAAAGGAGTTAGCATGGAAAATCATGCTGATGTGGCAGGTACCTCCTCCAGACTACCACACCTGCATAACTCCTCCAATTCTGAGAAAACAGAAAAGGGTTATAACTATGTGCTGATTTCCAATGACAGTCCATGGGAGGCAAGAAGAAAGAGTTTCTGACTCAATCCAGATTTGGACACAAAGCAAAGTAGACAGTCTTCAGATTGGATCAAGCCGAGATTGAGAATTTTGGAGGGATTTCTCAGCATGCAAAGTTTTTTTGTGTATACAATACCATAAGGGGTATGTGCGCACACACATGCACACTCTTTGTTCACAGCTTCTATCCTGTTTTGTCCTTTCACCTCCCTAGATTTTAAAATCCTTTTAACAAGAACTCCTCATTCAGTTCTCAGGACCTCAGCAAGCAGCAGCCCTGGAAAGCCCCAAGGTCGGAAGCCCTTTTTAAGTCCTCAAGGGGGAAGGGGGTTTCCTGGAAGCACGAGCAGCTGGCGAGAATCGGATAAAAGCTGTAAAATAAAGAATGCACACACAAAGAGACACGTTCACCTACTTCCTTACAGTAAGGTAAGCACTGAAGCTTTGTGTACTGAGAACTTTCTCCAAAATTCTCAAAAACCCTTTGGAAGTTCAGAAAAACAACTGCCTCTTGCACTGGGAAATTAAGAGGTTGCAAAAGGGCAGGTGAGATTTTGGCAAAGCACTGCTCAAAGAAATTTTCCCTACATCTGGCTTTTTGACTCTTATGGTCCAAGGGATAATCAAAACCATCACTGATGGGGTTCCCTCATTTTATTCCATTTTAGATCAGATTTCCCCAACCTAGAACCCTCCAGAAATTTTGGATTATTGTATCCAGCAGCTCCACTCACTATGACCTGTGATCAGAGGAGCTAGAACTGTACTTCTGGAGTGTGACCAGAGGGCTGTTTTAGGTCTAAAAATCTTGGTTTCAAAGCTTATTTACCCATTTTTAGACTTCCTGCTTGAGTCCATTTTTAACCAGTTTGATTTCCTTTTCTTCTTCCTTCTTTGCTTCTCCTTTTCTCAGACCCATGTTTTCTTTCTGCCAATACGCTCATATAAGGATTAGCTGACAAACACTGAATACTGAGCTGCCAGAGAACAGAGCTTTGGTTACTGTGTTGGGTATTGGCTGGAGGAGAAGAACAAGAACGAGAGGGACATAACATGTCCCTAAACAGCCATAGACTATCAGCTCAGGTTTTTCCAGGAGTTTCTTTCACAATTGCAGGAAAAACATTTTCTTTCAAAGGCAAGGAGTCTGTTTTAGTACTTTTTCCTCCACCACAAGTAGGCTTTTTGTAAAGCTACTTGATCTTAACATTGCTTGTTTGGGACCAAGCTGCCCCCCAATACTTGGCATCATATGTATAAGATGGCTCCCAATAATACGGTGCTGCTGGGAAAACCCACCCTCTTCCCTCCAGAGGTTGGAAGGAGCAGGGATCTGTTGTTTGAGGATACTGAAGGGATCATTTTCCACATCAAAAAGCCTCAGTGCTTCAGCACTGCTCCCCTTCCCCACTGCATGGGCTTTCCACCATCTTGATGATAGCACGAAGGACTGTCACTGCCACACCCCCCCCCCCCCCCAGAAAAAAGGATCTTCTTCTCCCCCAAGAAGGAATTCTTGGGGGAGACGGCAGTTCCTGAAGTTACCTGATCCTAAGCCATACAGAACTTCAAGGTTAACTCCAAACACACAGCATTAAAAAGGCAACCACTATAGACAGGATAGGATTTCAGTCATACATAGGCCTCAAATAAGAATCTGACATCTTGGCCCATTCAAAGGACCTGGACTGTTTTGAAAGGCAGCCCCTCATGAGGACCACTGGAGTGTTCCCATCTTGAAGGGTCTTGGGCTTGTCTAAGCAGGTCACTCTTCACCTAAGAACCTAAGAAAAGCCAAGCTGGATCAGCCCAAAGGTCCATCTCGTCCGGCAGTCCATGCACACGGTGGCAACCCAGCTGCCCGCAGGATCCCTCACACAGGGTGGGTGCAGGTCTGCCTCCTGCCCAGGCCCCTCAGCAACCGGTGTGTGCAGGCAGGCCTCTTCTGGTAAATGAGGGAGCACAGAGCCAGCAAGGCGAGTAGCCATGGAGAAACTTCTCCCTCCCCCCTTTGCCAGGAAAGACTCATAGGAATTTGGAAATGCCTCCTAGGTGAAACGTCTGTATAATCTCAAAAGAGGAAGAAAACGAAAGTAACATTACAGTGTCCTGTTTCTTTCCGAAATAAGTTCATTTTATCACAGCTCTGCTTTCCTCTTCCTCCCAAAACCCCCAAGTGGGCTTGCGGGTTCTTGTGCTGTAGTTTCCCGTTCAAGTGGTGCTCAGAGCCAGAATAGGTGATCTGTGCCATGTAATGCTTTTTCCCCCTCCATTTGTGTTTAAATAATATGAACGACGTGAGAGAACTATTTCAGGGCGCTTTCAGGTTGCAATTAGGAGCACTGCTCTAGGAGTTTCAGTCCCCATAGAGCAAACTCACCAGCTGTTCCAGCTAATGGTGGTTTCTCCACAGGGCTAGTCACAATCCACAAATGGAAATGCATTTGACAAGCCTCCTGAGGGGCTAGGAAAATCAGTTCATCTCATACATTTCAATCCCCCCACCCCATTACCCCGTATATTATTGAAAATGTTATCTCCCCCTGTTCATTCTCTCTCTCTCTCTCTCTCTCTCTCTCTCCCTGCTCTCTCCCCCTGCTCTCTCCCCCCCCCACCTCTGTGTGTGTGTGTGTGTCACCCTCAAGAACTCCACAACTACCCACAGAAGGAAGATATGAAGTGGAACTCCAGGCATAGGTCATTTATAAATAAGCTTCTTCTGAGTTCCTTCCAATCACCTTGAAGCAAACCTTTTCGGCATGTGCTCCAAGAGTCTTCCAAGGAGTTGGGTTACCCACAACTTGACTTCTTCATTCCACAGGCATATCTAAGACTGAAAGAGAGAAGGACAAACTCCTTCTGTTTATGTGGTCTAACAAGTTATGGCAGGGTGGGTGAAATTGCATGTCAAGGAGGAAAGCTAAATATAACACTGAGGACAACAGATGTGCCTGGTGCATTTCATAATCAGTTTAATGTATTGAAACTGAAGCATTCACAGTGAAATATTAAAAATTGTACTCTGTCTTATTCTAGACTTTGTATTAGGATGACTTCAGAAAACATCCGCATCAGAAAGACCTTATGGGAAATACTCCTAATCAAATTTTCCTACTTGAAATGTGCATTTTCAAATCATTTTGTGAGATTTCCATGTAAGATGACCAGATATTTAATACGCAAACAACTGTTTATGGATTCTTAAATAAATTTTCACCGAGAGCTGAAGCTGAGTGTTGAAACTACCAAATGTTGACAAATCCAAACTTAAGATTTTTAACATCTTACCAAGTTTCCACCCAGTGCCAAATGTTGCTTCAGCCCAAGCTGGGAAGAAAGCTGATGGCCCTGGTGTGCCTGCTAGTGGAAGATGCCTCACTGCTTTTTAAAGATATTTTTGGGATGATCCTACCCATGTCTACTAAGTAAGCAGAAAATTCTCTTGAATCTTGGGTTTACATCTCCAGACTCATAGACCAGAAGATATCTATTTCCTAGAATTCTAGTCTAATACAAAGAGGTTAAAGAGTTTTCTTTTAAAAATTCATGTATTCATATTTCTCTGCCTGTCTACGAAAAGGGAGGCAATCAAAACTATTTAGAAATACAGGAAACTTCACTGAAAAGGTTGAAATGTTCATCCTGAGGAGCTTGCCCACCAAAGGTCAAGATTTCTGAGCATTTACACGAAGGATCCTGATATTTATTTATGTATTTGGCCATCCCTGTCTCTGTCTTGCACTGAATATTCAACATTAAATATCCAACAATAAGTCCAACATTAAAATGATGAAGTTCCATCAATTGCAGTGGGAAAGCTAAACCCACACTAAATCCTTCCTCACAGAAATAGGCTGAGACTTGCTGTTTTCAGCTTTCCTGCTGATTATACCTTGTTGTAGGTTGGGTGCTCCAGGATTTCATGTTCTCTATTACACCTGTTAGACTGTCTCAACCTGTCACTGGCCCAAATCATGTACACATGACCCCCCCCTTTTGGGGGAGCACGGGGATGGTGATCTGGGGGTAGGGGACTTTGATTTAGTCCTGTCTTGGTCTGACTGATGGCACCTCTTTCTCTCCAGAAGCATGGGCACCTATTAAGATGGCCCAGCCTGGAGGATAATGAATCCAGCTGGTTTCCAGAAGGGTCTAGGTGGGATCCCAGCTGATATATCTGGGAACATACTTTTGTTAGTGGAGGTCTAAGGGGCTTCAGTGATATAAAAGGCCTTCTACCAACTTGGCTGGTGACCCAGTGTCATCTCCTATTGGTCAGGAATAATCTGATCTCAGTCATCTGTGCTCTGGTAGCCTCCATAGCCTCAAGTACAGCTGCCCTTGAGGACTGCTTTGAAGCTGCAACTTGTGCAAAATGCAGCAGCCTGATTAGTAACTGGGACTTGGAGTTACAAACTTATGCGGCAAACTCTGGCCTCCCTGCACTGGCTGGCCACACTCTTCCAAGCCCATTTCAAGGTGCTGCTTTCAACCTATAAAGCCCTACTTGGCTTGGGACCATAACAGCTGACAGAATGCCCTCTTGACATGAGACTGCACAAATTCTATCAGCAAAATCTGAAGCCTTCCTCTGAATGCCACCTCCAAGGATGGCAAGAAGGCAGAGGTCGTTCTTGGCAACTGAAGTGATGGCTAGTTGCCTACTACCATCCAGTGATGTTCCTGTGAACAAAATGCCCCTGGAATGATGCTACATCATGACTTAGAATTGCTCCAAGGAGCATTCTTGGAAAGAAGAAAGATGACAGCCCCATGTGGAATCCAAATCAAGGAGGATATGAATGATGGTGCCCTCAGAGTTTCAAAAACACTGGATGTATCTGCCATTGCATGTATATACTGCCTTCCTCCATTGAGGAACTCAAAGTGGCTACCTGGGGTACCCATCTGGTCTTTCATCCAGGCATTGCCCAGATTTAGTCTCAGCAAGGCGGATCCCCCAGGCTGTGGGATCATGTCACAATGTGGTACTCTGCATTCCATCAAATCCTCCAGTGGTCCACAAACCACTTGGAAAAAGATCTAAGGTTCACCAGCATTACCCAGTGAAGGTAATGCTCATCTTTCTAATGAGCTCGTGTGTGTGCTTAAAAGGCCTCATCTTAAGATACCATTTATCTCCCAACCTGTTTCATCACCCTCAGCTTTGGTGCATACCAAGGCACTAACCATGCTCTGCTTAGCTAGAGAGTGTGCGCAGTTCAAATTACATCAACTGCTTGCATCATCTCTGCATCCCGCAGTATGACAAGAATTTTGACCAGAGCGCCAGCCATACAAGCCAGGAAACCCCTCAAAGCACTCAGGCATCCAGCAAAGTCTATTTCCCACCTGGAACATACCATTCTAACAGGCTCCTTCCCCCTGCAGAAGGAAATAGTCTCAGTAAGTCTACATTTCCATGAGGAAGGATTCCACCATGAGAAGTAAAATGATGTAGAATCCCCCACTTTCAGATTACCACCCTCCTATCTGATACAGAAAACTGCATTGGGAGTATATTCATGAAGATAAGTGTTAGCCTTGTTTTCCCACTGCAGGCCTACATGATGGACCAGACATAGGATGCCTTATCAGCCATGCTGAGCCACATGGAGAAAATCCATAGTGTTTTCACATGGAAATGTCCATATGTTTTATAAAGTGACCCTCACTGACAGGTTCTACCATGGAGTGTTGTTTTGTTCAGATGTCGGTATTTGGAAATTAGAATGTTACATGTTAAATAGGCTCCATTTCTTTCTCCTGATCAGGAGTGGAGAATCCATAGCGTTTCAGATGTTGACTACAATGTTAGCCAGGCTGGGGGTGATGGACATTGGGGCCTAAGAACACCAGAGAGTATCAAGTATTTTAGCCCTGTTCAAAAGACTAACAAAGTAAATTAATTGCTTGAATCACAGAGTATCAAATAGGACTAATAATTCATTTTTTGTTTTGTTGTTTGCTCCAACATTTGATGTAAAATAGACAAAGCTTCGTAAACCTTGCTTTTTTTTTTTGTTTTTGCTTAATTCTGCCCTTCGTAATGGCATGCATTAATAAAGCCATCAGTTTCCTTGCATTATTGATCTGGAAATGAAGCAATGTCTCACTCACAATCTCTATTTTGTGTTCTTATTAAATCTATTGATTTGTGGCAAGGCATAGGTCATTATTTCGAGGCATGCTGGTTCTGTGACACAGAAGTGAGGAGATGCATTGCAACTAACAAAATTGGTACTAAGAATTTAGATTGCTTGCAAAATGTGGACTGGGTTTGTTTTCCTTACTGCAGACGTTTATTTATTTGTTTGTTTACAGGATGGTTACCCAGTTCTTCAGCCAAAGGAAATTTCCAGTGCACAGATTACAAAGGTTAGCAAGGCAGTCCCCTCACCTAAGGTGGACAATCCAAAAGATATGATAGGAAAGGAAAAGAGACTGGGAGGGAGGGAGGGTAACAAAACTCAGACATTGGTTCTTGAAGTTGTGAAGCTCTTATAGGCCCTGCTTCTGGAAAAATAAGCTCCCTGCAATGGTTCCTTTCCTGGCTGGCGTAGGAGGTTACTTTGGTCTTGCTATGATGTTTTTCAATGTTTTCTGAAACACTGGATAGGATGCGGAGGACTTCTGTGTTCTGAGAATCCCTGGGCAAATCTGCAATGTCCTCGTTTCACATGGGGGAAGCCTAGTCAGTATCAGGAGAGAAGAGGGCCTCAGTACAACATCTGCCCAAGTCCACTGCTTTCCCTGCATACATTCCCTTACTTGGGAGCAAATGATCACAGGAAGCTGCCTTAAAGCAAGCCCAGGTATTCATTTAGCCCAGGATTGTCTCGCATTGTTTATTGAGCTTCCCAAGGGCTCCATCAAAAGTATTTCTTAGCACCTGGTGGGGTGCTGGGAGGTCCTTCTTGCCTGGAGAGACCCTCAGCTGAACCTGGGGTTTTCTGCAGGCAATCACTCCTTCCACATAGGAAAAGCACTGCGGTAGGATCTCACCTGGAATCCTCTCCCATGGTAGCCATGGTGACCCAAGCCTGCTGCTCCTGTGCACCACAGCCCATATTATTCTTTTTTGTTGAGTCTGATGCAATGCTGGGAACTGGCTTTTTGGAAGGCCAATCATTTTCAGCTTTTCTATCAGAGGTGACAGCACCCCTTGCAGCTTAATTTGAAATGGGTTCACCAAACAGAGTTATCTTCCTAAGTGCTGAGAAAAAGCTTATTTTTCATGAGCCCAGTTTTGACGTTCCGGTGACATTACTGGGAGCATGATGGGGTTCCTGTAAGTTCCTCCATGACTGTGAAGCCCAATTCTCTCCCCACCCCCTGTGAATCTTTATTCCTTCTTTATTTCTTTGGCAACATCTGGCAGCAGCATCAAAAGAGGAGTTGTTGGAGGAAGCCTCTTTTCTTCCCTTTCTGGTCTGGGGAATTAGGAAATGGCACGTCCTTGATGAAAGGAAACTTTTGGAGAGCAACAGAGCTCTTTATTGGCTCAGGCACTGTGGGGGTACATCCCCCATGTCCCCTGGCAATGGGAGCAATAATATTCCAGGATCCAAGGTGCCAAAGAGAGCAGATCTCTCACACAGAGACCAGACCAAGTTGATATAGAGAATTATTAAAGAAATGCCAGGTACCCATTTCCACCAGAATAAAAACAAGAATTGTAAACTTGCCAAATTCCTATTCTAAACCAAGTAATCAAAAGACTTGGCAACCCGATTAAGAAAGGTAGATAAACGAGGAATAAAATACATGAATTCAACCCCACTTAACAATAAATGGAAGCTTGAATCCATATCGCAAATATGGGGAAATACTCCGTGTAATCAAGTAATAGAAAACAAATGCAGAAGAGAGAGAGAGAGAAGAAAATAGATCACCAACAGTGGAACACTCCATCTAATACACTTCAAAAGTTTATTTAAAACTCATTTCATCCCATTACCTAACTTCCCTTGGAGTTGTTTTCAAATTTCTCAGGATCATCCTGGTGTCTTAACATCAGTGCGACATCAGTATGAGATGCCTGCAACAGAGACACAGTCCTCTGGTGTGAAGCAAGCTGCCATAGTGCTTGTTTGCTGCATTTCGCTTTTAGTTGCCCAGGCGCAGTAAGAAGAGTAGCTTCCCGGGCTTATTATTATTGGCCAGACTGTGAGCTTTGCTACATGAGACAAATATGGTGTGAGCATCGTTCCTTACTCATCTTTGCTTACAAGTTCCTTAGATTATGTTGTGAACCTCTAGTTTTGCTTTGTGGCCACACAGAATCAGGAGGCCCTTCTGAACAGGGTGACCTATGGAATTTGGGGAGAGGATCCCACAAATTCAGGCAAGGGTACCTTCTGTAAGCACAGCACTTCTCTCACAGAAAGCAAATCCTATCTAGGTAGAATTGAATTCTCTCAAGGAATCCAAGCCTATATATGTATATCCTCTTCTAGCAAACATTTAGCAAGGCTATGAGTATTTTTGATAGTTTTCTCCTGATCAAAGGTCTTCTGTCAAAAGTTGCCTGGCCTGAACAATGGAAGGTACTCAACAATATAGAACCCAGATTGTCTCCCGTTCCAAAAGCCTCTCTCCTCCCCCGCCCCCAGGGCATTTGGAAATACTGATTTGGGTGCCAGCAAGCAAGAGCACACAGCTATTTCTGCAGTGCGCACAGGTGGACGGAGGGTGGGAAGTGCTAAAAATATGGGCAGACATTTGTACAACTCAGAGCCATGCTGTCTGGGCAAAAGCCATCCAGAGAGACAATAAACCATAATTCAAGTAACATTACAATTATACGGATGAATATCTGAAAGCATTCAGTCTTTCTCCTCTCTTCTTGCTCTTCAGGCAGAGTTAATAAATCTCCTGGAGACATTTGAATGAGAAATATTGACAACATAACTGGAGACTTGAAGTTAGTGGCTTGCAAAATGCAGTATTAAAGGGTCATAGGTTGCAAATGTTCCTTGTGTCTATTATACAGTAAGACCCATGGTGCTGTCAGAAATAATATGTCTGCAAATTTTATTGGGAAAGCAAAGGAAGGAAAGAAGATGGGAAGGAATGTTGATTTACATCTTCTTTCATAGGATCATTGGCTTGCTTGGAACCATAATTAGTCTCACTGACGAATAGCACAGCACACTGGAACTATTTAGAGAGCAAATGTTCCCAGTGAAAATTCCAACATTTCAGAAAGAAAGAAAGAAAGAAAGAAAGAAAGAAAGAAAGAAAGAAAGAAAGAAAACTGCTCTGTATCTTGAAAAAGATCCCTAAAAGAAAGAATGTCTGAATGGAAAACTTTGCCTCTTCAGAAAAAGATTGTATCAAGTGTTGGACAGCTGCTGAAGAATTTTGTGTTGCTTTTCAAGATAAAAACAGACAAATGCAGCTTATGATTTTTAAAATTGTTTAAATCTTCTATTATAGCCATTTAATTCCGGAAAACATAACAAAATTGAAGTTAAAACTGTATCACCCAGTTTTAATTGAAGTTAAAACTGTATCACCTCAGCACTGAGGTGCTGTTTTTAGCAGGATAGATAGTTTGGAAAGGTGGGTGGGTGGGTGGGTGGATGGATGGATGGATAGATGGAGATGATAGACAGACAGACAGATAGATAGATGATAGATCCCCACAGAAATGTCCTGTTTCTCAGTGGGCTGAAGCATTCTGTCAGCAGTGGGAGGAACTGCAACAGCTTTGTCATGAGAACAACTGCGAAATACTCCTCTAAGTAGAAGCCAACGCTTGCTTTAGCAGCTTTGTTCAGTAATGGGCTCTCTAATGGATGAGTGACTTGCAGGAACCTCATTCTGCTAGTGGCTCACACGGAGTGTCTTCCCAATTTTACTGCAACTGAGAACATCTCAGGGGAAGCTGGATCTTAGCCTCCCCCTCTTCTCTCCCCGGGTACCTTTTCTCCATGAAGAGGAGGTGACAATTACTTTTCTCTTTTAACTTGATAAATATTCTGAGCTCTTCCACTTGCTTGCATCCAGCACATGGCTCAATGGGTCTAAGCAAACAAATGAAACTTAAAGGGCCATGTTGCTGCAAACATCACCTTGCCAACACTTCCTGCCTCTTCCACAATTGCATGTGTGTTTCCCACGTGTCTATTATACAGAGAAACTGGGCTGTATTCATCGAAATGTGTCCCAGTCATGGTAAATGCCTGTTGCATCAATGCCAGGCCAGCATTTCCTGGTAAATGGCAGGGACTCTAGTATAGATTCAGCCCTGCTGAACAGACATTGCGATGGAACTGAGTTGGGAGTCAGAATCGACTGGATTTTCTCAGCACAGCTCTCTGGACTCAGGCCCCCTTTCTCTCTGCCTTAGGTCCGACTCAAGCTGCACATTTGTACTATTGGGTGTTATACTACAAATGTGCAGGTCAACTGCTGAAGCTGGCTTGTACACACACCCAGCTTGGCTGACTTCCCAGGCCAGGGCTGAGCATGAGAAAGAGTGCAAGAGAGCTAAATTCTGGCCGGATCTTTCCATCACTACTCTCGAAACCTAGGCTAGTCTGCTTTAATTAAAACTGTTGATTCTTGGTAAAATGGCTTTTAGTACAAAATGGGTCCTCCCCACATACAGATCATGTTGCATGCACACATACACACACACACAGACAGGGGGAATGCATACTTCCTTGCAAATGATATGGTGTATGCGCAGATGGTTTCTACAAGGAAGCAGGCAGTTTTTCTATGTAGAAGTGACAGACAAGCAGAAAAGTTAACTAGTGGAAATCTACTTTTAATCTACTAACTCAGCAAGGCTTCTCATTCAAGATGAGCATTATTATTAGTTTCTTCTTCAACAAAAAGAATGATGCTTTCAGTCTGATACCTGAAAGGCAGAAGAATCCAATAGGAATTTCTCCTGTGCTGGCCTTATTGAATTTAATGGGGAAGCACTGCTGTGCCCTGTCCAGTCCCCACACATTTCAATGGGATTCGCACAGGAAAACTTTCAGGTTGACTGTGCCCCAGGCTGCGACCTTAAGCATATTTACTGGGAAGTCCTTTTGAAAGTGGATATATTAAAAATCATTTTCATAGCTCCTAAAGGAGATAAGTACTTTTGCCTACTAAAAACAAAAGGTTGAAAAAAGCCATGCTAACACTTTTCAGATAAGATTAGAAATTCATAAAGAAAAGTCAGAAATGATATTGACCGATGACAGGATCTAAGAGCTCTAACAGCAGTTCAGCAAGTGCAGGAGATGCCACGAGAGAGGCTTGGAATCGATTCCCTCTGGGAGTTTCACAAACGACGGCTCACCCATCCATCAAGACTGTTTGCGTACAAGATGTCTTGGACCAGAGGACCGCTTAGGCCCTGTCCTCTTCTATGATTATGTGACTCTTGTAAAACTGGAATGTGCTGGATCCATTTTCATGTGTTTGTTGCTAAGCTACAGAGAATTGCAGATCTCAATGTAGAGCCACAGAGTTCAAGAAACTCCTGCCAAAGTGCGTTTGCCTCTTTGCATTTTCCAGGACTCAGGGAACCTGACCTAGCGAGACCATAGCTGGTCTCTTCCACTGCGGATATGTCGAGTTTGTTGACAACCTTCTGGCAATAGGAGGAGGTTGGATTAGGATTACATGGTTCACCCTGTTTTATTATCTGGTGCTCATTTTAAAGGACATTGTTGCTATCACTGGCATCAGGAAACATGGAATGGCAGACTTAGCCGCAAGACTTCTTCAAAGTCAACAGGAAAGACGGAAAGCCACCTACAGCCAGCCCCTCAGAGGGGAAGGGTTTTTGCATAACTATGGTCATGTTCAAAGCATACCGCAGGAGTGGGGAGTGTGTGGGACACACAAT
The DNA here is from genome assembly GCF_004798865.1 of Varanus komodoensis. Classification (NCBI taxonomy): domain Eukaryota; kingdom Metazoa; phylum Chordata; class Lepidosauria; order Squamata; family Varanidae; genus Varanus; species Varanus komodoensis. The sequence continues at coordinate 601,912 of NW_025336669.1, read as the reverse complement.
GTTGTTGGACTCCAGTTCCTATAAGCCCCAGCCAACAAAGCCAGTGGACAGGGAAGATGGAAGTTGTGGGCTACCGATTCTCCATCCTTGTCTTAATGGAACATTTTCTGAAAATGAATTTTGTGAAAAGAAATGCATTTCTTTCATGCATAGATTTAACCTTTCCATTTCTTTACCACCCAATAGAGAAAGCTCTCTGGGCAGATCCCAAAGGTGAGACCCCTAAAATACAACATGGTAACACATTATGTAACAGATACAAAAATATAAAGTGGTTTAAAACCACTAAAAACAGTTAACAATAAACTACTAGGACCCAATAAAGAAGCTAACATTTAAAATTAAATCCTGCCATATGCCATGGAATCACTGAGAGTAGAGGGAGCCAAAGAGGTGACAGCGTTCCGCAGTCGCAGGGCCACTGTGAGAAATTTTTCCAATGGGGCAGGACACAAGAGTGAATAATGTGACGCAGGGTGTGCTGTACAAGCTAAAGGGGTTGGGGCTCGGGTATGTGGGGCATATGGAAGTAATATGAAAGCCCTTTAAGGCACAAACCCATGCAAAGTGAGAGACAAAAAAAAGGCCTACAATGGCTGGCATGCCCAGTTAGTATTATTTTAGTATTCTCACAATGCAGTATGTCCCAACATTTCTTCCTTTGTGAGGAACCCAAGGTAGTTTATATAGTTCTCTTTTACTCCATTTTTATTCCCACAACAACAACCTTGGGTGGGAGGTTGGGCTGAGAATGAGTGACCGGCCCAAAGTCACCCAGTGGGCTCCATGGCTGAGAGTGAATTCGATCCCAGATCTCCCAGCCCAGCCCTCTAACCAGCACATCACACAGGGTCTATAGTTAGTGCTCTACTTGAACTGCAAAGATGTTTTCTAAATGGCCTCTTGCCCCATTTCTGTCCAGCCAATTTAAAAGGTATTCTAGGTACACTTTCCCAGTGATACTAAATAAATAATTTGAAAAACACATGAAATGCCTTTGCCTAATTTACTAACTTTATTTTCCTTCATCAAGCCCAGCATTTTTCTTTTCTTTAATTCTGTCAAGTTATCTTTCAAGCGATTTGTCTTTGGTAGTGAAAGGCACTAAACTTCAATTAGACAATCATAGAAATGTTACACTTATGTATATTAATATATAGGAAGAAATCAGTTTTGAACCAAAACATAAGCTGAACCCTCTTAGATAAAGTAATATAAAGGATAAATAAAAGATATGAAAGCTACATAACAGAAGATTTCAGACTTACAAATAATGTGCCAGCGAAGGACTACTTTAGGAAAAGGAAGAGGATCCCAAAGCCAAGTTGTAGCCAAAATTTATATTCTTTTCCTTTGTCCATTACCTTGAAATTCACTCTCATTACTATAAATGGAAATCTTAATATTTTAAGCTTGTTGGTTGGCCCCTCATTGGTGGACTGGCCCTCTTATCACACCCTTCCTCCAGTTCCTGCCCTTCTGGGTAATAATGACACAATGCTTATGTGTCACATGGTTCTACTTTACAGAAATTCCCCAAATTTCAATATGATCTCTTTTATCGTATGCCTCTTGATTCATGGGGCATAACCCAAAGCTACTTCTCATCAGGTTCCTCTTAACATGAACATGTATCAGTTTCTAAATCACAGGTAACCTACATACAATTTTTCCAGCTTCCAGATCCCTAAGAAATGTTGGTTTGGTGATTCAGTCTGTACAAGCATTTGCCTTAGCAAAGCCTGTTGTAACCTTAACAGTTACACATCTATGGCTTCCCACCAATGAAAAATGTAGGCTAAACAAGCAAATTCTCTTAATTTCAAGACCAGCAGAATAACTGAAATTGGGCAGTTCTGCTTCACTCCACTTCTCTGACCCTGTGGTTCTCTCTCAGCTCTGAAACTACTAGCAGACAAAAGTCATTTCCAGACAACAGAAAAGGCTACAACAGAGCCATGGATGTCTATCAATAATGCCTGCTCATTCCACTGTTGATTTAGTTCATGAGATTTGTCACATGTTTATAAGCTGCAGGGTCTCCACAGGATGTATCATGGCATCTTTATCACTCTCTTAGGAACAAAATGAGTTCCCTCTCCATCTCAGCAGCTACCAATAAATGTATTGGCAGTCTTACATACCCTTTCCTACTGAAATATCAGATTTTAACAAAACATTGGATTTAGTGAAAAAAAACTCCAGGAATTGTTAATTTTCTAAAAACTGCTTGAGGTACGCTCTGTGTGACATTGAATGTAACGAGACAGAATGTTCCAAAGTAAATTGGGAGATATTTAAAAAATAACACTTGAAAAGGGGGACAGGAAATCTTTATAGCCTTTGTTCTGAAAGATACCCGCTGCTGTGCAAAGGAACCTGATGCACATTCCCTAAATGTGCGGATGTGCTAATGTTAATAATCTTCTCACATTACTACTTAATGACTCGTTGCTTCTTGGTGTTTAGAGTTGTGCTCCACAGACTGGGCCAACAAAAACTAACTGGTCAAAATAACCTTTTGTTCAGCCCTTTCACTCACTCATCTACACTGAGACCATTCTGGGAGGTAAGGATCCCAATGTTCCCAGAACTCTACTCGTTTCTAATATGACTTTATTTTCTAGCCAAATGCCTTGGAACTAGATATCCTCTCCTTAGAAAAGACAAAATGGAGTCACATGGAAATATTACGGAATAGATAAGGATCTGTGGTTTTTTTTGCAGGCAGATAAGAAAGCCTTGTCCAGACCTTGGCATCATTTTGTGATCTGGAAGACCACCCTCTATCTTTGCTAGCCATGGAAACACTGATTAAAGATGGACAGAATCACCCAGGTTGCTTTGGAGAAGTATACTGGACCCAGGTGCATGACCAGTAAACTGTACACCATCCAGAACCCATGTTAGATTACAGAAGCTCGGTTTGTATAAGCATCTCTCATGAAGGATAAGTCTATCAATGGCTTCAGGTCCTGGGATCTCTATTCTGCCTCCAATATCAGAGGCAGTATGCCCATATATATCAGTTGCTGAGGAATATGGGCAAGAGAGTGCTGTTCTATTCATGTCCTACATATCAGTTTGTCATTGAAGGAATAGAATTCATCATGACTCGATGGACCTTGGTCTGATCTAGCATAGCTCTCCTTATATACTTAAATCCCCCAAAAGTGTAGTGCTGTGTGTGTGTGTGTGTGTGTGTGTGTGTTTCAGATGAGATGTACCAGCTAGTTTTGTAGGCTTCTACAAAACCATCCTGTCAACGTGTCAGGCACAACTGTAGAAAAAGGGTTTGATCCAACAACATTGTTCCACCAGCAGAAGGATACCATTTGTGGAAAAGGGCTCCCCTGTTCCTTCCTTCCCACCGTACTGTCTTGTGAATACCCTCCAAATTAGTCCCAGAAGGTTGGGACCCTCTCTCTGGAGCAGATTGGGAAAGTGTGTGCTGTGTTGTGTAGGAGAGCTGAAACAAGGAGAGAGGGCAGGCAAGCCCCACTACAGAAGATATATCCTTCTGCTGCTTGAATCCAACCCATTAGTCCCATCTCTGACTTGGACAGAATGCAGGAATTACCAACTTCTCAGTAACCCCATGAATGACTCTGTGAGGCAGGCTAGAAGTTTTCTATATGAGTGGTAAGCGATCAGGGATGAGAGAGAAAGTTGCCTAGCTAACTAAAGGTGCAGTCCTGTGCACATTTCAGCAAAGACCTACAACTGAGAGCTGTTTCTCCGTCTACACAGGCATAGGATTGGCCCTACTGATGAGAGATGGAAGCCACGGACATTCCCACTCAAAGACCAATATCTTAACAACTATATTGGAATAGCTGGCCAACTACCAACTTGGTTCACTCATGTTTTAGATCCTGGTTAAGTACAAGAAGTCACAGGATAAAGATGGAACACTTTGTGTGACTCGTTTGGAGGTGCTCATGAGGACAAGGGCTGGAAAGAATTCCAATTACTTGTGCCCCAGAATTTGCTTCGTGAAACTTCACAGGTGCTTGCAATGAAGAACAGGCTATGGGCTGCTTGGGGATAGAAGGGTTGATCCTGGGCATGGAAGGTGGCAATTCAAGGAAAACCAGGCACCAAGGCTGTGGGAGGCAATGGGAATGCAAAAAGCCCTAAACTGCTTCCCAGGACTGAGCCATTCACATTCCCCCACCCAAAGGCAGGAAATTATAGGCCTGAAGGGTATATGATCCTCACCTGGGTCCTGTCAGGAGACGTCACCCCATGAGCCATCTGCTTGAGCTACCTGGAAACAAGCAGGGAGCTGGGACAGCTTGGGGCTTCTCTTTGAGGAGAGGCTCCCTGTTGCTGCCAGAGGCTCTGCCGAGAAACATTCTTCCATTCTACCTGGGGGAAGGTTGTGTTGGTATTGTATATTGTATTAGTGGTAGGACAGCCAGCTTGGTTATTTTCCTGGCTGTGGAAGCCAACCAACCTGGGGGGTTTTGCAGGGAGCTAACCAGTGTGATTCCATTGAAGTTGCTGCTCTCCAATTCCCTGCTTCCTCCCCTACCCTCATTGTAGTGTGTGTTGAGTGTCGTAGCATTTTAATACCCTCCACTCCTATATTGTCCAGTCTCTTTTAATAAATCTGTTTTCCCCCAAACTTGGGTAGTCGTGCACTGAATCCAAAGTCTGGCCTGGGATTTTGGGGTCCAGGGAAGCAGGGTGGGAAAGTGAACCCCGCAGCCGCTGGGAGGTGGGGACTCAGGGTGGCCGATCATTACAGTGCTCAGCGTTTCAGCAGAGATACAAACTGCCTTGTGTGCTCATAAAGCCAAAGCATGCAAGAACATGGAACTTGAAATGGATCCCCATCCTTTATTTTCATAATAAACTCACCCCCTGAGTACTGGTTCCTTTGGGGCCCAAATTGTACACACAAGAAGAAAGTGATCAGCAGACTTGGTGGAACCCCTCACAAAACAAACCAACTATGGGTTGTGTGCACAAAAACTAACGACCAGAGAGAAACCATCCACTTCTGTTCATGGGTCTAACTGTCCACCCCTTGCCTGAGACTTGTGCATCTGGATTCTTTGATGATGCAAAAATCAAAGATTCCACTCCCCAGCCGCCACAACAACAGATCCGGTGCTAGAGACACGAATGCATCCATGCCCATTTGTATTTTGCTACTTTAAATGTATCCAAAGAGGTGCACAACTTTTAAATCATAAGACATTCACCACCTAAACTAGAGCACAGTATGAAAACAAATGAAGGCATCATTTCCCCAAACTACAGGCCGGAAGTAAAAAGTGATATGCTCAAACAGACAGAGGTCCAGTTCTCCTCTGCCTCTCCCCCCCCCCCCCCCGACACCTCTTCCCCATCCTCTTCCAGTAGGACCACTTGCTCCTGCCTCTTCATCCTTGCTGTGTGTGGGGAGCTCTGTCCAGCCAGCCTGTCCATCAAAAATGGGGAGAGGTTGACAGGTGACAGCTGGGATTGTGTGTTGGGGTGAGAAGGTTCAGAGGCATGGAAGGAAGGAGATGCCACAGGCCCATACAAACCAGGAGCCGGTCCTGTGAAACCACCCCAGCATCAAAACACAGCCTAACAAATCTCTCAGCATCACTACAATCAGCACTGGCTCTTGTGGGGAGGAGGTTTCTGATACCAAAATGTCATTATTTCCTGCTGTAAACTATTGAGGGAGGTAGCCAGTTCTGAAAGGGCTGGAGTGTTTCCTTAGGGACATAGGAGGAGTCAGACTTTCAGTGGGTTAAAGATAAATACCAACGGTTTGAATTAGCCATGGAAGCTGTCTTGGAATGTGGTAGAACTGAGCTAAAACTGATCTGATGGTATGCATCCAAATCTATCAGGAGAACCAAATCTACCAGACTGGCTACAGTATTTGGGCCATCTGCAGAGATTTCCCCATTGATTTCTCCAGATTATGTAAATATGTGCAGAATATTTCTATTTCTATTGTCACTTTGCATTGCAAAGTGTTGAAGGATTTCGCCACATGCTTTTTCAAATATTCTGACCATAGTGTTAACCCTGTATCACTTCCGGATGATGATGATGGCCGTTTCCATGACAGAAGGCTCCTACAGGCAGCCAACGCATTATGTTCCATGGCATAGCCATTCTTTATAATGGTAACGTTTTTCTCCAGTGAATCATCCCATCATATAAGACACTGAACTACACTCTTAGGTGATGCAGTCTCCAAGACTTTTCTGTTTCATTGGCGTGTGTGTTTGTTCATAGTGACTAAGCCAACGAAACAAAATAGAGGGCAGGAACATGGCTTGGTTCTCACCTACTGCCGAGTCCTTTGCGACCACGTACACAGAATGCGATGTGGAAGAGAAAGCAGGGCTTCCAGATCTGGCTACTGCACAAACTTGTTTCATGCATTGTAAGCCACCTAGGAGGGCCTCAGCAATGATAGGCGGCCTATACATACATGCAAATAAATGCATAAATAAAGTTGTGTCTGGTAGGGGGCTTTGCTGCTATTCTATAAAGGGGGCACCCTCATTTGTTCACATGGAGGAAAGCAAAGCATATACTTCAAATGTACAAATCAGCAAGACACAAACTTGCTGAAGTTTTGCAAATTCCCTTTTGAAGTTCTCTGTGACTCAAGTCTGTACCAGTCTGTGAACCCTGCTTTTCTTTTTGCATGAAAATCTGGATATTTCCATGCATATTTTCCCAAATGCCAAGTACACATCAAATGTGTGTGCTCTCAGATTGGACTCATTCTTCTCCTACTGGTTAATGCTGATTCTGCAGAGTATTGAAAAGTACACGTTTCTATGCACATTTTTCCAATGAATGCACTCTGTCAGTTGCATTGTTGGGGGCCTGCAAACCACAATGCAAGCCCAGAAATGTGTGGATGTCAACAGCAGGTTGGATCTGTGTTCAATCTGGAAGGTAAATCCAGATGAAATACCGACTGAAATGAATTTCTCCTACATCTCTAAATATAGCAGTCGAAAACTTCAGAGCAAAACCTCCCCATCCTTTGCCCACATTTACAAATCTATTGTAAGGCATACAGAGAAGAGAGTAACATACGAAGGGCAATGGATCTCTTTCCTCTTGCCCCTTCAACACACACATTGCTGCATAATCTCTGCCCCCCACCCCATTTTTTTCTTGCATTCCCTGGAGGTTTTGTAATAATGATAGTAATAAAGTCCTGGATTTAAAGCAAAGGTCATCTGCACTATTGGGCAGCCTTTGCTCACATTCAGGTGGGGTGGGGGACTGAGGGAAGGGGCTGAGTGCTTTGAAGGCAGAGTTCCCCTCCTGTGTGTTCAAAGGTCATTAGGCAGAAATGTGATTTACCCCATTTAGTGTGAAGTTCTCCTCCCACTGAGCCACGGAATGAGCCCAAACACAGGCTGGCCTTTAACGAACGCAGCGTTTGGTGAATCTCCTTCACTGTGGCACCCTCCTGCATTCAAATCACGAAATGCCCATGGTTTGTGATAGAAACCCGCTAGGTGGCTTTTATAAACTCTAACTTCGTGTTCAGCGATGTATACAGGAACGCTCTGCTGACATTTTAAAAGGAAAAGAGGCTATGATACTACACTGGTTCAGGCCGCATGTAAAATCCGGGCTTTTCACTGGGATGAAGGTGTAATAGGGTGGAAAGGGCACCATCCCATGCTTTTTTTGAAGTTTTAGTAGGGCTGTCCCTCCTGCTAGTCCCAGCCTCAAGCAGCAGCTGTAGGACTGGGCCGGGAAGTGGTGCAGCAGCAAGGCTGAGAGGGGGGGATGCCGTGGGGCCCGCTGAGCTCTGCCGGCACTCTCAGCGGCACTGTCGCTGGCCGCTCTCGAGACAAGATTCAGCTGCCGGACTGGCTGGCTTCTGTGTGTGGGATAGAGGATGCCACCCTGTCCTTCGGGCCAGTCATACTGGGCCAGCCCGGGGCTCTCTGTTAGCTCTTCTTGTTGTTACTGTTTATTCTTGTGAGCTTGTAGGATTGTTTTAAAGCCCCAGATGTGCCTCTTTGCTGCCTTGAATCCTCTCTCAGGGAAGAGGAGGGAGGTAAGTTTTTTAACATAAAGCTAAAAAACCAGCACATGCATGGCATGAGAACATTCCCACAGAAAGCTGCTAGGAAGGGCTCCTAGGAAAGGAGATCACATGCCCCCCAGGACAGAATCGCACTGCAGAGGGCTGGCTGTCTTGGGACCATCTGATGTGCTGTGACCCATATCTCAGGGCTTCAAGAGGAGCACCCATGCCCGGAACGGCTCTGTGATACTACAGAGCGTGAGCCACTTCAGTGAATGGGCTCTCTGCTCTACAATTCACTTGGCACCGTTCTCTTTATGGTTGCCAGCTCAGTAAGCCAACCATCCTGCTGATTTCCATCTCAGCAAATGACTTTCCAATCGGAAAGGCCAGGGGAGTTTCTTCATTTAATATGCTGGAAACTGGAAAGAGTGTGAGTTGCCAAAAGACTAAACAGCTGAATAAACCACATTTGCTCTTAATTTAACGCAGCTTCCCTCCCCTCCTGTTGTACCTGCTTCAACTCCTTATCATAAAGGGTGGTTAGAATGTCTCACACAACAAAGCAGAGTGGGGCACCTCAATTAAATGCAAAACAGGGCAAGATGCAGGTGTTCCAGGAGCCTTACCCATGCAGTGGATGGCTGTAGAAAGAAAATGTATGGATTTTAATTGCCCTCTACTGTTGGAGGGTGACTTTTAGAAAAGGAGAGCTTCTTCCATCCATGGAGGCTCTCCATGAGAACATTAGAACTTCATAGATACATTGAGGCTCTCCTGTCAAGAAATCTGTCCTCCATGAGTAGAAGATAATGGAAATATGGCAGGGCTAGAGTTATCCCTCAGCATGACATGTTTACTTTTTACAGATATAAAATATCAAGATAGGGAAGAGGGTTCCTTCCACCCACCCACCCATCTTATTTCCAGATAGCCTTTCGGGAGTTTTGGTCAAATACAGCATAATCAATGGGGCAACTTTATAGACCAGTAGACAGTCTGCTCCTTCATAGCTCTGAAAATTTCTGGTGAGGACGTTACTGGAATCAGTGCAGCTGGTCTCTGCCTGCACTCTTTCCCCAAGCAAATTTAAGTATAGTTCCCTGGACTTCCTCATCTAGATCATTAATAAAGATGTTGAAGAGCACTGGGCCCAGGACTGAGCCCTGTGGCACCTCACTCGCTACCTCTCTGCAGCTTGAGAAGGTGCTGTTGATGAGCTCCCTCTGTGACCGATTTTGTAGCCAGTTGTGGATGCTCCTAACAGTGGTTCCGTCAAGTTCACTTTCTGCTAGTTTGTCCATCAGGATGTAATGAGGCACTTTGTCAAACGCTTTGCTAAATCCAGGTAAAGTATGTCCATGGCATTTCCACTGTCCAATTGAGTGGTTACCCACTCAAAAAACGAGATGAGGTTAGCTTGACATGACTTATTCTTAAGAAATCCTTGTTGGCTTCTGTTTATCCCGGCATTTATTTCAAGGTGCTTGCAGACTGATTTTTAAATAATTTGCTCCAGTATTTTCCCAGAGATTGGTATTAAACTGAGTGGTCTATAGTTCCCCAGTTCAACTCTTTTTCCCCCTTTTCCGCCCTTCTCCAGTTGTCCTGCACTTTCCCTGTTTTCAAAGATTTCTTGAAGATTATAGGTAGTGGTTCAGAGAGTTCTTTTGCCAGTTCCTTTATGACTCTAGGATGGAGCTTATCAGGTCCTGGAGATCTGAATGCCTTAATCTCATCAAGGTGCTCCTTGATCATTTGTCTGCTAATCTTAGCCTGCCATCCTGCCTTTTTGTCTTGTTTGTCCTCCTCTGTAGCAAGATGCATTATCTTGTGGGAGAAGAGTGAGCCCAAGCAGGAGTTAAGCACCTCTGCCTTTTCCTTGTCATCTGTTCTCTGCTTGCTATCCATGTTGAGTTGTTGAACTCCCCTCTTTTGCATTTGCCTTTAGTTTTGGACGTAACTAAAAAGGTTTTCTTGTTGTTTTTAGCAAGCCTCACTAGCCTCAGTTCATAACCCACTTTAGCCTTCCAGGCTCCATCCCTGCAAGTATTTATTGTCTGTTTGTACTCATTAACTTAGAGCAGTATCCAGATGTGTTGGCCATGTAGCTGAAAATGATGGATGTTGTGGTCCAACACACCTGGAGGGCACCAGGGAAGGGAAGGCAGCTTAGAGTTCTAGGATGCATGAACAAAAACTGGACTGTCCCCAGAACAGGAAGCAGGAAGGCAATTGGGCTGCAGTTTAGAAACATCAGCTAAATCTACTGCCGTTTTTTTTTTTTTAAGGGGCTAGGTGTTAGGCAGGTAAGGGGTCTAATAAGCATGGAGATAGGACCTTGCATGGAAATTGTCTGAACCACTGAAACATCAGTAAACATTTCTGTTTAGCATGAATGGGAAAAGGAAGAAAAACATTACGGTGAGGTAGCATGGAAATACAAATGCTGCTTATTCAAGAACAAAGACATTAGAGGGCCCGCTGTGATTCAGAGGCTAGTTTTCTAGGCTGGAGCATGTGTGTTGTTGGCAGGAGAGCTGCTTTAGCATTATGGCTCACCACATACTAGAGTCCTGAGCACTCTGCGGAGAACTGAGAAAGGTGAAGTGGGAGAGCACCATTTCCAAAGGCAAAACAATACCAAGGGAGAGAGGGGTGGGGAGAGACAGGAGGGAGTGTGATGAGGCCATCCAAGGGAGCAGAGTAAGGGGTGAATTCTCTGAAGGGATACCACAGAATTGCCTCTTTCCTGAGTCACATTCCTTCTAAAGCCTTGGTTTTGAGGAAGAATTCCCCATAAAGAGGGGTGGGGGATGCGCAGGTTACATTTAAGCTTTTCTGCCTCGGAAAGGGCGTGTTAGTGCAATAGTGCAGAATGAAAGGGCAGAGCAGTGCATAGCAACTGGTACTGCTCCCTCATCTTGAGATGCTTGTACGTGTTAACCTGTTCACTAAGGCTGTACTGCCAGGGGTTCAAATGACTTGCCTTTCCTAACTAACAACAGAATGTACTTTCTGTGACTCTGACCGGTGATTTCTGCAGTGCACAAGCTTTTCCTGAGTTCTGTAATTCCATGGACTCTCAGACTCTTAAAAAAAAATTCTTTACATTATGCAAATACAAATTGTGAACTATTTTGTTGTCAGTAAATATGAACCAATGCACTTTTCATAGATCGAAGCATGGAAATGAACATTTTGAAAGGATTTGTATATTTTGGGGGGACTTGGATTTGTGCAAAATCCAATTCCATCATTGAGAAGACAACAGGACAAACAGTGCCTGAAACCCCACAACATGTAGACGGAGCAGAATGAACAGTTCCAGGTGTGCTTAGCGTGCGTTGGTGGTGCTGTGCCTTACCCTGGAAGCTCCCTTACTCATCCTCCAGGGTAGCTACTTCAAGCAGGGGGTTCTTTGAACAGGTTTGATCATTGCAGAGAGGGAGGCACTCACATCCTCTGGAGGCCCTGCATCGCGTGAACAACAGCCGGAGACTCTTTCTCCTGCATGTGATAAAGGAAAGAAGCCAATTGCTTGTTTCCTAAAAAATCACAATTACAGGAACCACAGAAATCCACCAAAGTGGAAGCAAGGCTGAGCCCATGGGAGTCCATCTGTTAGTTTTTATGGTGCCTGGTGTATGGATGGTGTATGGTGCCAGAAAGCTTCAGCTGTTTGGTGGTATAGAAAATAAATAAATACATAGTGGGGATGATGATTGGACATAGACAGGCGGACAAGCACTGATATCGGAACACACTAGAACAGGCTCAGTAGGCCAATGTTTCAGTTGCTCTCAATGGAGGAAATTATCTATAGTCCTGATAATTTTCCTGCACCCCACACACATCTTTGCATTGTAAATCATCCTGAGCTGTCAAGAACATATGGCACAAACTACAAAGGTCAACAGAAAATGGTTGCTAGCCAAAATGTTAAGAAAGACCTCGTTTTAAGAGGTGATTCCTTCACTTCCTTCTATTAGCTCCAATAACTCAAAGGGCTACCACATTTCAGAGCATGGGAACTTCTGCTGATAAAAATCTGTAAAGAGTTTCCTTCTGCTTGGGTGAGAAGATGTAAAGGGGAGTGTTCCACCAAGCCCTTCCAATAGTAACAACTATTTATGTCTGGTTACTTTCTTTAAGCCCTGGGATCTGAACCTAAGAACTTGCTAGCTATAATTCTGTCCACATTCTTGTACAAGCTGTTCTGGGAAAGGAGGGTTTATCATACTTTACTATGCCTGGCTATATAGATAATCAGTTCATGTAAGGCAAATACATGGGCAGTGTATAGACAGGTTTATTAGGTCCTGTGCACGATGCTGCCAGGCTGTACTTTATACAAGTCTTGCTTGACCCTCTCCAGCTGTAAGCAAGACTCCGCTACTTTACTTTTGATGCAAGTAAATTTTCCTTTTCTGCTAGATATCATAGCATTGGAACAGACTGGTCCAGCTAAGCTATTCTTATTATTTCAAGCATCAGGAGCAAATATCCCCTTGCTGTGCCTGGCCTGAGATACTTTCTGCCTGACGCAACCCCACTTAACTGAAGCAAGTGCCACTGAACAACAGCCTTCCTTATCACCTTGGTTTGTCTCTAGTTCTTCGAGTCTATTGCAGCCAATGCGCTACTAGCCTAGGAAGCATATTGCAGGCCATCTTATCCATATAGCTCTTGCCGCATCAGGTGAACCACATTAATTCTGCAATGTGTAGGTACATCTGGCCCCTGTTTATGCTAGTACAGGTGTGTATGGCTGAAACTCAGAACAGGTGTGCATCAGGAGGAGAGATGCTTGTTTCTGTGGTGACTGCATGGCACAGGGGCTTTCTGGGTTGTGTGTTGTTTCAAGAATTGTTTCAACCTGCTACTGGACTGGTTATGGGACAGCAATAGCCTTGGCTGCCATGGAGAATGAACTGACTCAGGAAAGAGACAAGTATGTCTTGGTTGGAATTGCTGGCCCTCTCAGGAGCCTTCAAAACCCAAAGCTGAGGTATCCTTCCATGGTGTTTGTCTGCAGTGGGACCTGGAGGCATAGTTATATGATGGCTCTAATCCCTCTTGGAGGTGGGACAAAAGATGGTGCTGGGGGATTCTTGATCATTGCTACCATGCTTGGCCTTTGGTCTTCTGCAGAGTGATACCTTATCCCCAAGTTATCTAACATGCCCGTGAAACCAAATGGGACCAGTTATCCATAGCCCAGAGGTATGGCACTGCCAGTATGCCACTGGCAGCTGATGCGACCTCTCTTTTCCATCCAAATCCAGGGAAACTGCTTTAGTTCCAGTAATGGACTGGAGGAGGGCAAAGAAATTAAAGCTTAATCTAGACCAAAGAAAGCAATGCTCCTGGTTAGTTAAAAGGTAATTAGGATGCAGTGTGTGTTGGATGGAGTTGCACTCCACCTGAAAATTGAAACTGGATGCCACCTGGTGGAAGCTAGGCAGGTGTTTCTGCAATGGAGGCCTGTGTGGGGATTGTGCCCATTCCTAGAAGCATCTGCTCAGGCCATGGTCAGGCATGCTTTGCTTACATTCTGTTGTTGTTCAGTTGCAAAGTCGTGCCTGACTCTCTGCAACTCCATGGACAACTTCAGGCTCTCCTGTCTCCATCATCTCCCAGAGTCCACCCAACCCCACACCCACCTCTCCAATGACCCCATCCAGCCACTTCAACCTCTGCCATCCCCTTCTTCTTTTGCCTTCAATCGTTCCCAGCATCAGCGTCTTCTCCAATGAGTCCTTCCTTCTCATTAGGTGGCCAAAGTATTTGAGCTTCTACATTCTGTATGGACTACTTTAATGAGCCATATGTGTCCATCCAGAAATGGAATAGACTATGTAATTGGAAGAAGAAACTGTAGAAGATAATAATTATTTTTCTTTTAAGCAGAGTGCCAATATACAACTTAAATACCATCCCCGGGGAATTTAAAGTCTACATAAAGAACAAATTTGCATGACTGAACTCAACTGACCATGAAGAGAAAAACTTTGCACTGAAACCAGAGATATTATTATGGAAGAATACAAAAAGGCCATTTCTATAGCCAAATAAAGCCGGGGGTGGGGGGGAGCCTAGGTAGATGATGGAAGAAACACTTACGATTGCTAAGGTCAGGTGAGATGCAAAAGCAAAGAATGAAAGCAATATGGTCAGAATCTTGAATGCAACTTTTCAGTGAATATCACATAGAGGCAAAATATCATTTATAATGTCCAGCACAAAGAAATAGAAGAAAGCAACAAATGGGGGGAAATAAGTGACGCTTTTTTCCCAGAAGATTCAAGAAATCGAAGGCTAACTTAAATTAGGAAAGCTGGAAGACTAATCAGAGGACAAACAGTTTGACTAGGATAAGCAAAGAGACAGTAGAAGAAATTTATGGACAAACTATGCAAAAGAGGTTAAAGGACGATAGATTCCTTCAAAGAATAACCCTGTGAAGAAGAACCTGCAATATTAGACTTTCCTTTAAAGCAAAAATAATGAAACTGTCAACCTTTGGACACATGAGAAAGCAAGAGTCACTGAAGAAGACAATCATGTCATATGAAGGAAAGCTGAAGGCGGAGGAGGAGGACAAGGACTCAATATGAGATGGATTGATCCCATAAAAAGCCACAGGCTTGAGTTTACAAAAGCTGAGCAGGACTCTCAAGGGCAGGACTCTCTGAACATCAGCTCACTGCTCGTCTCTCCTCAATTTGCCATTGCATTTGCCATTATTGTTCATTTTTCAAGAATGGGAACTTGTGCAAAATGAACAGCTCTAAACACGAAAGTTGCACAAGCACCTTTCTAAAGCATGGGTGGCCTAAAAGTGGTGCCTGTTCGGAAAGTTGTGCATGTTTCAAGTGCACATTTGTGGATGTGAAGGCAAGCTTGGAAATCTGAACATTTTTGGAGCAATTGCGCATGCACCTGCTCAGAACTGCACATCGGGCACTTTCAAAGGATCTGTGACCTGACATGAGATTCTTATGCATCCTTGTATCAGACCAAGTGAGTGACTGAACAGCCTCACCACATGCATTGTAAGCCGCCCCGAGGCTTAGGCGAAGGGAGCAGCATATAAGTACGCTAAATAAATAAATACACATAGGCATGTGTGAGGAATCTGGTCTGGGACAGGGAATTGATTGATTTCCTCAGCTGAGCCACCAGGGCCCTGGCCCACTTCCTCTCTGTCCTGAGTCCACCTTGTGCTGCACATTCAAAAGGGCGCCAGCAGGAAGTGAGTCCACGCAGGTTTCTGAGGCCAGCTTGGACACTCGCTGCCCACCTTCCCAGTGCGCAAGCTGCTCTCCTTCGGCACACGGGACCTTAAGGCTTTATGTACTTTGCACAAAGAAGCGGCTCTTATTTCCAAGCATGCACAGACTGTATCTCAGCAGGGCTCACTTCCTGGCCAGGGCTGGGTGGGGGATTCGGGCCTGATCTTCACTTATACAGATGCTGCACAGAGATTAAAAAAATAGTTTCTCTTGTATCCAAAAAAGGCCTTTTTCTTTATTTTTTTAATGAACTCCTGTGAGTAGAAGGAGGAAAGCAGGTGGGTTTAATTCTCCCCTCCTGGGCTGCACTGGCCCTGATGCAAACTGGGGACCTGTGCAGTTGTTCCAAAGCAAACCACGAGGCTTAGCTTCACACTGAGAAATTGCTGCCCTGCGTAGCTTGTCACTCACTCTGTCAGACGTGAGGGCTGACCTCTTTAAGGCACTGTTCAGATCACTTTGTTCTCTTTCCTCTCCACAGTTAACTCTTTTGCATAGACTCCCTCCCTGTGCTCTGTCCTCTGCTGTTAGATTTTAAAAGGACAGCCCTTGACATGGTTGGTGGTGTGCTAAACATGGTCAGTATGCAACCTCCTTCAGCCTTGTGCTCATGCAGCTCAACAGGGCTCTTTGTGCTTCTGCAAGCTCCGCTGCTCAGCAGCTCCATCCCAGAAAGAAGCCTGGTCACCACACATCCCCCTGAGACACTTTCTCAAACCCCTTTCGTTGCGTTTCATCTCCTAAGCAACTAGATCGCCCCCTCAGGCTAGGAGGTCTAAACGCAGGCCCGCCCAGAGTTGAGTGCGGTGTACTGGTCAAGGGGGCTGTGCTGGGGCACTAGAGATCTGGGTTCAAGGCTCCACACAACCACAGCACTCACAGGGTGAGAAGTGGATTCTCAGCACAACCTACCTCATAGGGTTGTTGTTGTGAAGATAAGACTGAGAGGAGGAAAGGGAATGATGGAGGCTGCCTTGTGTTTCTCAAAAGGAAAAAAAAGGCAGGGAAATAAAAAATAAAAATAAGGCAGGATACTATAAAATAAAAATAAATAAATCACTGTATCTGGTCCAGGCTTCCCTCCCTGCACCTAGACTAGATTATACTGACCTATCCTGCACAATTCCTGAGATTCCAGCTTCTTCCCAAGTTGCTAATAAGAATGTAGCTGTGTGCTCCTTCCATGATTAGATTTCTTTTAGATATGCATTTTTATTTTATAATAAAGGATTGAGTGCATAAGATAATTTGCACTTCCCAATTATCTTTAAAAGAAATGCTGCTTTAGAATCAGAAGCAAAGTGCTGAATTCAAGATGAAACAATTCTGCTTTAGGGAAAGCTGGACAGCACTGGGTTCTGTGGGTCAAACCCTCACCCAAGCAGAGGCATTGGCAATAATCACAAAAGTCACTGCAGCGGTGTTTGTCGGTTTAGTATATACATAAATGTGTTATAATATCAGTGTTCTCTTTTCTCCTTTCAGTGTGTTATTGCCAATAGGCTGAACAAAAATTTAATGGTGATCCATCTTTCCATCTGCCTGTCTGTCTAGCCCTATTGACTCCAGCAAGGGGTGGGGGGCTCTCCCCATACTCTCCCTCCTAGTTCAAGCTCATTTCTGATAATGGGAAAAGTCTGAAGAGCAGCCTGCATGCCAATGATTCATTAGGCTGAATGTTGATTAAAACCAATTTGGGCAAAATAGTTGAGGAAGACCATTAATTATCTGAATAATTTAGGCTTGCTGTTACATAACACAGGGATTACCCTTTAATCAAATCAAGCACAACCATGAAAAATACATTATTAGGAAGGCGTTTCAAAAGAGAGAATGGAAGAGAACATTCTTTTTCTTGAACTGATCATTAAAATGTGCTTTGCTCATTTTTGATTCAATTGGACTCCTTTTTAAAAGGCAAAGTCCGTGGGCAGTAGAGGTTCTACACCCATTCTTTGGGAACCCACGAAGCAGACTAACATTTATTTGCCTCCTGAACTGTCCCTCCTCTTGCTGTAATATTTATGAAATCTATTTATTGCAGGGGGAGGAGACCATGCCAAGTATTTATGTTTGAAACACAGTAACTGTATGTGGGTTGTGCCATACTTGAAATACTTTATTTGAGATTCTGTGTAAATATTTTTTTGCGGAGGGGCAAGACAAGCAGGCTACTGAAGTTCATAAATATGTGAATAGTTCATACTTAAGTTTGTTCTTACAGTGCCTTTGAGAAGAATGTTCTTGATCAGATTAAGACAGTCAGCAGATTGAGAGGGTCTGGAAATATCCCTTCCTCCACACGTTTCACAAAACCTGATGTCAGCCTCTCCATCTTTAATAGGATGGACAGACTCATAGGAAATGTG
Organism: Varanus komodoensis; assembly: GCF_004798865.1. Lineage (NCBI taxonomy): Eukaryota > Metazoa > Chordata > Lepidosauria > Squamata > Varanidae > Varanus > Varanus komodoensis. Next base: position 584,225 of record NW_025336669.1, on the reverse strand, counting down.
TCAAGTAGGTGAAATCAGAAACTGCTTTAGCTGCGGGGGTTCAGTCTTATGATGAATGTTGGTGACCATTTGGTTTTCTGTGGATTGGCTAGCCTCATTTCCTTGCTGGAAGACTTGGGCAGAAAACTTGCATATGTAGCTTGGCAGATACGGCATACCACAGACTTTGATCACATCACCAAAGAAGCGAGTATGTGCTAGGGTGGCACTCGAGGCTTGAGTCACAGAGATCCGTTCGCTTAGTTGGCATTTTACTGAAGTGCACCTGTTGAAGACAGTAAAGAAAGGGGATGACATGATTTTTGGATGGTCAAGTGCTATTCATTCTATAAGACCACTTACAGGCCATTTTAAGGACAAAATCCCTACAATCAATACAAATATAAATATAACATAATGAGAGCAAATGATATTATGCAACAGCAAAAATAAACCTATTTGTTTTCCAGTTAAAAAGAGTTGCATTCTCATTCTGCAATCCTTTAAGTAGCTCCTTCCTTTTAAAACTGCTTATGGGAAAGCAGCCTGTAATTTAACAAAAACTGTCAGCACTGGTGCAGAGTTCAGTGATGCAGAGCTTTTCTGGGTGGACAAAGACCTGCTATGTTCTGGCCTGAAAGAAGGAGAAGTGGACGGCTCCATAATTTGCTGTGATGGATTTCTATGACATTACAAACAAACTGCTTGGATCTGGGCAGACTTGGGTGCCATCGCTGATTCCGATCTGGTAGATGCTACTTTTTAAATGGTACCGCTTCATCTGGGGCATGGGCTACTCGGTCTTGGCAATGGCCAGGAGTGCTTTCGCATAGCTGAGGCTACACACAGCCCCGGAGATGCCTGATCGGGCCATGTCCAGGCATGCTTCAGGCATGTCTGCATGGACTGCTGCAGTGTGTCTATGTGGGGCTGCCCTTGAAAACTGTTCAGAGACTTCTCTGGTCCAGAACGCTGTGGCCAGAACTTGGGCCAGGACCGGTTATAAGGAGCACATGATTCCCTTGTCAGCACAGCCTCACCAGTCTGTTTCTGGGCAGAATTCAAAGTGCTGGTGCTGGTCTAGGAAGCCCTCTAGGGCCTGGGACCAGCCTTTTCCCATATGAACCTGTCTCGATCTGAAGATCCTTTTGAGGAAGCCTTGCTCCCAGGTGAATCTTTCCAAGCTCAGATCAATGTCTGACTTCTGCGTTAGGGATTCCTGCCTTCAGAGGTTGAAAGATGGCAGCATCAACCAAGAATATGCAAGAATTTCATTTTCGCTTGGGTTTGATTAGAGGTTGCAAAATTTGCAAAATTTGCAGTCCTTAATATTCAGAAGGGTGTCAGCTTTGAAAAGCTGGAATGCAGGAAGAATGGAAATTGCCCATCCAGGCCCAATCCAAATGCTTAAATGTCAGGGACTGAACCCCTGTGTAATTAGGGATAACCAGGGATGCCTCCCACCCCATTTTCTGACAGGCTTCTCATCTTTCACTGCTGCGTCCTTTCACTCTTTCATCAACCTCTTATCATGCACTATTGTTCTAGCTTGTCTTGATGACAGTTTTATGACAGTCATCAAGAATTTTCTTGTGAGCCACCTTGGACAACAATTCAGTGACAAATAATAAAGGTTCAAAGCAGGCTTAGGCCCTACCCCTGTTGCTGAACTACAAGTCCCATCATCACCGGCCATGCTGGATGAGGCTGGTAGAACCTGGAGTCCGCCATCATCTGGAAGAGCATACGCTCCCCATGTCTGGTTTAAAGTGAAATGACTTAATACATTCATAACTGGGTGAGTTTAAGCATGTGAAATAATTATAATGGGAAGGAAGGAAGGAAGGAAGGAAGGAAGGAAGGAAGGAAGGAAGGAAGGAGAGGGCAATGGTAATGGTAATGGTAACGATAAGAAATAAACAAACAAGCAACAAGAGATTCTTGCAGTTAATGCCATCCGCAGGAGAAAAATATCCAAGCAATGGAATTTTCCTGCTGTCAAGAGTCCTCCCAGTGCAATACTTTTGCTTCCATAATTTATGGTGTGCACAGCAACAGAAAGGCTGCTGTTTTGCTAGAAAACACTGCCTCCAACATACAACGGCCAGCAGTAAAACAAGCAGAACTTTACGGTATATGCATGCTATTGGGAGGTACAGCAATTGAAGAGAAAATGTAACATGTCACAGATTCCCACCTGTCCCCGGCAGTGTGTGTAGCCACAGAGGAGACCTGCCAGCTGCCACAGTGCTCAAGGCAAAGCCACCTGCCTTAGGTCTCATTCACCTTGCTAGAATGGGATTCTGCTCTTAATAGTTGCATTTAAACCAGGAATTTCTGCGGCCTTCCAGGCACTGCTGAACTGACTGCAAATCCTGCCAGCCATACCCAGCACAGGCGATGGGAGTCGCTGTTCGGCAACATCTTGAGGACTACAGGTTGCCCACCCCTGATGAGTCCTGCAAGGCTTCTAAATAATGCTGCTGGCTATTAAGATAACCATAGCTGTACAAGAACTGGGCTCCAAAGATGTTTGTAAAAATCCAGGGGGCTACATCCAACTTTGCACAAATGGCTTCCGTTCATATTGTGGATAGTTCCCATCCTCTCCACCCCCTGCAGCCCAGTTTGTGCCCCCAAAATATCGTCCAGTTGTTCAACCCTCCAGAACAGATGTGGGGGTCAAGGGCAGCGATGCGGGGGAGGGGGATCAGCTATGCCACGGGTGAATGTCCTTCCTTTGGTGGATGGACACAACAGGACAGTGCCCAGAGCTTTTTGGAAGGTCTCAGCTCGTTTGCAAGTTAAAGAAGAAAGATCAGGTTTGCATCAAGACATTGGCACAGACAAAGTGTTTTGCATCTGTCAGACTACCTGGTTACAGTTATCAATACTATGGTAACGTCCCAATTATTGCAATGTATTTTTTGTTGGGCTGTCTTTGAACATGGCCCAGGAACTTTACCTGATCCAAATTAGAGCAGCAAAGACTGTTGACTGGGACTGGGCGTTTCTATCACACCATGCCGGTGTCTTTCCATCTATATTGATTGCAAGTCCATTTCCAAGCTCAGTTCAAGATGTTGGTTTTAACATACAGAGACCTAAAGATCTTGAGAACAAGTTACCGGAAGAAGCGTCTCTGCCTCTGTCGATTCTCAGCCTTTGACAGTTGCAGATGGAGGTTGGATGGGTGTAGAAGAACAACACCCCCCACAGGATCCCTACGGCTCTGAAACGGGGGGCCTCTGAGCTGGGAATTTATTGAGCTCTGTCTGCCTGAACAAACGTGTCTGAGGCCAGTGGGAGCCCTGGCTGCATTGTCTGCAAGCCAAGAACTAGGGAGGCAGCCGCTACCTAACCCTCTGTCCATTGCTGCTGGACCTGCCACCACCGATCACGGCTCTGCCCCAGACTGGGAACGGAGCAGGATTCTGGGCTGCAGGGAGGTGCCGTACAGTGCCCCCAGAAGCTGAGCAAGACTGCACGGGAGCGGGTGGAAGCGAGGCTCGCAGGACCCAAACATCGCTGAAATCCAATTAGGAGTGAAGGTCAAAGCACACAGAAAGTTCATCTGCCTGAACAGCGTGCATTTCAAGTTCAGCTCAGAGTTGCTGGGTCTGCTGTGACTGCTGATGTTGTTCATCCCCCCCCCCCCCCCCCCCAAGACTGAATCGATGTATGAAGGAGAGAGAAGGAGAAGCGCTTCAGGAAGACTTCTGTATTTCCTAGGGGAGAAAGTCCCTCCACAATGTTTCTCAGCCTGTCAGACTGGAGCTTCCCGCTTGCAGCGAACAGGTTGAGCACAAATGGAAAATGGAGTGGAACAGAGGCACTCCGGCAAACGCAAGGGCTGAATCCGCTGTTGGGTGCCAGAAATCCTTCCCACAAATGTGCTGGGAAAAAGTGGCACCGGACCAACAATAAGCGGGCCACCTGGGGTCACTCCAAAAGGGTACATCGCTGTGTGTTTGCTCTACTTGTTGCTGGGAGAAACTAACAGGCAGGACTGAGACGGTGTGGTCTGCTGCAGGGGCTCTTTAATATTTGGCCAGTCCAACTGCCCTTTTGCTTGCAGTCCAAAAAGACACGGACCAGGAGTAATCCGCTGTGCAAAGGACTTAGCGAGAGTCAACCTGTCTGCAAACAAGATATCGGACCCGTGTTCTTATGTCCTTGTTCTAATGAGGCATGTTTTTGACTGTTGGTGTCAAATTAGCACATCTCACATGAGTTCCTGGCATCTTCCACAGTTTGGGCCCCCTCCTTGGCCACAGCGCAATGTAGCCTATGGAGATTCACTTGTCTCTGCTTCACCTGGTCTTATTTTACCCAGGGTACGTTGAAGCTAAAGGCAAAAAGTAAAATGCTGTTGGGGAAGCCCGTATCACCACACTTATGCAAGTGTAGATTCTTACATAGAGGCAAGACTCTGAAGAAACTCCATTTCAAAATACTCTGAAATGAAATAGATTGTATTCAGAAAGATTTCCTCCCTCCCTCCTTCCCCCCCCCCCACAGAGAGCAAGAGAGAGAGAATGAGGGGGAGAGAGAGAGAATGAGGGAGGGAGGGAGGGAGACTTAAACCTGTTTCCAACAAGACTTCAGTGGCAGATGACTCATGGATACAACCCATAGAGCAAAGGCACATGAAACATCTGGTCAGTTTTCTACATTATGGAGAGATATACTGTATTTTTATTTAAGCTATAATAAGAATAGATTTTCATCAATGCTTATAAATTAAAGTATGCAAATATTATGCAAAATCTGTATCTTCAGTGATGCTTCCCCCCTCACCCCCGCATTAAGGGCTTCTATATCAGGTTTCTAGATTCTTTGAAGGTTTATGGTTGGATTCTTTGAAGGTTTATGGTTTACAAGTACCTATTTTTCCTGGCCCGGGGGTGGGGGGGGGAGTGTTCTTTCTCTATTCCATTACACCACCACAAGGAGGCACTGCAGAAGTTCAAAACTACTTCTCCTTCATCCTCTAACTTCTATTTCTGATTCATCCCTTCTTTAGAAAATAATAGCACACTTCCCTTATTTAAAGAAAGACCCCAGAAATGCCTGGAAGTCACAGGACAGGCCCTGGAGGATGACAAGGTTATGCCAAGCACCCACACATTACCGTGAGTGAGGATTCACAAGTGCACAGCCAATGTCTTTTGCGGAGAAGCCCAAGGAGGGCAAAGAATCCAAGACCTGCTTCAAGCAGGAAGGGAAGCTGAGAATCCAGAAAGTGAGTTGGAAGAGGGCAGAGATGCAAGTTCCATACAGGGTGGAGGAAGGCAGCGGGGTCACAGTTCTGGCTGATCCAGTATTCAGGAGCAGGGACGTAGATGGCCACACAGAAACTACAAAGAGCTTCCATTCTGAATCTGCTCTCTTCACAGACAGAAACTGTCTGAAACTGGGAGGAAGGGAAATCAGATGACATTCGCAGACAAGAGTTGCTGTGTATTCTTGGCATGATTGATTTTTAAATGTTATATATGCATTAATTTCTTTCCTTTGTATCAGGCCCTTTCTCAAACACCAGGAAGACTGGAAAGCTTTGGATGCTGGCAGCTGTGATTCTAGGAGGCACAAGAGGTGGGGCAGGGTAGAAATTGATCTGAATGGCCTAAAATATAGATCCCAGACTAATGTTTGGATTGGCCGTAAGGGGCTACAGACTGCTAGCTGCTTATTCAAGAGCAACCAGTGGAATTGTGCCTTGAAATGAGGTTTCAGACAGGTGGCCAGCTCCCATAGATGCTCTTCATGGCTTTCCAGTTGAAATTCCATTATTGGCGCTGTTTGTTGTCGTCTCTTATGCTCACTGAGTCACTCCGATGGGACTAACTCCCTGCAGACCCAAAGGCCATTGATTTGGCCTGAACGTGAGCCATTCTAAGTTGTCCTGCTGGAACGCAAACAAATTTCTGGGGGAATGGAGAGCAAAGCAACATTCCTCAGCAATGCAGTCCCTAGGAAAATCCCTTCGTACAGCCAGAGCTGGCTGAAGTGACATATGGAGAGTTACCAAAAGAAAACAAAGACAAGAAATTGGGAATTTCCAGGCATGAATGAAAATGATATAATTCACCACTAAGTTTTTAGTGGGTCAAGGATTCAAGGACTCTGTGCAAACGTGAGCAGCATTTCCTTGTTCCAGTCCTCGGGCGACACGGTCTGTTTGTGGGCTGTCCCGTTGGAAGCGTGCGGGACACGTTTTCACGCGCAAGTCTTGTAGAAGGACCACTTCGCTGTAACAAGTGGTTGCAGTTTTGCTCTTCAGTCAGCAGAGGGCGCTGGTTGTTGCAACTCCGACTCTGGAAAAGGAACTCGGTGATTAGCAGCCGGGATGGGAAGGAGTATTCCTTTAAGTTAACCAGAAATTCTGCTCCTCTCCGAGCAAGCAAGGGAACAAAAACAATATCATTCCAATTAATTTTATTTTAAGTGGGATATGTTTACCTATCTATTCTTGCCTGTCTGTGATTTAAACCTTCCTGGAAAAAATAATCTATTATGGTCTTTTTCAAAAAGAACAATGACTTTCACGTGTCCAGAGGCTGAGAGAATGTATTCTAAGAAAATCATGTGCTATAATAAATGTTGGCATGTCCAGTAAAAAAGAAATCTCCCTCTACCACTGCATTCTGTACCATCATGCTATTAGGGACTTCAGTTTATTCTAGGAACAGCAGAGAAATCTGCAACTGGTTCAAATGAGTATGGATTATGGGAATCGGACTTGTGAATTCTGCAGTGGACTGGCTTTTTCTAAGTCCCACTGTGGACTGGATTTATATTTTTAGGAATTGTATGCAATTATGATCATGTAAAATAGGAAAACATGAACATGTTGGAAAACACAGACCAAAAATGAGCATTTTCTCCCATACGCAAGAATATGCAGACAGGTGTGTGTGTGTGGGGGGGGGGGGGGAATCTGTGTATTTGCACAAATGCATATTTTCAGAAGTACATATGTGTGCATTTTCCAGTGTGAATGCAAACTCAAGACACTGGGAAAACTAATTCTATCAATTAACAGCAGTGGAACAAACCAGCTCATGATCTGTGATATCCCAACAGACTAGATTTAAGAAACTCTGCACATCCCTGCTCTGTTCATTAATGCACTTCCAGGGGGGTCATTTCTGAAAAACGGTTGTTAAGTATAGACATTTTCACCTGCTTCCACCTAGCCCTTCTCTCCAGACCCAATATTATAGCTGCTGATCAATCCATTAGCTAAATTCTTGTACTTATTTATTTTAGCAAGGTTTTCTTTTGTATTTTATGTGGATCTCCTTAGTGTTGCTCTTAAAAACCCTGAGGACTAGATAGCCTAAAGACTTCTTTGATGGTTTGATGGTTCAGTTGACAACAGATAGGGGAGTCACATGTACCACCTTGTTTATTCCAGAAAGAACAGAGGCTGGGTTCTGTTCCTCACTGTGGGCTGGTATTTCTTGGGTTAGATTTATTTATTTATTTAAAACATGTTTATGCCACCCCCATCGCAACAAAGCCTCGGGGCGGCTCACGATTTATTCAATATAAACCACTCTCGAATTTAAACCAATCCCCAGAGCAGCCTAGACATCCATCAGGTAAAGGGATCACAGTGCCTCTCTCCATAGCACATCTCTGCTTCTACCTTGTCTGCATCAGGACATGCAAAACATTTCTCAAACCATGTATTGGAATCATGGACCTGGGGCACTGGAACTGGAAGGCCCAGTTTGGGCTTCTGCAGGCACGGTCTCAGGTCTTGAGAGCTGAGACTCGACTCTAGACTTGAGAACAAAGAACTAATCATATGGCCAGACGGCAATTCCTTGGAATGACACGTGCCAGTTTGGAAGCCTTCTCCAGCCTAGTAGCTGCCAGAGTTTTGAACTTTAATTCCCATCAGCCCCAGCCCGCATGTCCAATGCTCAGGCATGCAGGGAGCTGCAGTCACCCTGGGAACACCACAGCAAAGAAGGTTCACCCGGGTACTGTACGTGTAAGGTGATATCCATGAGGACAGGAGCCCTGATCATACGGAGAAAGCCCTACAGGTGCACAGCTGCATGGGCAGATACAACCTTAACATGGAAGTAACCCTAATCCTTTGCCTGAATGGGGCGCCTGCACACTTGGAAGAGCAGGCACACTCTCCAAAGAGGTCCTCCTGAAGGGCCTTCCGGTTCTTCACACTGGTTCAGCCCAAGGGCTGCAAACCAGTGACTGGATGAGGAACAGAGTGTGGAAGCTCTTCTGTCATCCAGCAACTGGGCCTCAGCGCATGCAGAGGCCTTCTCTAGAAACTAAAATCCTGCTGCTGCTGCTGCTGGATTGTTCAAGAGAAGCATGGTGTGGGGGGGATGAATTCATCTCCCCTTCTCCTCACTCCTCACCAGATGATTCATGGGAACTCTGCTCTCTAAAAGTGTTTCACCCGCAACTGATGTGTGTACCCCATGTTGGACCAGAGCTATCAATTCTTCTTAGTTCTACCTTTGGTCTATATGAGGGATGTGTGAGAAATTTCTTCACTGGGAGTTCTTGCATCCAAAATGTGAGCAAATATTTGTGCAGATTTAAACAACAAAACAAATCTGCACAAATATTTGCTTGTGCAGAAAAGTACCGAATGAGCTTCGACCTCAAATGAATGGATGATCTCACTGAGACTGAGACTGACAGATTTGCCCATTTCTTGTCTATTTTATGGAGAGGGCTAGAAATAGGAAAATGATTCAATGGCATAAAAATAATGCTAGAGAATGCCATGTCCATCACAAGTAGAATTCTATGCTATGTCTGTGTTTTCACTTTAACCCTCCCTCTTTTTTTGGCAGTGATTCCATCCTATGATGCCAGCATGACTATGGAATCTTCCTTGTGGTTGCAAGTTTCCTGACACATTAAAAGCGCAATCCTATGGCCACTAGACAGTGCGCATACAGCCACAGGATTTTTCGGAGCCCCAGCTAGTTAGAAAACTACTCCAGCTTTTAGCTCAAAAGCACCCTCCCCACACACTCAGTGTGGAAGGAACCATTCTGGTTGTATCTCCAAGGTCACCTTCACCTCTGCCCTCATTCTGATTTGCCACCATTCAAGTTCAAACAATGGCAGGCACCCGGCGACTGGATCAGACTGTTACCTGATGTTGTTTTAATTACTTCATTTTAATCACTTAAGACTTTTCTATATCCTCTTTTATTCTAAAGAATTGATTGCAGTGTGGAAATGTTTGTGCACTTTTCAGTGTCGTCTTTGCAGTGGTTAGATGGCCAATAGAAATAGTCCTTTGTGACATCATGGACCATTATACTTCCAAGTGTGAAGGTGCGCCGCTCAATGAATGGAGGATCTTACCTCGGTCTCATGTCGGAATGCTAAACACAGTTTAATCTACCATGCTTCAAAATACAGAGGATTCTCCTGTAAATGAAAGCTCCTTTCGTGTGTCATGTCCGTGGGGCAGTGCCATGGCATTCATGCACAATGAATTTACTACTGCTAGGCCACACGCTCATGAATACAGCTTCGTTCCCACTGTGCCTCACACGAATGCAATTGGGAGGCATGTGGGAGGGGTTGAAAAAGTGCTATGTGAGGGGAACTGGCCCAAGTTTCACTTGTTTTTCTTGTTTCGGTCAATGTGCACATTCACTGGTGCGATGGAGCAAAGACACAACAAGGCAGCTCGCTCCGAAAGGCCAAAGCACCCTCTCCCCCTCACCTCCACTGGCTTCTGCCAGAGGAAGCCCACTGAAGGCAATGGGATTGACTTCTGAGGAGACAGGCACGCCGGTGTGTTCCCAGCTGGCTGTTCCTCATGTGAAAGGTCCATGCTCCCCAGAGATTCACATCTTTCCATGTGCGCATTAGCAGATTCTTTTAGAAAGGCCTAGTACACACTGAAAATGATACCATGTAGCACAGAAGAAAGTTGTGGGAGAACTGGCTGTGAGGAATCTGGGATACAATGTCAAGAACGGCATGAGGAGGGCAGTTGGGTGTGGGGGGGCGTTGTGTAGCTCCAGCGAGCCTGCCCCTCCCCTGATACCTGGGCTGTGTGCACCAACGCATTCTGCAAACTCAGGTGAGCAGAGCCTCAGATCTGATCCACCTTTAACCCTTTGGATGTCCCCAGAAGCCCTTGCCTCCTTTCCCTGGTGAAGATTGATCACCTGGAGGCATCTTGGCTTTTGTGTCGTTTTTCCCCATCCAGAAAATCAAATAACTCCGGCTGATCTGCAAGAAGAGTTTTAAGCTAAAAGAGCTGGGTGATTTGGCTCTGCCCATTTCAGCTCTGTCTGTGCCCAACCCTGGGATGTGGCCCCCGAAAGCTGCTCTGAAATGGAATTTGGTCTTCAGAAGGGAAGAAATCCCCCACCTGTGTCTGATGTCGTTCTTATCCTGGCCTTGCCATCGTGACCTGACATTGCTTTCTGTTCTTTTTGGTTGTCATATTTTTAAAGAAAACTACAGTTGATGCAATATTTGTTTTTATTCTGTTTTAGCTTTTCACTGCTCACCAGTCCAGAAGCTGCTTAGATATAGTACTCTATGCAAACAGTGTAAATAAAGCAAGAATTGTTGTCCTCCAGTTTTTTGTCCTAAATTGACCCTCTCAACATCACACAGTTCACACATGTCTGCATTTGTGTGTGTGTATAATGCGAAGTGCCAAATCCTTCTGGCTTGGGAATTACAGATGTCCCATAGAAAGTTAGGCGCATCCTATTCCCTGCAGACGATCCCAGAGAAGGGTGCATGAGTGACCCGACAGGGATTGCTGGGTGCTTGCGGAGTCCCACATGAGTGCTCTGAGGCGGGTGAATGGGAGAGGCACAAGCTCCTGTCTTCACTGAACCCTGCAGGCCGTGGACTGAGACAGAAGTTCTCAGACTCCACAAGAATGAACAGAACAGTTGTTTGCATGACCCTTCCTATGGCTGCCTGGGGAACAGAATCGAGTTTGTGCCAAGCTGCATAAAGTAAGAGACACTTCAGATGGTCCGTGGTCTCGTGTGAGGTGGGTGTTTTTTGTTTTGCTGTTTTAATGAAACCAGCATAGTCATGATGGATCAGAATGAGGAGATGAATTTGGAAAATGAACACAGCTGTTGACCTGGCAAACACCCAGGCGGCATTGCAGGGTGAGCCGAGAAATGTACTCAAAGCAACAACACAAAATGAACAGGCTTCTCATGATAGTTAGATTTCCCCTGTTTGAGGAAGGAAAAAGGGGGAGATTGCCACTAACTCTTCCCTCTTACACCACAACATGGATTTTTATCTCTCACTGACATGAACAGCAGCATGGTGATTTCCCAACTGGATTTTTTTCAGGAACAATTTATTAAAGTCATGTTCACTCTCTCAAATCATGGAAGGTCTTGGGACTGTGCCTTGCTGTAGCATTCCAAGTGACAATGAGCCACTGAATAATACTGCAAAGCTGTGAAATGGACACTTGGGGTTTTTCCACCTGCCTATTCGTTGATTGATCGATCCATTTATATGCCACCCCCCTACTCCAATGGAGTCTCAATTCACAAGTACAAATGGTAACAAATGCCGCCATCAGCCAGATGGTCCAAGCTGCCTGTCTAAGTGAAAACTGTCTTGAGATTTTATAATGAATTGATGGCATATAAAAACTATCTATCTATCTATCTATCTATCTATCTATCTATCTATCTATCTAAAAATCAGGGTGGAGAACTGACCAAACGATGATGCTTCTGATGATGTGCCTGACAGCTCTGGAGTGGCTTTCTGTTTCGGTGGTCAATTGATCAGCAAGTCCAGACTTGTCTGAGCACCTTTCGCTTTTGTACTTCACAGGGGGCTGATCCAAGTGAAATGCTTGGAGCAAGAAGAGAGAATTCCAGGATTAAATTCACAGTGAAAATCTGGCTGCACGTGATTTCTGTTAGCTTGCAGCAGGCCAGAGAACCAGTGGCACCTCACCTTTCTTCCCAATTAGTGTCACAGCAGGGGTGTGTATGGAGGAGACGATGCACTTAGGCTTGGTACAAAGCACAAAGATCAGTGCAAAGATGGGTACAAAGCATCATTGCACTGTTCCGACTCTTCCGAGTTTTCTGCTACCTCCCTGTGCTCTCAGAGTTCTTCGTAAATCTGAGGGACACCTGCCCTTCCCTTTCTGAGCAGCTTCCACACAGCACAGGACCTCTTCTGAAAAGAGTAAGCGGAAGAAAAGCAGGTGAGTGCTATGATGTAGAGATGAAGCTCTCAGGGTGGTGTTTTTCAGGCACATTATTCTTGGTTGTGCCACCATTTCTATCCCGTTTTGCCTTGTTGGAGGACCATGAGTGTAGTTTGAGAAGGAACGATGACCAAACTGGGTGTCTAAGCACTTGTGCATCGCCTGCCCTGGAACAGAGCCACCTAGGAGGCCTCAGCAGTTAGAGGCGGCCTATAAGTGCACGTATAAATGAATAAATATGCCAAGTACATAAGGAAATTGACCCTGTGGATGACTGTGCTGCTTTGTGTCCAGTGCCTGCGAATGGCATCCTTGTCCACAGAGAAGACTTGGGAAGTTCTGGGTGGAGTTTTGTTCCTGCGACCCCCCATTAACACACTATGAAGGGATTTGTTAGGAAGAAATTGGTAACATGAAACTTTGAGGCTTCCTTCTGGGGAAAGGAGACTGAGCTGTTTCATTTGCTCCTGCAAAAAGAGGGTGCTTTCAGTCTTGACGTGCCTGGGCTAATCAATGAACCCCAAAGTTCCTCAGAAATCCACAAAGGAAGTGCAGTGGGAATAAGGAAAAATAGACTAATCAGGCTGCAATCTGAAATGAAGAGTATGATTGCACATGCTGCAAAGAAATGGGCAGAGTTAACAGGAATTATTCAGATTGCCCAGATGACAGCAGTTTAAGGAATTACGTTCTTGTTCTCAATGGAGCACTGGATGTATTTTTCTGACACATCCAAACCCTGCAGCGCATGTTCTTGTAACTCATTCTCCCCTGATCCCTGCACGCTGTTTTAAATTGTTTTTAGATTGTGCACATTAAAAATTTCTATATTGTGCCATTGCCCCGCAATTCATGAGAACAGCCCAGCAAGTTCTGAGCATTGGGCAGTACAGAAATGAAATGACATTAAATTAAAATCCAGAAAAATCCAGTGAGTGATCGTAAAAGGGTACGGGCTGATCCTGCTCTGGGTAGTCTCTAGAACAGGCCTGCCAGGGAAGGAGGAGAGAGACGGCCGCGCAGCATGAGGGTACTCGGGGAGAGGGAGGGCCCACATGCAGTGGCAGAGCACGTGGTGCATGCTGGGAGTCCCGGGCTCAGTGCTGACTCTCCCGGCAGGAGGAAGAAGGCAGCTGCCTGAGAGCCCAGTAAGCTACATAGGTCAATGCCGCTGGGCAATGAGGGACAGGCGCCTGAGTCAAAGGAGGCTGCTTCCAGGGTCCCTTGTTTTCTGGAGCTCTCGTGGCTTCTCTAGAAATGCCCCCTGCTCCTGCCCTGCCTCTTGGATCAGGGTGACGCGGCAGGTGCAGGATGGGTCGCTGCGGCATCAGCGAGGCCTGAGAGGTGCCGCGGTTACTCAGCTATGGAGGAAGGGAGGGATGGTCCCTGCTTCCACACCGCTTGAGGTGCCTCCTCTTCTCCCAGATCAGCTGGGCCCTCCTGCTTAGACCTTGATTTGGGCACGGATTGCTGAGTGAGGTGGGCAGGATGGGAAAGAAGGGAGTGGGAACGAGCAATGACCCATGTGGGCTTGGGTGATCTCTTCAGAAGCACCACGGGTCCTCAGGCTGTGCTAAGGAGGGTGCTTTCTGGGAGGGGACACCCCAGATCCTCTCTGCACCGCCCTGCCTGCCTGCCTTGAGAAACAGCAACTTGTAGTGTTGAGGCAGCACCCCAAAGCCTCGCCCCTGTGCCACGGAAAAGACCGCTGTCTTCTCACCACTCTGGCATCCTCATTATCCATGTACTCCCCCCCAAAAAAACCCCCCAGCAACAGCACCGGATTAGTCTAGATCACAGCTCCTCAGTGCTGGGGCTGCAGGCTCATTGCCAAGGCCAGCCGCAGCCCCAACACTGAGTAGCAGTGATCCAGGCTTCCTTCGGATGAAGGACTGAGTGCCCATGAGCGCTGTGCAGCTTGGGAGTCTTTTGGGGGGCCATCCCGGGCGGCAGGGCCCTGATCCAGCTCTAGTATCAGATGCTCACCTGGATAAATGCCAGCTCCTAAGTGTGTGGGATCCGCAGCTCATGGTCTCTGGGGCAGAGTGAGTCCCCCAAAGAGGCCAAAGCCACACCGGCTCACTTGCCCAGAGGAGGTGAAGTGTATGGAGCACAATACAGCCCTGAACATGGGATCAGTGTGGCCTAGTGGTTAGTGTGTTGGACTGGGTCTCACTAGTGTCCACTCAGTGAGTAAAGGGGGCCAATCACTGACACCTCACAGGGTTATTGTTGTGAGGATAAAATGGAGAGGAGGACCATGCAGTCCACCTGGGAGGAAAATGCAGGATAAATACGCAGCAATGCAAACCTGCATAAACCCCTCTTTGGGGATCTTTGTCCTTTTGGGCTACATAGACTTTCTGGAAGCTCAAAAGTTGTGCTTGCCTCGTAAACCAACCAGACATTCAGCAGTGGTCCTTTTCCTTGCTCTCAGACCATGATGGAGCTTTCTGACCAGAATAATCCAATGAAACAGTCGTGGCTCCTGTTTGCCTACCCTTCTTTGGCGTGATTCCTGAACACGGCATCTTTTTGCTTTCAGCCGACTGAACCAACCAGATCTCCAAGAATGCATCTGCGACCTCAGCCACTTCTGTTCACAGAGCTGGCTCCGAGGTACAACACGGTGCATCCTGGGTGCAAGTAAATCAGAGCCTCGTTTTCAGTAGGACCTGCTTTACATCAAGATCAAAATGCGTGCAGGTGTGATCTCAGATCCCAGCAGGATTACATAGAACTGTGCTCGTCAGAGGGCTGCGTCCCCCTTTCTTTAGCAACGCAGCTCTTAAGGCACTCCTCACTCACCAAATCCCTATGGAAACAAAGATGCTGCTGCTCATCCGTAACCCTCTGCTTGTCACTGCTACTAGGAGGGAGGCAGTCACTGGGACCTCTGGATTCTTTCCCTTGGATAGCTGCCTGGTCATGCTCAGCACGCCAGACGCCGGCCAGCAAAGTTGTCGAAGGCAAGGCCAGATCATCCGCACATGGTCCTGCTCACCCAGCTGATGGCAATGCCGTGCTTGTGCTGTCAGGAACCAGATGTGAAGAAAGGGCGAGAACAACAGAATTTGTAGGTGCAGTTGGCATTCCAGGCCCCGTAACACACCCGAAGCTCTGTGTTTCTTCTTTGGCATGTTTGTTGTCCAGTGCATCCCCCTTCTGATGTTAAAAATTCCCATTGTGGAGGGGATGTGGATGCACCAACCTGGCCACCTTCACAGCTTACCCTCCCTGCATGAAGAGTGAAGGTCAGAACAGAGGCTGCAATGGCCTCTGGCTGAACGTGGTTACCGTTCACTACTCAACGGGGCTTCCTGATTGCGCCTCCGATGTACGAGGACTTTGTTTCTGCTCTCCAATCACGGAAACATGCCCCATTTGCAATTCCAAGCACAACTATAAGCAGAAGCATCCCCACTCCACCCCAAGAAATGTTTGCAAATTTTCAGGCAGAAAAAATGGGCATTTTCATGCCTTAGTCAGTGGGACACAGGGAGAGTGCACACTTCTGAAAAATGCACTCTTTCCCGTTATCTATCAAATGAGCCAAAAAAGAGGTTGAAAATGAAGGCAGGAACAAGTTCAAAAACCATGGGTGTCCTCATCCATAGAGGACTTCTTTGCATCCTTTGGCCAGCTCCTGACATCCTCAGGTTTTGCAGAGGAGTCTTTCTTCCTCTCCAGAACTGGTGCTCTGGACAAGTATCCCACTTGTCCAATAACAGAACTCACCTTGCTCAGTTCCTGCCCTGTTCTTACCAATGAACTTTTCATTAGCTCATCATCACCTCGGCTGTTCATCTTTGTTCACCAAAGTTTTAGTTCTAAAGAGGGGAAAAAGGCATTTCCTGAAGGTTTGGGTGGTGTGCTCACAGTTTGTCACCCAAGCCAGGTTGCAGTCTGCAGGCAGCATTTTTCTGGTGGAGGGAGTGTCCAGAGAAGCAGATGTGAAGCCGCTCCTGCAGCAGATTGGAAGTCTCCTGGCAGGGCAGCAGTGGAGACCCACCCCCTGCACCAGCATGCTGTCCGTGAGGGCCAAAACAAGACCTTCCGGAGATGTATCGAGGCAGTTGAGGGTCCGCAGACTCCTAAGCCCTCTCCTTCCCCTGGAATACTCCCTAGGAGACCGTAACAATGCCAGCTGTGAAGCTAGCAGTGCCATCTCCTCCCATTGGAGTCACAGGGTTAGGAAGTTATCATAGCTCTGCCACAAAAGCTGCCCACTGCATTGTCCAGCGAGGCCTGGACAGAACAATCCTACCACTGCAGGATTGTTCTGTCCAACAATGAATGCAAGTGGGCAGGGAGGCATTTTCACCTATTTCCCATAGTACTAGAATCCATGAAACTGAACGGTGGAAATTTCAGGACAGATAAATGAACATACTTTTTCACACTGTAGAATTTGCTACTGAAAGACAGAGTAATGGCTTTAAGGGAAGATTTGAAAAATTCATGGAGGAAAAGTCGATCAAAGTCTGTGCAGGATACTAGTCCTGATGGCTCTATGCCACCCACAGGGCCAGAAGTGGTGTGCCTCTGGGAATTGCTGGGGAAGGTGAGTGAGATGGAGCTGTTGCTCTCATGTCCTGCTGTGAGCTTCCTGCAGCCAGTTCTTCAGCCACTGTGTGCACAACAGCCTGGGTGGACCCTTGGTCTGATTCATCACAGCGCTTCTCGTGCTGCTACCTGAAAGGAGAGGCTGCCCCACAATCGAGAGATTTCAAATACATGATTTCACAGTAATGTCTGACTGATGGTTCATTCAGCCTACAGGGTTTCCTGTTGCCTCTTTAGCCGGTGTTGCAAAGGCATACCCAGTTTTCCAGGAACTGTTCCTTGAAAAGCTTGCCTAGGTGTTTTATGTGGGGACTTTTCCATAGGGAAGTATTACCTCCTGGAGTAAAAATGGAGGAAAGGTCATGCACATTCCGAGTTTTGGTGGCATGTAAACTAAACATGTTTGTACACGTTCCTACCAAAACTGCCTAAACCATACCACAAAGCACCATCTCCATACCCTAGAGAAATTTTAAAAATGCAGATTTAGTGCTAAGCAATGCACAGATCTATACAATTCTCTAATTCTATTTTGTAGCACTTTTCCATGCTGAGAACTTAGTGCAAAATTTTATCGGTAGTTCTTGTTGCAACAACTTTGTAGGGTAATTTAATATCATTGTCCCCATATCACAGATGGAAATGCAAGCAAGATGAATGGCAGTTGTTACTACTAAGTTGCTGACACCTGTGTCACATTCATTCATTCATAAATTAGATGCTGCTGGTATCTAAGTAGGTAAATGAAAGGGGCTATTAGTCTAGGATACCTTAGTATACAATATAGATAATTTGATGATATAAAGAAGTGAGTACAGAGGCATAAAAAGCCCTGGAAACTCAAATCAATGCTGAGAACTGATCAAGAATTCACTCATTTGAGTTGTTACATGGTGAATATGAATTCTGGTGCCTATAGATTGCTCATAGGTTGCTCATAGCTAGCTACAGGTTTGGGAAAATTCAGAGGCTCTACATTTGGTTATACATCCTGAACCCCGGAACAATCTCCTTTTCCAGTTTGAATTTCACTCTAAAAAGGAAATTAGCCTCTAAAGCCTTAAATAGAAGAAAAGCATTTAACGAGTGATTAACTTGATTTAAACAGTCATTGTTCCAACGACTTTTATTGTTCCAACCCCCAGAAAAACAGCTGGGGGAAGGGGGGAGTTTGTGACTTTCTGTGGGAGGTGATGCTGTAATTTGCATTTGGTTTCCAAGACTTTAAGAACTGTGCATGCAACCAGAGCTCCCATCTCCCACCCCTACAAAGTTAAAAAAAAAAAAAAAATCTTAAAAATCAAAAAGACCTGATCCCTGTGAAATCTGAGAAAAGCCCTATTATTACGCCATTGCCTCAGTAGCTCAGTCTTTAATAGCAACTAGTCAGGGTGTGCATCAAAACGTTTCTGTGAAAACCCCAATTCTGCAGTTCAGAAAGCAGCCCAATTTGGCCTGAAATGATTCAGAGGCTATCCACCAACTCCTACCGACCAAATCCGGATTCAGAAATCCAAATCTATCTGCCTCCCACTGATAACCAACAACTATATTGCATTTTCTAGAGATGATGGGGTGCCTTGCCTTTTAGCATCATTCCAGGAAGTGACACTGGGCTGCTGAATAAAGCTATAAAACATTGAAATGGATAGCTGGGGTTTCCATTTGTCAGTATAACTAGTCTAAATTCTTATGAACTGGCTTATACACCCCTCTAAATTCTTACAGACACCTAAACTGCAGGGTCCAGGTGCTTTTCTGAGTGAAAGCAGGGTGCAAAGCTGACCAAATGGTAATGGTCCTGATGATGCCTTTGAAGTGGCTTCCTGCTTTGTCAGCTGATTCAGCACCACAGCCAAACCCACCCTTGTGGTGCCCTGAAAAATCCTATCACTTGCTTTGGTCTCCAGTTTCAAAATCCTGTTTGTCAGAATTGGATGAGATATGCAGGCATACAGTTCCTTGTGAATGGACTGCAGGACTTACATTTCAGGGGTATAGCTCAGGAGTGGCTTGTGCTACTTGCTTTTGTATTTAGGGTTTTTGTTTGTTTGTTTGTTTGTTTGTTTGTTTGTTTTTTGAAACAAGAACTGCTGATACACTCCTTCTCCTTATCATCATCATCATCATCATCATCATCATCATCTAGAAAATGGGATGCAATGTCCAGTAATAGCTGCTCCTTCTCAGGGGACCAAACCTGCTTGAGCCCCTCAGAAGAGTAGGGGAGATTTAAGGTCTGGATTGAACCCTTTCTTCACACTTGAATAATAATAAGACGCCGTCGCTATCAATACAGATTTAAAGCATGCCTGTTTCAGCTCTAACAGCGAATGTAGCTGGGAGTCAAAGCCAGTGCTTCCTGGGCTGGCCATGGGGGTGATCCTAATTAATGAGGAACATGCTTCTTCTCTGAGACATCAAAGGAGGCCGAAACTGAAGCAGACAGGCATAAGGGATCGCTCTGCAGCAGCCCTCCCTTGCCGCTGACCAGCGCGCCTTGGCACTTTCCCCTTGCTTCCTCCAGGGAGTGGGTGGGTGAGGCGGCGCTGTTTCCACAGAGTCAGCTGCCGTGCAGAGACTCCATAGACTTGCCTTCTCTCACTGCGAAGGAATACTTTTACCTGCCTCTTGCATATTTATGGAGCTGCCCCCCCCCCAGGACTGACCCACCCCTCTCATCTAGTGACCCATCCTGAAATAGGGTGCAGTGGGATGAATGGTGAGCCAAAGCCCATTCATTCTCATGAGTTTCATACCGCAATGGGCTAAAATGGATTTCTGAGAGAACACACCGCAGTTAGAGAGAACAGAAATAGACTGGATTGTTCATCCCTGTGTGTAATGTCATTTGCAAACAAAGTTTATGCATCTTGTTAGCACAAATGGCATCACCGATTTATTCTGAAGTGTTTCTAGTTCAAATTCAGTGAAGCCTTTGTCAATCTAATTTTTAGACCAAGCCTGGCTTCCATATATGGCCTTCTTGGGCATGAATCATGCCAGCCTCCCTTGAAAAAAATGTTTTCCCAGGACTGCAAGCAATGCCATTTTATATTACCCACAGTACCCAAGAGTGTCATTTTATCAGGGCCACAGGGGAAAGTTAAACTGAAAGTTCTCCCACAACCATAGAACTGCACAACTCATCCACATAGTACCTCCCCATGAGAAGGAGGGTGTCTAGGGCTGTGTGAGGAATCTGCCTGGGGTTGGGTGTCCGTTGGATCCCCCGGGCACAGTTTCCTGGACTCTGTTCAGCTTCGCAGTGGCCCAGAGTCCAAGTTCCTGGTGAGCATGCAAATAATGCCAGCAGGCGCAAATGGTGGCTGCCCCTGGCACCAGAGAAGGTGGGAGGCTAGCTACAGGGCCACCAGTGGCAAGGAGCTCACCAGGAAAGCAGATGCTGACTGCCACGCAAGCAGCATCACCGAGCTGCCTTTGGCACTGCTGCAGCTGGCACAGAAGATGGTTGTCGATTGTGCAGCCAGGGCTCTGTGAGAGTGTTTCCAGGCTTGCTCCCAGCTTGGCTTGCTTTGGAGGACCATGGCAAGCACGAGAAGAAGCCCACAGATGCCTGGCAGGGTAGATTCCAACAGGGATCATCTCAACCCTACTCTGGAAGGCACTTTGGTCCACACCCTTCAATCCTGGAGACTTTCCTGTTTCAGATGGCATCCTTATTAAGGCATTGGGCCAGCAAGATAGGGAAGGAGTAGAAGGAATATGGGCCCAGACACGCTGCCCCCGCTCCCAACAGCCACAGCCCCACCCTTCCAGCTCCCAATTGTGTACAAGGGTGAGTTGTACCCACATTCCAACCGGTCCTGGCAGACGTTGCTGGGCAATGCAGAGAAGCAGGGCATGGACTCACCTCCCTTACAGATGCTGGCATGCTTTCTTCAGGCACAATGCCTGAAAAGGCTTGTGTGAACTGTGCATGTGTCCAGATGTTTTGTGCTGACTAAGCTGTTGTGCATTAATGAATGTTATGGAGGGAGCATAAACACCTGCTTGGTATGCAGAAGTTTCCTGGTTCGATCTGAAGGATCTCCAGGTTAGGTTAGGACAAACTCTGGCAGCCACTGCCAGTCAGTGTCAACAATATTGGGCTACATGGACCAAGGGTCCGACTCTGTTTCCTCAGAGTCTGTGCTTAGGACAGATAGGTAATGAAGCAGTGATCTCATCGTGAAGGTTGTTCTCTGTGATGCCCTCCCTTTTGTTTATGTCAGTCCTTCAAGGCAAGTGTTGTGTCAGCTGCCCTTTCACATTCTAAGTGATATCTTCATTTTGATAGCATACTATTTATTTCATTTGAAGTGGAACCCAGGGCAATGATAATTCAAAGAACACCTCTCATGGTGATTCAGGAACACAGGAATAAAAACATGGAGGGTGTGTCTGATATAGTTTAGATAATGGATGTTTTGATTTAATAAATAAGATTTTGCACACTAATCTGTAAAATATTTGCTTGACATTTCCCCTTCCTATTGTTTGTGCATGGTAGAAACAGATGCCACTGTTAAACAGATGTTAGCCACATGTGTTGGAGGGTTTCATCTGCAGAGAAAACAGCCATTTCTTTTTAATTGAAGTGATAACAAACCACAGTCTATGGACTGACCTACTTTGTCTTCAGCTTGCTATTCTCTGAAGTTATAATTGCCCAATTTATTTTGTATGCAGGCTGTTCATACATTTTCTGTCTTTAAAGAAAAGAGTAACCTTTACATTTGGTTACAATATCATTCAAGATAAACAAGCTGCATGTTTCCTGTAGTTGTTTTAATTATCCTGATTTGACTAGTAGTAGATTAATGATATGCTCAAGGCATATTCTAATAGTTTAGGTGATAGTAGGTTCTAAACATTGTCTGATGGCATAGATCTGGTTTTAAATAGCTCAGAACTGGCATAAAAGCATGTGTAATCCAACCAAGCATCAATGGACTTCTGGCAAGGGACGGGTTACAGCTCACGAGGATGGGGAAAAGGTCCTTTGGAGATGCTTTAGCGAGCGTCATCCAGAAGACTTTAAACTGAGCCGGGGGGGGGGGGTTCAGGCCCCCCAGTAACGTGTCTGCACTGGACAAGTGTGGGGGGAGGATCAGGGCTCTGGGAGTAGGGTTTTAGAGATACTGCAGGGACTGACAGGACTCCTACAGAGAGGGGCCAGGTATCAGGGAGGATGGGAGGAAGGAGGAGGCTGGGAACTCCAAGGAAAGGAAGCGGTGGGAAGGAGTTGAGGTGCATGTACACCAATGCTAGGAGCATGGGCAATAAGCAGGAAGAGCTTGAAGCTCTCCTGGGAATAGGAGGGTATGACCTGGTGGGAATCACAGAAACTTGGTGGGATGAAAGGCAAGTCTGGAATGTGAACATAGAAGGGTATCACCTTTTTAGAAAGGACAGGAAGGGAAAGAGAGGTGGGGGCGTGGCTTTATACATCAGGGAAGGGATAGGATGCAGCAAGATAGGATGCAGCACAGGTGGGGACTCGGCAGAGGCAGTCTGGGTGAAACTTAGGGGTTTTGACAGGGAAAGAGACCTGACAGTGGGGGTATGTTATCGCCCTCCAGGTTAACTTGAGACCCTGGATGATGTCCTGACAGACCAGATTCTAAGGATATCTCGGGGGAGAGACACAGTAATTATGGAAGATTTCAATCTCCTGGATATTAGTTGGGAGACTCACTCGGCAGTGACAGCCAGGTCAAGTTGCTTCCTAGAAGCTATAGAGGGAGGGTTTTTCACACAGAGGGTCCGAGAGACGACGAGGGAGGGAAACATCCTTGACTTGGTCTTGACCAATAGGGAGGAGCTGATAGATGAAGTACAGATTAGGGGAGCTCTGGATGCGAGTGATCACTCCATCCCTTGTTTTGAGATCAGGGACTGGGGACATGCAGAAGGTCGAGCACTAGAAGGTGGGACTTCAAGAGGGCCAACGTTGGCCAACTGAAGGCCAGACTGGGGAAAGTCTCCTGGGATAGGTTACTGGAAGGTAAGCGAGTTGAGGAGGGGTGGATAGCACTCAAAAGGGAGGTTTTGGAGGCGCAAGCCTTGACAATACCTCTAGTCAGTAAGGTGGGGAGGTGGAGGAGAGTGCCGCCATGGATGCGAAAGGAGGTGATTAGAGGGATTAGACGAAAGAGGAACCTCCATAGGAAATGGGTACTGGGGGAAATAGACAAAAGGGTATACTGGGAGGAGGAGGCCCGTTGCAGAAGGATTCTTCGCAAGGCTAAGGCTGATTATGAGCTGAGACTTGCCAAGAATATCAAGAGCAACAAAAAGGGCTTCTTTCAGCATGTAAATAAGAAGAGGAAGGGGAGACAAGTAGTGGGACCACTAAATAAGGAGGAAGGAGATCCAGTGTCTGATATGAGGGAACAGGCACAGATGCTAAATGACTATTTTGCCTCTGTGTTCTCCCCAAAGCAGGACGGGGGATATCCACATAGGAGATTAGATGAGGCTGGGGATTTAGGGGCACAGATTAGAGTCACCCCCCTTGAAATCGAGGGGCTCCTCAGGGCATTGGACATTACAAAGGTGCCAGGCCCTGACAGGTTACACTGAGAGTACTTAGAGAGTTGGCAAGGGTTCTCTCACACCCGCTGGCCTCCATTTTTGAGACCTCGTGGAGAACAGGTGAAGTTCCAGAGGACTGGAGGGTGGCCAGACAAACCTTGCCAGACAAACCTTGTGGAATTCTATGACAAGATTTCGAGATGGCTAGATGGAGGGGATGCAGTGGATGTGGTGTACCTGGATTTCAGCAAGGCCTTTGACAAAGTGCCCCATGATATCCTGGTGGAGAAACTGAAGAGTTTTGGAATACACCAAAGCACTGTCCAGTGGATTAGGGCATGGTTGACTGACCGAAAGCAGAAGGTAACCATTAGCGGAGAATCATCGGGATGGCGGCCAGTGACAAGAGGGGTCCCCCAGGGCTCTGTCCTGGGGCTGATCCTGTTTAATCTTTTCATTAACGACATGGAAGAAGGGGTAATCAGTCTGCTGATCAAATTCGCAGACGACACTAAAACTGGAGCAGTGGCCACAACTGAGGAGCAGGTATTCCTGATCCAAAAGGATCTGGACAGACTATGGAAGTGGGCAGGAGACAACAGGATGGTGTTCAATGTGGGTAAGTGCAAGGTCTTGCACTTGGGGCATAGGAATAGCTGTCATAAGTACAGGTTAGGTGACAAGTGGCTGGAGAGCAGCACTTGTGAAAGGGACCTCAGGGTACTGGTTGACTGCAGACTAAACAAGAGTCAGCAGTGTGATGCGGTGGTCAAGAGGGCAAACGCCACCCTTGGTTGCATAGCCAGAAGTGTGGCTTCTAGATCGAGAGAGGTATTACTGCCACTCTACACGACTCTGGTGCACCCGCAACTGGAGTATTGTGTTCAGTGTTGGGCCCCTCATTACAGAAAGGATATAGCCAGGTTAGAGTCAGTGCAGCATAGGGCCACAAGGTTGGTGGCTGGTTTGCAGGGGATGGGATATGAGGCAAGACTGAGGGAACTGGGTCTCTTCAGCCTGGGGAAGAGAAGACTCAGAGGGGATCTGTTGGCGACATACAGGTATGTGAGGGGATGTCACATGGAGATGGGTAGAGACCTGTTCTCCCCTGCAGAGGAAGGCAGGACGCGCTCCAATGGAGCAAAGCTCAGGGAACCCAGGTTCCATTTGGATGCCAGGAAGCACTTCCTGACAGTCAGGACCCCGAGGGTGTGGAATGGGCTTCCATGGGAGGTGGTTGAGGCCCCATCGGTGAGGGTGTTCAAGGATAGGCTGGACGTCCACATGGTGGGCATGTCGTGAGCGGAGCCGGCTGGTGCCGGAGGTCAGACTAGATGGCCCAGGAGGCCCCTTCTGACTTGCTCTGTTTCTATGTTTCTATGTAATGAGACACATATCACTGAACTGATAAGGGCCACAAGTATATTTAGTTTCCACAGCAGGGTCTCAAAAAAAGTACAGCATTGTGCAGAATGCTATCCATAGAAAGGGTACCAAGCAGTGATTCTTCCTTGAATAGGGACAAGTCATACCCAGCCAGAGCCTTCTTCAACTGGCCAGAACCCTTCAGCTGCAGAGAGAGTCCTTCCTTAGCCATTTCCCTTCCCACCCCACCCCACACATGTCCACCAGCTCTAGATGGGTGACACAGGTAGTTCCCAAAGCAGCTCTGGCCTGG
Source organism: Varanus komodoensis (assembly GCF_004798865.1). Lineage (NCBI taxonomy): Eukaryota > Metazoa > Chordata > Lepidosauria > Squamata > Varanidae > Varanus > Varanus komodoensis. The sequence continues at coordinate 559,227 of NW_025336669.1, read as the reverse complement.
GTCCCACAGTCCAGAATGGTAAGACTGAGGAAATCACCATTACCTTAAAGATGTCTCAGAGAGCTCCTGGATGTTCTCACCTGTTGGTCAGTCAGCTTCTCCTGCTGAGCCCTGCCATTGCAACCCAATAATTTGTCTAAACGAATCAGACACTTGCATCACTATTTGTTTTCCCCCACCTGCTGAACAGTATGAAGTAGGTGGGAGAGAAGTCTGCTCTCTTTACCGCAGCCTGGAAGCAGCAACTACAAGTTTTGTAGTTGGTCAAGCAGGCCAGTGTCTCCATAAAAGAATGCACAGGCCCAAATCTGGTATTAGAATTAGTGCTGTTCAAAAAGTAGTGGGGGAAGCCCTTCGCTTCCCTGGAGACTCCATCAAAACCACTATGGTATCCATTCTTGACCGAGAAAAGCCAAAGGCAGATGCCAACAGGAACTTCATCATCAAGATGTTTGACTTCCTGTCCTGCTGTTTGAATCAAAAAATGCTTCTGTGTTTGTTTTCATCATGTGTTAATCTTCCTACCAATGCAGTGATGTCTCTGTTATCACCCAATAATGTTTTGCAAATGGCAACAGTTAATGTAATTATCACTGTCTGCACTGTTTGCATTCCATTTCATCTGACCTCATTGGTTATAATGGACACATCCCACACAACACGTATCTTGATCTGCCAAGTTCAGGTGAACACTTTCTGCGTGTGATGAAGTGGACAGTGCCCCTGAAAGCTTATGCCCACTCAACACTATCCGTGACTCAAATTAGGGTGAGTCATCATTGGTTACGAAGAGCATGAATCCTACCCTCTCCCCACTGGCCACTGTGTCTCCAGGGAAAGGGCTGGATTTCAGGGCTTTAGCAAAAGGGAGGGTGTTAGAGTAGTACAAATTTTAAATGACCCTCCCTGTCTTTGCAGGATCCCCCAGTCCAGTGGCAGGTCAGAGTGTGGGTCACCTGCCATGGGCATACATCATGTTCCATGCTCAAAATTGCCCCAGCCTGAAGCCATTTGAGTCAGGGAGGAAGGACATGCATCCAGGCGAACGGCCTTGACTGTGCAGCTCTTTCAAATCTGACTTGGGATTCCTGTGTATCTAGCTGTGTTTGTGGTGTTGAGTAAGCTTGGTCTTGTCTTTCTCTGACAGGCTCCTCATCCTTAATAGCTGCATTAAGGATGGCATGCAAGTTGGCCATAAAGAGGATCCACCTCATGCAAGAAACAGCTGCATCTGTCAAATTTGGCCGGCACAAATGGATTTTGTTCAGTCTATTGAGAATTTTGCTTGGTTCATTGCTTGAGAGACTCATGGCTATCGTGCAGGCTTAACACTTTTGTTGACTACCAATCAGGGTGACATGTGTCTTAGCAAAAACTTTTATGTCTCTGGTCATCACTATGCCTGCCATATATGGGGAGGTCATGCTGGAAGATAGATGCTTGCCCATTGCTTCACCCGCACATGGCTGATATATGACCCCAACTTCCCAGTTGCTAATCTACTGGATTTCAAGTTCCTTTTCTCCAGCTAGTCCAAATACATTTTAGTGATTAGCAGTGCCCCTAGTAGTAATTTTCCTCTTGCACGTCAAAACATCAGCCTTTTGCAAATAGAAACATGCATTTGGTATCTTTAGCAAATTTTAACTGAGCTATTATGATAACACTTTTGTCCTTCCTAGGTTCACTATAACATTCAACATCAATCAAAAGCAAATACCAGCCTTTACAATATGAATATAATCTGAGGTGGACAGGGGGCCAAGCCTTTTATTTAAACAACCACAGCATAATATGAAAGCAAATATTAGTGTGGTATATGAAGGACAAAACTCTTTATGTGCCAATATAATAGGAGCAGGAGCCAAAGTAATGTCTATAACATTATTTAAAACAAGGGTACACCTGTAGTGACTACTGGAAAGCACTTTCCTGTTCAGTTGATGGCTGTTCATCCACAGGATGATGACTCCCAGGTTTTGAAGCATAATTAAATGCTAATTAAAATGCAATAGTCAAATGACAATGATATTCCCAACCCCCTAAGGCAAGTGCAGGGATTTGTGCCTTCACCCCTCAGAGTGGAGGTACAGAATCTCGGGCCAAGGGGCCACATCTGGCCCATGAGGAGTTTCCCTATGGTAGTGTCCCTTCTCCTGACCCCACCCCCTTTGCCCTGACCACCAATCATGTCATGCTTTACTGGCTTTTGTGAAGTTTGGTTCCATTCATAAAGGCTTCCATGCCTCTGGCAGTAGGAGCTTTAAGTGAAAATATGCCAGTGTTTTTGGCTCCATGCCCTTTGAATCTGGGTCCATCCAGCTTAAACCCCTTGAGACATGCAACTGGCGCGTGCCAAAGCTGGGTGTGCTTGCCAGGAACTTGGACACTGTGTCTTTGCAAAGAGGACTGAAGTCTGGCAGGCCAAGCCCACGGAATCTGACAGATTCCTGATCCAGGGCAGATTCCTCCCGCATCCCTAGCATGGTCACCCTCTAGAAAGATGAAGAGTGCTTTTTGACTCAGCCACTGCAGCTGCCTAAACAAACGATCAGCACCATGGAGGTTGGGAGCTCCGTATCTGTTTCTTTGGTGATGCATCTGCAGTCACTCCCCAACAAGTACGGTCCTAGTTGGTGGTTAAGGGGCTGCAAATATCTGCAAGGCAACCTTTGCATGAGCAGAAGCCAAAAAGGGATCACAAAAGGATTTCCACATGGTCCTTGAATGGTAACTTCCTGTATCTAACACTGTCACACCATTGGCACAAATCAACACTGGTACAATGTCATTGGGTTTCCAAAGCAAAGGGCAGAAGTGGTGATTTACTGCTGAAATTTGGCAGCAAGCTACATCCCCAAAATCTAGTAGTAAATCCCCGCTTTTTGTTTTTGCAGAGTGACTGCTATTGCATTTGTTTGGTTTATGTGAACACTGTATGATGAACCAAGCACAGTGATATTTGGTAATTCCCAATATGTGGATCGTTTTCCTACACTTCCATAGTGTGAGCATGGTCCATGGTTTCTTGAGAGTGGTGCTCTTTCAGGTAAGCTTTGAATGATGAAATGTGTACACTATCCCACTATCATCATAGCTAAAATGTAATGTATTTTATAAACTCTTACATTTCTGGAAGGGGTTGTCAGCCTTCTTAGCAAGAGGCAAAAAACATAATAAAAAATTTTTATGTCCTCTAAAGTGTGCCCTTGAAACAGGTACATGTGGAAGGATTTATTTTATTTTATTTATTTATTTGGGATATTTCTAACCCATCCAATCACTATACGTCTCTGAACAGCTTACAAACAAATTCAATAAACACAACAGTATAAAAGATTATAAATACCCCAAACAATAATAAAACTAATAACCCATGACTGAAGTAAAACAAAATTAAAATCTTTTAAACATTAAAATACTCCATGAATAAAATGGTCTTGATGTATTTGAAAGGAAGGATATATTTGAAAGAAGGAAACCTTGTATTTAAAAGCTATTCTTTATTCCAAAAGCTAAATATTTTTGCCCTCTAGTTACATTGTAGTTGTCCTATTGGGCTTTGGAAGTTTGTAGCTGTTTCACATGAGGCTCTGTGGTAGTGTAATTTAGCCATTTGAAAAGCTTAAATAAAATGGATTTTGAAAATAGGCTACTCTCTCACGTTATTATATAGGCAAGCACAGAAATATTTGCTAAGAATGCTTCGGTTTGTTTTGTCTTTGAAAATAACTAGGAACAAGAATTGGGCTGTGTTTCTCATATGAAAAATGTTTTAAATTTTTCTAACATGATCAAAGAAAAACCCCATAATCTGTGAACTATTTGATGTCTGTGATCACTGAGGAGAAGAAACCCACTTCTTCCTTATTTAAGTTGCTTTCTTAAATTGTCTTCAACTGCTTCATGACCAGTTCCATGAAATGTGAATACATGAAACAGTTGTCTCTGCCTATTAGTTTTGGTTATGAAAAGCATGCAATTTGGAGAGAAGAAAATAGGCACCGGTTATATTTTATTGGTTGAATAATCAGTTATAAAAGCAACAGCGCATCCATTAACTGTTGACCCAGACCATGTAGAAAGCAATGCCAAAAAAGGACATGATTGACATGAAATAGTATGTTTAAAAAGCTGTACGCTCTGAGTGCTGTGATTCCAGCAATGCAGCAGAAAGAAAAAGAAAGGAAACAGAAGAAAAGCCCCTTTATATCATGTGCAGTTGTTGCGGATTTACGGGATTACCTGTAATCCATCCTCTTCAGTCAGTATAAAATGATTAAATCCTTTCTTCTTAGAAAGACAACATTTAGCATAGGAGTCACAGTGTTGGAAAATTGGTACAATATGTGATCAATGCGGCAACAGCATTTTCATCAAGATAAATTAGATACTCAGGCTGATCTGTGATTGCACAAGATTGCACATATGGCGAAAAGCATCCTTCCCACTGCAAGCACCCCTCAAGACCACTGCGCATTTTGTTCATTTGGCAAAAGGAGTTATGAGCAGACACAGGCCAGTTCCATCAGCTTACGCGCTGTACACTGCTGACATAGTGTTGTTCTCATCCTTTCCAATAAGAACCAGCCTCTATTTCCTTGGGGAGGCAAGGAAATTATGACATAACTGAAAGAAAATGGATGTTCTGGAAGGTGCAATTGCTTGCGTGTAGGTTAAGTATCTGATGTGTCTGAAGCCAAACTTGATCTCTGCTTCCATAAGATGAAGAGCCAGAGATATTCACCGAGTTCAAACAAGGTAGGGAAGTTAGAAGACAGTTCTTTCCCCAACCACCTGTTCAGACCCTACTCCACAAATTTCATCCGTTTCTGTGCCACTAAGTTTACTATACATTGCCAGAATTCTTTTAAGAGCTGAATCAAGCTATGTCACATGCTGTGAAGTTTGAAGGACCAGGAATTGGGTGCATTAAGCAGGAATCCTTTTCTTCTTCCTGCACTGGAATCACCGCCTGAAGGAAGGGGGCAGCAGGCTGTTCAAGCCATCATACTCATATAACACTTCGGAATCATCCCGGTGACCTCAGAGAATCAGTGCCATTCCACTGCCTGCTATGTAGCTCAAAGGTCTATTAGATTCTTGTTCTTGACCTAAGAATTTCTTCTTAACCACCTCTCTCTGAATGGGTCCAGCTCACTCAGCTAGATCTTGGGAGAATCACCTCCACTTCCCAGGCTTAGTTAACTACTTCTACCCTGCACACAGAGGAGGTACACCTCTGCTGCAGATCCTGACTGTGTTGACAGATGGCCCTTGATCAGTCCTGCACTTCTTGTCTCTTTCTTTCCAGTTCCATCTATAAATAAGAAACTCGCTTCCCTTAATGCTTCCCCAAAGCCTAAATTTGCACATCTTCCAGAACCTATTATATATATAGCATAATAGTGCACAGCAAGGACAAGAGCAAGTCCTGACCTGACCCACAGTGATTGTGTTGGGATAAGACTTCCCAAGAGTCACGTGTTTATATACTAGCTTTTATATGGGTTGTTGCTTTTTTGCCAGCAAGAGAGACCCTAACCGATTCAAAACAGCATCTGAGCATCTTCCTTTCTTCTTTCTGGTGTGACTGCCACCCTAGCAATCTGCTTTCCCCTAAATACATCCAGCTGATCTTTGAGATCTTCAAATGAGCCTTTATTGTTTATTCTGCAACCAATGGAATGCTATTGGGCAACATCACAAAAGCCAGCCTTCTCAGTAGTGGATGGTATAAAAAAGTAGAGCTCGGTAGTAGATGGTATTAAAAAGTTTTAAATAAATAAATAAACAGTGACCCTTGACTTCCTGGAGAACCTTCTCATCTGTGCTTCAAGAGGCAGAAATTGTGGATAATTCCAAATGCCTTTTGAAAATATTTCTTTTTGCAGGCTTTCCGCGGCTCATAACCGACTATAATATTGCTGTTTTATTATGTGTGTCGCTTATATTTGCATTAATCATGTATTTTAGCTGTGATTTCACCATGTATCATATAATGCATGTCATATTAAATGATGTTTATGTACAATGGCTGTATGAGTAAAGAAAAGAACAATGCAGTGTCCACTTGATACTTGAGGATTAGTCGTTAGCTCATGAGGCCAATCCATGCATCTCAGAACAAGTAGTGAGAGCCACAATTCATATTACAGAATCATGTTGCAGCACAGCTGGAGAAAGAAACATGATTTCCCTGTGATTCTGTTTTCCCAGCTGCTTCTTTGTGATGTTTAAATGTCTCCTAGTCACAACATTTGGAGCTAAAAAAAGGGCATTCAAAGCACCATGTCCATGTTCAGCGTGTTGAGCTTTATATTTTTAATGTCTGAGGCTGAAGCATACGGAATGGCCTTATACTGAATCAGACCTTCATGGTCTGTATAGTTAGGATGGTTATCTCTGTTTCTATCTCTCAAGCTGAGCTCTTTCTGGGCCTGAACACTGCTCTGTGGTGCCTGGAGATCTGTCAGTGAAGTGAACTTTTCCGTCCTTTCCAAGTACAACAGTACAAGAAAGCTATCTAGTGAAACAGCCTTCCCTTTCAGTGAAATACAAATTTCCCATCACCTTCACCTAGTTCAGCTATCGGTCATGGTGTAGGAAGCCTGCATGTTGATTTAGCCAAGGAAAATACACTGAGTTTTACAGAAAGCAAAAAATATCTCTTAAACAAACATGAACAGTCACAGTTATTGTCACATAGACTTCTTAGCAAGAACTGTAACGTTGAGATTTTCACTGTTCACTTTTACCAGGCATGCCTTCTTTGGAATGGTTAAGACTTCTGCAGCTTTTCTTGGTCCATGAGAAGTTGCTTTCCCCAAGTTTCCCCACTTCACACACCCAACACTGGGCAACACTAAATAGATCAAAGGCCAGCTGCAGCTACTGATCCCCTCTAACCCTTTTTTTCTCTTAGTTGTAATTTTGACTATAAGCTCAACAATAAGCCCCATCGCTTAATCTCAGCATGAACAAATGGAAAATGGTCAAATGACGCACAATTTTAAGCTTCTTGGTGTATAAATTAGACAGAGTGCGTCAGTTCACTGGAATACACTGACCTTTTCTCCTTAAAAAAAAAGAAAGTATACAAAGGAAGAAAGAGTTGGACTGAGTTCTGGATTAAAACGTATTTTCTGTTTACAGCAGAGCATTGGATTGGCATAAGGCAACAAGCACATACAGGAGCAGATGCTTATAACATACAGAAAGATATAAGCTGGTGAGCAGACATATTGCTGGGTCTGGGAAACCTGGATGATTTAACAGGCACTGTTATGAAATTGGCCATTGTATTTGTACATCTCCTCATTAGGCAGCCAGGAAAGGCAGACAGTAAAATCTCTAATCCCAGGGATACTGACGATATGGAGGAAGGACAGACAGCATTCATGATCTGACTTCGTATTATATGGAAAATCAAATAAGAACCAATCTGAAATAAACCAGAGAGGGGCATGTCTCTTCAGTGCAACAGGTAATAAAGTGTAAGTCACTGGATTGTTGCAATCCACGTGACTGCAACGGATGTGCCGAGGAGCCAGTGGAGGTGTGGTTCATAACATGTTTGTGATAATAAAAAGCTCCTTTGTTTCTTGGGGAGAGCACTGTGAAAGAGTTAAGGTAGTGGTTCTTGTTAATTTGTGGTCCCTAATTGCTCATGTGATCTTCCTCAATCAATTTGCCTTCATCGGTGTCAGCAAACAGCCAAATCCATTTCGCTCCATATTGTCACAATTTGATCTTACCCAGTGTGTGATCCCTAATTGGCCGGAATCTCCTGAAGCAGAGGAATAAATCAAAAGAAAAAAGAAGGTCCCTAAGTAAACAATCTTCAAATGGTAGTAAATAGCCACACAAAGAAAGGATAACTTTCCAACTGAGAAGCTGACTAGAACAACATTCAGCGCAGCCTATCGAATAACCACACCAAAGCTAGAATTTCACCCAGCAGGCATAATTCAGGGAAAAGACATGAATGACTGTTATTGACTTAGCTGAACACGTGAATCCTGTTTAATTTCAACTGCACATCAGCAGACACACTTCTCTCGGAATTGCACCTGCTGCTGTTTTCTCAGATGTGACATCTGAGAAGGGAAAAAAGTTAATAATAAGCACACAAATCTTAGAGGGAAGAATCCTTGTATCCTGGTAATTTTGATCATTTGTTCTTAGTAAACATATGCTGGAATTCAAAGGGGCTTGCCTGTGAGTAGGCATGCAGATGGATATGCTAATAAATATGTTGCTATAGGAAAGCTAAAGAATGTGCATTGTTTGTGAAGGCCATGCTAATGACTATAGAAAGTATGCAACAGAGAGCATGGCATTTTGTCCATGAGACTGTCAGGGAAAGACATTATTGGCTGCTTTATGCAGCTGAGCCTTCTGTTTCCTCCTCCTTCCTTCCTTCCTTCCTTCCTTCCTTCCTTCCTTCCTTCCTTCCTTCCATCAATATTCAGACTGAAGGCCATAACTGAGAAGAGCAGTTTATGGATGAAAAAATCACGGATTGTGTGCTTAAAATTACAGCCTATGATAATACAGGCAATGCATTGAAGGTACTTTCCCATGCAATCAATGGTCTCCGTGTTATCTTGGCATATGCTGCTTCCATCCACAAAATACCACTTGTACTGAAATAACAGCAATATTTGTGGTTTGGTATTGACCGAGCAACTAGAGATCAACTACTGGGTAGCCAGCTGGGTGCATGCTTTGGTAGCTTATGGCTGTCTCCCAGAGGCTGTCCCAAGGATTTAGCAGGCCTTCTTCTCTACGGACAGAGAAGGACGGCTGCCTTTTCAAGCCTCCCTGTTGTGTGCAAAAGGACCTCTGCTTTGTTGCCACTCCCATGTTGGTGACACTGAAAGAAAGGATGTGCCGGCCAGGGTGGATCAGGAGAAGGGCACTGATCTGAGCAGACTGAAAGCCATCTTGTTTCACCAACGCACACCTAGATGGTAGGGAAGGTATTCCAGTTATAAATCTGGAATATTTTTCCCCTCCACCTGCTACCCTACAAAAAAACCACAAACTGAGAAATAGAGAGGGGAGTTCTGTCCTGGGAGAATGAATCCCTTCAAGACTTCAAGATTTCTCCGGCTGGAGTCCTCCTTCTCCTACTGCCTTTGGCTTGCTCTGTCATCATTAGCCCTAAGTAAAAGTAGAAAATAGGGTGGCTTTATTTTAAAAGGATATGAAGCATACCTTCACTTCACAGATGAAGACAGAGATCATCTTATGTAAATACTCCATATTCTCACACTCCTCCACACAAACACAGAGCATATACATTGTGGTGATGCCTTCACCATTTGCTCTACATTGTATTTATGGATTTTTGCAAATGTCAGCCCTACACTGGCTTCTCTTTGAAGCATGCACATTATAATCTGATTGTAACAGCTCCTTCTTTATTTACAGCCTTTATTTATTTACTTTGGTGCTTTATATCTTTTAAAACTCAAGACTGTTTAACAGAACCAGGGTTCAGTTCCCCATGAATCTGATTGCCCTTACTAAGAAATGCAAAGCCAATATGTTCAACCACATTTATTGTGTAGATAGGATGGCCTTTTCCAACCAGGCACTTTTCCAGGTGTGTTGGGCTATAACTCCCAGTGTACCCCAGGAAAGAATTCAGTGTGTTCTAATGCACACCAGAACAAATGTTAAGGCATTAAGGGTGCAATCCAGTGGGCAGGGGAAGCTGGTAATTCCACAGAGGTTTTAACTTTAACTTTTATTGGAACTACCCATGGTATTCTATTCTATTTGGGGATGAATTAAGCACCATCGGTAGCTGCTATTGAGCTCAGGATAAAAGCTGCCATGGATAAGAGTGCCACTGACACAGAAGCAACAGCCTCCCTTGCAATGGAGATGCCCATAAGCCTCCAGGCACGTAGTGCAAGGTGGAGGGAGTACAGGCGTGTCCTTACCTCCCCGCTGCTCCTCCCTTGCTGTGCAAGTCAAGTTGTGGCCCTCTAGCTGTGGCAGTTCAGAGAGGGGAAGAAAGAAGGTGGGAAAGCTGCTTGGATGGGTGATATCCTTGCAGAGCCAGTCCCTTCCTCTCCTCACTCCCAGGGATGCCTTCCTTACCCCTTCTCCAAGGTTGCTCTTACAACCCCAAGAAGGGCTCTTTCTGTGCAGGCTGCAAGGCTGGCGGGAAGGCAGTCTGCGTGTGGATGCCTAGCTCACAGTCTGGAGCTCTCCTTGCACTTCAGATCTGGGCACCCAAAATATGCTTTGCCACTCCAAATGCTGCCCAGTAGAGAGAGGGTCAGTTAATCCAGTGTTTCTGAATTTCAGTACCGACCAACTTGATCTATACCTCTTGGACTACCATATGAATTTGAACTTAGCCATCTTCCAGCTGGGACACTTCTGAAATTATATGCCACAACCCTTGGCTCAGAAAGCATTCCTTTAAATATGCATATCTTAAAAGAGGATGTGTCTTAAAATATACATTTAAGTTTGTGGTCTCATTTTTTAAAATGCAGGTAAATGCAGAAACATGATGGAGAAGGAGCATTAAGAGAAAATGCAGGCAACTGTGACACAGAAATACACTAATATAGTCATTCCAGATTCCCAAAGGACAGTGATTTTTTTTCAGGGATAAGTATTAACTAGAATAGTGTCTGTGCCTGGTATGTAGCGAAAGTCTGAGCACTTTCTCTACATGAAATTCCAAGTAATCAGTGAATAGCTGAGAATATAAAGTTGATAGAACAACTCATGCTGCCCTTTTCCACTGAATTTCAAAAGGCTTTCAGACAGCTGGCTTTACATGCCCCGCTGCATGCATTCACAGAAAATATATTATAGTCTTAGAATATGTGGGTGATTTCCCAGGCAGTTGAGTAAAACACAGGTGATTTTGCAGTGATTAGGTAGCTGTGGAGCTCTTTAAAAAATGCTTGATGGTTTAATCAAAAAGCTTTGCTAGTGTGGCGTAGGGGTGAAGAGCATGGGACTGGGACTCAGGTGACCTGGGTTCTACTCCGTGCTGAGCCATGGAGCCAATAGGGTGACCTTGAGCCAGTCACAGACCCTCAGCCCCATGGACCCCAAAGGGATGTTGTTGTGAGGATGAGATGGAGGGCAGGAGAAGGAGAAAGGGGTAACCCTCTTTGAGTTCTTTGTAAGGAAAAGGAAGGGAAACCAATCTAACAAGTAATACAGCAGTTTCATTTAACCACAGACTGATGGACAAATGTGTGTGTGTTTAATCATGTTTAATCGTGCCTGCACTCAGTGGATTGGATCCAGCATAATGGTTCCATCAACAGAAGGATGCCTCTTCTAGAATGGGACTCCCTCTCTCTCTCCTCTGCAACCCTCCAACCCTGCTCCAAACAGTTGCAAGACCCCCAGAAGAGATTCGGTGGGCATGGGGGGGGGGGGCTCCAAGGGGAGGCTAGGATGTGGCTGTCCCATTCCACCATATCCTTCGGCTGCTGGATCCAATCAAATGAGTGTTCACTGTGATATTTGATCAAGCTATAATTCTCAGCAGCAATGACTGCGCCAATCAACAACTTGCACAATCCAGGTTCTAAATGGCATGGACAGTCTACCTGTGTCAACCAGGTCCTCATTTTAAACCTTAACCTACCCTACCCCATCTTGGCAATGGATGGAAGGCTACAGAGATGCAACAGAGGGTTGTAGTCCATCTCCCTCCAATGAGAGCAGAGAGCCCAGGACAGCTTGGGTTGACCCTGCATTCCTTCGATATACAATTTTATGGGATGGGAGGAGCAGATTCAGGCATAATCCACCCACATGTTTATTCATCCTTTAGGACTACAACAGGTATGATGAACGGTGCTTTGAAAGGAAATGCACATGGAGGAGGGGAACGACTATTCATACTCATGCCTTGAGACTAACATCTCGTGATGCATTTCCACCCTAAACTAAGCAGCATGCATGCCTGGAAGTATCCCAAACCTGGAACTGATATCCAGGCCTAGAATAGAAGTGTACAAGGTAACAAATGAGAGAAGCCAAAGTCTGAAAGAAAAACAGATTTTTCCATGGAAATCCCTCAGCGTGAGCCAGGAAAATGGGCCGAATTCCTCTTGTAATCTTTACATATCCATACTGCAAACACTTCTGAAACACATTTTTGGTTGTGTACAGAAGGAGTCAGGTTGCTGGGCCCAAACTCCAGAGGGTTTTTAAGAGCTGCAAGTGAAGAAGAATTTAACTCTCCTGCCCCAGGCAAGGTTACTGTTGTAAGTTAAGTGGCAAGGTATGCATTTTGATGGAATTTTACCTTCTCTGCAACAGGAGCCCTCATCTAAGCTTCCTACCTTTTTAACGTCAGCCTGGCCTGCAGCTATTAAATGCATGGCACTTCTGTCCATAAAAAGGTGGCAACTTAGGTTATGAACCTGATTACTTTAGAAATAAATTGGAAAGTTTACATGTAGGGGAACATCAGATGGCTGCATCTTCCATGCATTCAAATCTGGCAGATGTTGAAAGCAAACAAACCGGTCTTTCAGATTGTCATTTCAACTAGTTTTTGCTCAGAACCTAGCATACTTTGGCACGAAATAAATGTGAAACAGTAGGAAAAAGCAGCTATAGTAGTTCACAATTTTGCTGTGGTTAACAAACAAATATAAGGCCAGATTGCTAGAAGCAATTTAATAATGCCACTCTTTTCTTTTCTCTTTTCTTTTCTTTTCTTTTCTTTTCTTTTCTTTTCTTTTCTTTTCTTTTCTTTCAAAGGGGGCCCTGCTGCTATGGGAGAGAATTGGCAGCTGGCTATGGTCAGCAAAATCAGAAGACAGTTACCTTTGAGTTGAGCTGGCAGCATGGACTAGATCTGAAGTGAAAAGGGAGCTAATCTTCTAATGTTGATGTTTAAAAATAAGGATTATTTTTGTTTAAATAAGCAAGTCTGACTTTCAACAACGTGAGGAACTTCTGCATGATCTGTTTATGGGGCCTGACTATGGAGAGAGATAGGCCGGGGAGGAAAGGCGCAAACTCTAATGAATGAGATGTGCATGAGTGTGTCCTGATTGCTGTTTTGATTAATATGGCTGGCCCTACCCTTTTGGCCTTCAGTCCTGCCACCAGTCACATATGGCCCCCACAAGCTTCTCCAACACTGAATCATGCCCTGGGGCTGAAACGGGACCTGCATACCTGTGGATTGCATGAATGAAGGGAATGGGGCATACTGGAGGGAATGGAGGGAAAACACTGAAGGAAGGGGATGCTTCAGGAATGGATCCTTTTGGCTGGGAAGAGCTGTCCAAATCAACTAGAGCTGGAACCAGAGCCACTGAGAGTAGGCAGGGATGGCAATATTGCTGAGCTTTAAAACTCTCTCTCTCTCTCTCTCTCTCTCTCTCTCTCTCTCTCTCTCTCTCTCTCTCTCTCTCTCTCTCACTCACACACACACACACACACACACACACACACACACACCCTGAGAGGCAGGGTGAAGAACAAGAACTGATCTGCAACAACTGGAGTGCTGAGGACCACATGCAGCCCCTGACACACAAATTCTCCACACAAGACTCTGTTTTGCTCTATGTATATGCAGGAGGAAACAGACAGAAACATATTTAAAGGCAATATCTGAATATCTGCTCCTGGTGGACAAGAAATTGTGCTACTGCCACCACTAAGGGTGAATCTCATTCCTGAGAAAGAAACTGTTAGGGAATTGTTCCTCCCACTGTATTTTTCTGCCCTTGAATTAGGATGGGAAATTTTGAGAGGCCTTGAGTATTGTGATTATTCTTACCTTTTTGTGGACTCTTAAAGCTCTTTTCCTCTGCACCATTGCTGTTCCTACAAAATCCAACTAGACACAGTAAGTTCTGAAAGGGAAATAGGAGATAGTATTCAGGGAAAAGGGATAGGGCTGGTGGGGAGGACAGGAGTAAAACTGGGAATTCTTCTCTGGATGAATTTAATCTAGTCTGTCAGAGAAGAATCTTGAATCTTGTAAGGAGGAAAGAAAAAAACCTGCTTGTTTCACTTTCTCCCACATATGGTTATTTTTAAATCCCAAGTTCTTTCTGTACCCTATATGAAGAACTTTGTGTATATTACTAAACTCTTACAGAAAGCAAAGTGAAACAAAATTCTCACCCAGGAGTCCCATCCAGTAGATGGATTACGGAACAGGCCCAGTCAACACCAGGAGGGCCGTGTTGTGCCTCCTGGCCATGTAGCTGTTAAGGATGAAGAGAAAAAAGGAGGTACCATTTCAGCAAAACCAGCAAGGAAAACAACAGGATTCAGACCCGGATTTTTAACAGCAAAGTACTCAAAGCCCAGGGCCTGTCAGTTTTGGCTTCTCCTACATTATAGCATTAAAATCAATCAATCAATCTCAAGCTCTTTCTAGTCCCATTTATGACTAAACCTAAAGCAGCACTTATGTCCATACATGCCCTCCCGCCCCTTGAGATCAGCGGGAGAGGCCCTTCTCCGGGAACCCTCCGTGAAGGATATTAGGAGGGTAAGTACCCGGAGGAGGGCTTTCTCTGCGGTGGCGCCCCATCTATGGAATGCGCTCCCCAGAAAGGTCCACCTGGTGCCATCATTATTTGTTTTCCGGCGTCAGGCCAAAACCTTTTTATTTAAACGGCATTTTAATTGTTAGCTTATTTATTGATTTTATATCTTTGGGCAGGGCATTTCCAATTATATTGTTTTTATATGATTATATGTATTTATTTATTGTTATAAGCTGCCCCAAGGCTTTGGTGAATGGGGCGGCATAGAAGTTTACTAAATAAATAAATAAACCTGGAAATTTGGATGAGTTCTGCTCCAACACAAAGCCCAACATCCCTCTTAGAATGGCTTTTCCACCTTGGGGGTGAGCTTTACAGGCCCCCTAAAGCTCAGAACTGAGCCTCTCTCTTCACAAGGCAGTGGCACAGGACTAACGTATGGATAGTTGGATGTTGCCACGGCTACTGCAAGCCCACTTCCAATGCTCAGTGAAACAGCAATCTCACAGGGTGAATCTTACAAAACTTTTCAGTAGCCCTGCCTAGGATTTCACAAAAAGTGGAAATACTAAGGTGTGTCTGCAGTAATAAGTCATAGCAACTTATTCTTACTGAAAGGATAACAGAAAAAGTTGTGTATGTAGGATTGAAAGATGCAAGATTCATTATTACATTTAAATCCTTGGTGTTTTCTCTCTTGCATGCAGGCGGAGGAAGCACATGTGGTCTTTGTCCTCCCCATTTTAATGACACGTCTTGAGGGAGGCCAGGCCAGGCTGAGAGTCAGTGATGCACCCAAAGTCATCCAATGATCCTCATGGTCAAGTGAGCATTTGACTCTCCTGAATCCCAGTTAAACACTCCGATTCACTGTAGGAAGGCTGTTATTGTGCATGGTGTGTGTGTGTGTGTGTGTGTGTGTGTGTGTGTGTGTTTGTAGCACTCTGACCCAGGGAGGTCCAACTTTTCATACCTCGAGAGCGGCATGAGGACTTTGACATGGAACCCAGGGGCCACATGCCACTCCCCGGGGTGGCTCATCCCTTTCCTCCCTATTTCTCCCACCCAGGCACTCTCCCAAGGGATTCCCTGGCCCCTCCTTCCTTCCTGGAATTGGCACCTTGAGCCTTTTGCACCACTGCTGCTGCTGCTGAGCACCTTTGTGCTTGTCAGCTGAAGTGGGGCATGCTGGGGCAAGCTTTCGCAGGGCCACCAGCCCAATCCGCTTTTTCCCTAAGCTTCAGCAAGAGAGCAGGACAGGCTGGTGACCTCACAAGAGCTCTCCACAACCATCCCTGTGCCATCGCTGGGAACAGAACTGGAGTGGGAGGCTACAGAAAGCTCCAAGCAGCAAGAGGGCCAAAGAACAAGGCCTTGGGGGCCACCTGCGGCCTGCGGGACCAATGAGGACCACTCTAACCCATGAGCCTTACCTGATTAGCCTATTAGTCTGTGTAGAGGGATCACTGCAGTGCTTGTGTGCGTGTGCGCGTGTGTGTGTGTGAAGAAAGAGGAACAGGAAAGAAACTTCAGGGTGAGCAATTAAGAAAGAATGGAAGCAAGTTGTTCAAGTGACATCTGGCCCGAAATTCAATCCCATGTTCAGAGAATTGGCATGCAGCCTAGAGAGTGACTCCTATAGGATTTTAAAAGCACAGGGGGGTTTTGTCCAGATTTATTTCCATAGAGGGGCCATTGATTGCCATATGATTGTATTTTTGGTAAAGGTATAATACAGGGCGAGGAACTGCACAGGCCGCCTGCCCAAAGCAGAGTGCTGCCTGGCTCCTCTTCAGAGCTCACATGATATATTTGGAAAGAAATCTTGGAACAGCTGCTAGAGAAGAACAACGTCCAAAGAGTGGGGAGTCCCATTCAGAAATAACCTGGTGGCATAGAGGTCTTTCTCAAAATGCATATTAATGCCTAAATTTGCCGGGCTGGAGGCAAATTTGCCGGGCTGGAGGCACTAGACAACTTTTCTAGTGTCAGCTACAAAGGTCTGGATTTCACACTGCAGGACATGTTGCAACTGTAACCATATGTAGCTTTGCATATGATTAGTGAGGGCCCAGACAAGTTGTCCCATTAAGATTGGGTTGCTAGAAGGAACAAAGCTTAACTCATGTGATTCTCCACAAAGGCTGCCAGCTTGTTTTGGTTGTAGTAGCCAGACGACTCATTGCAACATTTGGAGAAGTGTGAATTTTGAAGGCTTGGTCTGAAAGTGCAAAGTTAGTCACATTCACATTAAGATGTAACCCAAACTAATTTCTATCCCATCACTATTTAAAAGAAAACAAATTGAATTGGACTTTGAAATATACCTAAGATGCAGCATGGACTTTCCAGTTCTGTGGGGAGACAGCATGTATACCCAGCATCAGACCACGGTGGGGGTTGCATGTCAGACAAAAATTTCTGAACCCAGACCAAAGACCGCTATTGCATGTTTTGCTCCCTTCCAGATCAATGTACTCATATGTGCTCTGCAAGATCGTGACGTGGCTGCAGCAAGTAAGGCATCAGCAGTTCACCCTCTTGACTAGAATCAGCGCCCTCCCAGATGCACCCTGGCCTGGAAGCGGCATGCAAAATTTCCTTCCCACGGATTCCAGTAGTAGGAAAACAATGACGACAAAATCAAGAAGAAGACAGAATGAGCACTAGCACAGACACAGGTGCCAGAAGATTCCACTTTTCTCTCCCTTCTGCCCTGCTAGTGTGAGCCTAGCCAGGCTTTGAATGAAGCCGTTTCTCGGCCTTTGAATCTCCCAGACACCACATTGCCATGTCCAGGCTTCTCCATAGGGTAAGTCGCATGGTACAATAGGCAGTTCATCAGATGCATGTTGCTGGGTGTCTTCCAACCAGACATCCAAGCCATGTCAGGATTAAGGCTGGATCAGCTACAGTTTCACCGCTCTTGAGGTCTCTTCTCTGACCCCCAACTTTTGCGAGCTTTCCACTTTAAAGCGGCTGATTCATGATGGTGCTGCAGCAGTTCTAAGATCCCAGAAGTGATAAAAGCTTCCAAGTAATAATAAACCCAAACTATTGCAGCTGGCAAAGAATTTGTACAGTGAAGGATTGGAGCTCGATAAGCATTTTTCAGCTTTACAGTGGAGAATGAATCTGTTTCGCTCAGACAGATGGAAAGTTTTATTGTACCACTTTTTTTTAAAGGGGTGTATATTTAAACATGCAGACTTGACATGTGCAGCACAACTGCTTTGCAGTGGAACAACAGCAGGTCCTGACCATATTGCACAAGGCAAGCCTGCGTTGTGTTGTGAACAGAGTGTTAGACTTTGACTTGGGGCATCTGAGTTCAAAGCCTCATTTGGACATGATGTTCAGTGGGTGGTCCAAACTTTGTTCAGTTTGGCCTGCATTTCTGGGTAACATGAGAGAGCTCCTTCCAGGCTTCTCTGGGATCCTTAGAGGAAGGGTAGAATATGATTGTCATGAATAAGTATGGGACTTCACGACACAGACGGGTAAGAAAGGCACTGATGGAGGGAAGCATTGCAGCATATCTGTCAACTTCTTTTTGTCAGACCTCAAAAAATGGCACTGGAGGACAGCATTGAGCTTGGCAACAAGTGAAACTCCCATTTTTTTATGTTCTATTTAAAAAAAAAAAAAACATAAGAACTAAAATAAAAATCCAAGGGGGAAGGAAGCCTGGAAAACACCAGAAGAGGTGCCTGTGGCACACTGAGTCAGAACGAAGATACAGGAAGGGATAGAGGGATCCATTTGGGTCACTTTCTCTAACAATGGCATTTTTCAAGAGCGACTTCCTTCTGTTCCGCATCTGCATTGGTTTGTGACCGGAAAAAAAGACTGCAGAAAAATCTGTACACATTTTATGCCCATTTTTTGAAAAGCAATCTCCCTGAAAAAATTCTGGAGAAATGCATTTCAGTTCATGGATCAGTTAGTACAGTGTGAATTAGGCTGATCCATATTAAAACTGAATGAATTTCTTCCTCATCCCTATATGTGGAAGAATTTGCTGAGAAAGAAAAAAATGCCAATGTTACTGGCTGGAAAATCAGACATAGACAGGTCACTGTGAGAGCTTGGTATTGATGTTGTTGTGCACTGTTGAGTTGTTTCTGATCTATGTATGTATTTTATTTATTTATTAAAACATTTGTATGCTGCCCAATTGTGCCTTCCAGGCCTCTGGGAGGCTTACAATTAGAAGATAAAAACACAATAAAAACCAATAACACATTAAAACTGTGCTGTAAACCATCCCAAGACTTTTAAAGTATGGAACAGTATAGAAAAGTATGGCCTTACCTTCTTTGTATGGCCTTACTGTTATTCTTGAGCAGTTCTTCTACTCACTATGAAAGGTTGCATTGCTGCTCATGAAGCTCAATGACTGGCCATAAGGCCTTTAAGCTAAAATACGCTGGCATTTTTTGCAAGTTTGGATCCATCCCTGTTGCTTTCAGTCCCGCCTACCAAGTAATGTGTCCCCCTCCCCCCCTCAAAAAAAATTATTCCTGAAATGGACTTCACTGTTCAGAATGAAAGAGATTCTGCAAGTCTCAGTTGAAGGATGCATGTTCAAAAAATAAAAAAACAAAACTACAATACATCTTAAATGGGGGAGTGGTGAATCAAGAACTCAGTGAAAAAACAGAACTGGCAAATCATACATACTGCTGATTCATCTGCGAAGTATAAAACAATTACCTATGCCATTATGACATAGGGGTGAAGTTGTCCCATGAGGAGTATTATTCACTCAGAAATAGACTAAGCTATTTCCACAATGAAATCTGAAATAATGCGGTTTATTTTTACAGCCAATCCTAGGCTCAGAAAAGAACTCTTACCTGCTAGTTTCCACCAGCCCATGAAGAATTTCAGACCTTGTAAAGTGCATTTTTGACATGGGCTTTATGAATTCTCAAGTATAGAGAACTTTGTCATCATCTCAAATTGCGTAGAACGGAAAATACTTCCTCCAAATTTCACATTGCTGTGTCAGCTTTCTAAGAGTTTTTTTTTTAAATGAAAGTTTAGTTTGCAATGCAAATTTAAAATGAACCAAGCAGTTAAGAAATTTAACAGAATGTGGACTTATAATCCTGATACCTTTGTATCAAAATACTTATTAGCACTTAATCTTCCCAGTCCAAATTACACACCATGATGAAATTCACAGGTGAAAGGAAGGCTGTCTGTTTTGCCCAGGGAATATACAGAGGAAACTAATGACTTGTGGAAAAATAGCTGCCAGGCTGGAGATAACTTAATAAAAATATACTGCCAACAAGCAAGCACAGCTGCAGTGGTACATGCTGCAAAAGAATGGAAAATGCATTTATTGTAAAATCTCTAGGGAAGAGTTTATTATTTCCATGCGAGTGTTACAGTAATCCCAAAAAGACATAGATCCATCAGATCTAATGTTAGTCCATTAGAGAAAAATATTCCAAGAGCTGTAGCAGGGTGGCTGTGCACTTCCTTGGAAATAAGCCTCACTGAACACATAAGAAATTCCTTATGGGGCATTTCTTGACTAAGGCCAATCCAACCATTTTCCCATCCCACAGTTGGGAGGATTCCAAGGTGGTAGGTGAATATTCAGGTGGGCAGAGTTCAGGTGAAGGTACTTTTTATTAGATGAGGTGGTTCTGCTTCTTCCCCATGCTTTTAAGATAGCCATGTATTCTCTTTTACAGAGAGCAGTCCTGTATTTGAAATGCTGGAAGATTCACACCTGTTTAGAAAGAAACATCTGTTTGAAGGGCTGTCCCATTCAAGTCTGGTGTAAAGATGAAGCCAACTGGGTGACTTTGGGCCAGTCACTTTTTCTTCAAAAGGTAGCTATTCACGTGAATTAGCATATGTATATTTTAAGAAAATTAGAGCTTTGTTTTACTCTTTGTTTGTTTGTTTGTAATGCTTGCCCTCTTTTGGAGGGATTTCCAAGGGGTCATCCCCTTGGCAGCCATGCCATGACATGCTTGGATTTTGTAGCCTCAGAAGTGAGGGGGTTATGATCAGGAAAGGGAGAATTTGTATTTTCCCTGGCAACTGCTTCTGTCTTTTGAGGGAGGTAGTCATATGTGGAATCTTAAAATGGACACATTTGTTCTCTAGATCTGCAAACCGTGCTCAACACAGTAGCAGCATAGTTTCCCTTCTGTCTTGCACGTTACTGGGTATGATTTGTTCCCATTTAGAAAAAAGATGAAAATGATTGAGGACACTTTGTTAAAAAAATTACCCCAAAATCGCAATTCTGAATTCCCATCAGTCCTAAAGTGAGAATGATAATGGGCTGAAAGAATAACCTGCAATTTAGTCTTAATCAATTGAATCATTTTAATTGTGTCACTCCTCATTTCATGTTCATTTATGGAAAGCTCACAGATTTGCCCACTCATTTTTATTGTATTTTTTGTGAGTGAGTGTAATATCTGACGTTTTCAAGCATTTGTCTCTTTATGTAATCACTGGAGCAATTCCATGCTGAAGAACAACATGGGACCAGATCAGTTTTTCGCTGTTGCTGTTGCTATAAGGTAACAACCTATATAGTTCATTTTGGATTCTTTCATTTGTTAGTGTAAAGAACTTGTAATTTCGCTTTTGCATAAAAATGTGGCACCAGCTAACCAAATTTATTTATTTACAATTTTTGTATCCCACCCTTCAGGTGTCTCAGGGCAGTGAACCCTGAACATTATTCACAAAATACAACTATTATTGATACTGCTACTAGCAATAATTCCCTCAATAAATTGATTCAAATGTAGCATGCTGTTGTTGCTCTTTTGATGGGCAAAGTATTATGCCTTCAAACTGCACATTCAGAACCCTTCCACGGAATGGTGTGACAGGTGGAAAGTAGTATGTTTAAGACACCAGGGTGAGGGTGTTTAGCCAGGGAAAGGGTCTTGTAACTTCCAGCAAGCCCCATGGCTTTATTCTGTCTAAACATGTATAGGTTTATGTCCCTAGAGTACCATCTCATGTCCTCTAGATGGTGCTCGGGAGGCCACAGGATGTTGAAGAGTCCCCCTCTGAGGGCGTAGGTGAGTTCTCACCTTTGAGATGGGAATCCCATTCACCCCACCTTTCCCAGCCACCTTGGGAAGTTCATGTGAGTAACCCTTCCCAAGGTCTGAGCTCTTAATTCAAGAAGAGGAAGGAGAAAAGGGGATGGGGGGCATGCCAGTAGGCAGACATGGAAGCCAGGTTCATTCTCATAGATCCAAAGGCCTCTTAAGCACCATTCCTGCCCCTGGTAAAGTGAATGCACTCTTTGGATTATTGTATTAAAGGAAAAATTCTATTGAAATACATGTATCTTCTTTGCACTGCTTGCCTGACTCTGAAAAGAATCTGCAAAGTGTATGCTTTTTGCAGTACGGTGTATATCAAACACATTATACTCCATTTTAACTAGGTTGCTTGTCATGAGATCTTCCAGAAATCCCACTTTTGTATTGAGAGCATCAAGAGAATCCTACTAGAGGAGACCATCCAATTCAACAAGACTCCGACAGTGGTCAAGCCGATCTTGCTGGAAACCCCACAGGCAGACTTTGAAGGCACTAGATCTTTCCTGCCATCCCCTCAGCAACTATTCCTCAGAAACAAATTGCCTGGAATTCTGGATGTTGCATATGGCCATTATGATTAGCTACACTTGGCATCCATGTCCAGCATGAGCTGAGGCTCATGTCTCCTAGAGGAACTGCTGAGACTGATCCTGTTTAACAACCCAACACGAGGCTCCAAGTCTTTGGAAATGAGGAAGATGCAGCTGTGCTGTCTCAGTGCCACCAACTACTCCTTTTCCCTGCCTCCATCTCTAGCAAGTCCTTTACAGACCTTGGAGGGACCACCAGGTGTTGGTGCCAGGATCCTCAGAGAATATGGTGGACCACCAAAGGGCATCTTTCCCAGAGCCACATTAGATCTGGACCCACTGTGACTTCCGGCCATTGATAAGCTCATCCTCCATGAATTTGTCTAATCTCCTTTGAAAGCCTTCTAAGCCAGTGGCCACCACAACAGCTTGTTGGTTAATTAACTTAATAGATAGATTTTTTTACAGTTAATTAACCCTTCATTATGCAATGCATGAAGAACTCTGCCTTGAATATCTTACCAATTAGTTCTATTAGCTAATGGTACTGTTAGTCAACCACACCAGCCACACCAGGAAAAGAGTCACACCAGCCATTTTTAAGTCCACATTTTAGCTCTTATTACTAGAATTTATTTCTCCCAAATATAGATATGCAAGTTACATTTATGAGGAACAGGTGCAACTTCTTCCAGAAGTCATAACATGTGAACTTAAGGAAGGCCAAAGTGCTCTCTCTTTTATTTGATGTTGGAGATTTCCCATGGAAAGGAAAGGAAAGGTGAAATATGTAGCTCCGTACTGTTCTTATTCCAAATGCCCCCATTTCTTCCTTCCTGTTTTTACTGTTGTTTGTTTGTTTGTTTATTTATTAAAACATTTCTATGCCGCCCCATTCGCCGAAGCCTCGGGGCGGCTCACAACATAAAATTAAAATACAAGAAATAACAATATAAAATAAGTCGCCCTGGCCAGATAAAATAAGCAAATAATATTAACAATTAAAATGACGCTTAAATAAAAAGGTCTTTGCCTGGCGCCGAAAAACAAATAATGACGGCACCAGGCGGACCTCTCTGGGGACCTCTCTGGGGACCTCTCTCTTGTTCAGTACCCCAGAACTTCAGATTCTAAAGAACTAGCCAGGCAGCCATCACTCTATCCATCTGTACTTTTGATTCCTGCCCTGTCCTTCAGTCATGTCTTTAACCGTCAGCTCTCCTCCTTAACAAGAAGTTCTGGCATGATCATTTAGTTCTTTGGAGTAGGCCAGCTCGCACTAAGGTTGGAACTCTTTCACAGATATTTTTCCAGTAACCAAGTGGTAATGTTAGTCAGCGCCACCAAAAAGAATAGCAACAGTTATTTTAGAAGCTGGCATGTTGACAGTTGCTATAGTACTTTAAAAAGCTTAGGAAGCTATTGTGCAAAGCTGTCAGTCAGTAAAATACAATCCAGCTGCATCATATTGAATCTGCTTACACCTCCAGACCCAGCAAACCATCTTCCACTGACACATAATGGGCACCAAAATTTACAGAATGTTTTGATTTAGAGAAAGGTGAAGTACCATGATGATAAACAAATTCCATAAGGATGCATTGCTCAGCACTGCATAAAAACTTGAATGTTTTATTTTAAGAGGCTGGTTTCAGGAGATGTTGTCCTTTGGCAGAATGAAGTATACAGCAAAGAGAGGCAGGCCCATATTGCAAATAAGAAAACTGCATAAAAACATGTCTGTAAGATAACACTGATAAACACATTGCCCTAAAACCATTATAACTATTGGTGTATAAGGTGACTCATATATAAGACAAGGTCAGTATTTTGTGCTGTTTTCTCATGTTAGTTATATGTTGGGTGTATAAGATGACCCCCATTTTTTGCTTTGCTATTTCCTGTTTCAAGGGTCTTCTGATATGCTGGTATGTATGGGTATCTCTAACAAAAAATCAGAAATATCTCTAGAAAAAAATGTGAATATCTCTAGTCTCCATGTCCACTGAGAGACAAAACACATGTCAAGATACCATCGGTGGACATCTTCAAGGCTCAGCTCATCCTTCTGATGGCTCTTTTGTTTACTTATTGGATTTGTATCCTGCTTTTCTCTCCTAATGAACTCAAAGTGGCTTACATCATTCTCCACCTCCTGCTCTCAATCTTATCCCCACCACAACAACCCTGTGTGCTGAGAGTATGAGACCGGCCCAAAGCCACCCAGCTGGCTCCATCTTTATACTGTGCTTGGATGGGGCAGCCCTTCAAATAGAGGTTTTTGTGCTGTAGCTATTTGCTTGCTTGCTTGTTTGTCTTGGAATGGAATGGAATGGAATGGAAAGTAAAATCCTGTTTCTCCCTGCCTTACCGACAGAAGCTCAAAAGGCACAGGATCTTCAGGAGCCTCCAAGCTCTGAGATTTCCACATAACAAATAGGAATGGCATAGGACTGCACTCTCCCCAGTAACACCTGGAATGTTTCCCCCCTAAACTCTCTTGGCAGAGTCATCCCTTGTATGTCTTCATATGGTGAGTGAATTCTCTTTCTCTGAGAGCTGGGCAGACGGGATAAGTCTCACTGAACCGATCCTTAGGGCCAGGCCAAACAGCCTGGCAGGATGGGCAAGGAATGAAGCTTCCTAGAAACTTCAACTGATAAGAGAATTGTGGCCTGGTGCACATGTTGAGCCTGGAGGAGTAGATCACAGCATGGGAGCATGGTGTGGCTGCCCTGGTGACACGGAGCCTTTCCCACCCCCATGCTGCAGTTTGCTATACTTGACAAGCATCTGTGTGAAAGCACATGTGCAAATCAATACTCAGAAAATTAGAACCTCCCTCCCATAAAAAAGAGCACATCTGTAAGTGCCTGTGTGATCTAATTTGAAAAAGGTCCATGCTCTTACTTAAACTTGCACCACGGAAAATATTGTCAGGCTACTTTGTGGAAAGGTTTCTTTGCTTGCTTTTGTTTCCTGGGAAGTTTTCTTTTATGACTGTTGTGCTCTGCATTCTCTTTCATGGCAGTTCATGTCTATAAATTGTGCATTCATTTAATTTATTTTAAAAGTTAATTCCCTACCTTTGGGGTATGTATAATTGTAATAATACTGCATAAAACAACATTAAAATGAATGCTATAAAATCAACACAGAATGAAGAAACAGACAGGCAGTTCTGTCCTATGACCCCTAGAAAGCATCCAGGGATCATCAGACTGTATGGATTCTCAGCTCTAAGGTCAGAAACAGAGGTTTGATCTTACAGCTAACAAGCCATACTCAGATTCACCCAATTTTCAGAGTGGGATGGAAAGAACCACATCAACTGCATCTCCAAGGTGGTAAGGCCCCTTGGAGAAAGGGTGAAGGCATTCTAGGGGACAGAGAAGGGAGCAGATTGTGGGTCTGTTGTCCTTCCTTCCCCATCCCAAGCATCTTAGCTAATAGCCAAAATTGGCTGTCTAGCTAATTTGCAGGGTGGAAGGTGTTCCAATGAACAATTGCCTGCCATCACCCTTCTCCCACAAGGCTTAGAGGCATCCCCATTGGATTATGATTTGAGATGACATAACAAGAAGACTATAGAGGCTCCAGGAGAATCAGCCATCAGGCACAATGAACACAGTAGATTTAGGACATTTTAACTGCCCTCCTAAATTGAATAAGTTGCAGTGTCTCTGTTGCCTATGTCCAGGTGAGGCTTTTATTGTGTGATCAGGCTGCCTCATTCACAGATTTTAATAGAGTGGCCCAGATATCATCATCACCATCTGCTTGTAGCTCATCCTTGTTTTCACCCCCATAACTTCTGCTGCCTTTTTAATTTCCATTAAAAAAAATACACGGAAGGGAAAAATATGGAAAAGTTCCACAAAGCCTGTTGGGTAGTAGTGCCAGGAGCTCACTACTTGAAAGCATCCCATATAGGATTTTTTTGGCAACATATTCCAATCCCTGGAGGAGAACAGAGGAGAGGAGAAATTCTCTGCATTTTGTAATGTGCACACATAGATCGAAAACCAGGAGACATGGTTCAGGATCAATCCTGATTATTCATTTATTAGGCTGCTCTGTCCCTTTATTCAAAAGTTTTATTATGTTAGTTTTGATCACACTGATATGACGTTTTGTATTTGTGTTTCATTATATGTTTGCCTTAAGAGCTATTAGCTATTGATTGAGTAATAAATCTTTAAATAAATAAATAAATAAATAAATAAAGCTAAGTAAACTCCTACCCTTCAAATTGCTTATGATAGTAAATGAGATCGTGCTGAATTCTGAACTGCATCCTTCCAATTTAAAATGAATATACTCCATTTTGGGGATGCACATATGCAAAGAGGGATGGAGGGAGGAAGAGAGAGAGAGAATATTGATAATCTCTTCATGACTCTAATCATATTAGCCAATTTAATCTTCAAGGCCATATTCCAAACCCTCATGTGCCAATCATCAATTATTGTAAGTTAACGATCTTCTAGCTCCAAGTTCAAAGCTCTGACTCTATCCTCAGATCTGGGAATCAGAATTGTCCTATGATTCCCTTGATATTATCTAAGAACAATCGGATTTTTATCTGAATGTATGTTAATCCATTTTAATCTGCCAAGAATTGTGTCCCCACATTCAGGGAAGTATGGAGAGCTAAAATCCAATCCACACACTCATCTGAGAGGTCAGACTGAATTACTTCCCATTGGCCTTGCAAAGGGGGAATGCCTCAAGAATCCCTAGTAACCAGCCAAATTTGTGATGGATATGAGGTGTTCCAAACAATTTGTCCTAATTTAGAACAGGATTACCATTGTCCTGAGAATGGACTGCTTTAATTTTGCTCCGCTTCCTTTTCAGATGTAAATGAATATTATTTATATAAATACATACATATTAAAAATAAGTACTTCATTTAAATTTGTTTCATTCTATTGTTTCATGTAACGACTTGTTGTAGCATGTGATCGAGTGTCATATGAAATAACTGGCAGTCTCTTTAGTCGAAGGAGAGTGCATGATACCCAATCTTCTTGTAAACCTTTCAAGTGGCAGGAAGTGTATCACCTCGCTGCCCAGGGCTCAGTTACTCTCCTTATTAGGAATCTGTATCATATTTAAGGACCACATTTATCTATCTTCAGATTGCAGCCATTAGATCTAGTTATGCCTGTCTCAGCAGGACTAGAAAAGCAGTTGATCTGCAGCTTTCTCTATGTGTCATAGGATTACTAAGATAATACCTTTAATATGCTGAATGGTGAAGGTTTTTTGGGCGGCAAGCAAAAATATGGGGGGAGGAAATGTAGAAGCACAAAGTGAAAAGGTTACTAAGTCCAGCTAGGATGCCTCTGTGCTCTGAAGCATTTCAAGACGTTTCAGGGATTTTGTTTGTGTTACTTGCTTTCCATTTGGAATCTTTTCTGGTATTAGAAAATTATTACACTGAGGTGCCTCACTAACTCCCTCCCCTTCCCAGTAAGAAACTTACCTTCTCAGAGAGAAACTATCTCTCATCCAGTGACTGGAGCCCCCCAAATTGTAATTCCATAATTGGTGATGGTCTAGACACCCCATCAATGAATTAATTTATTTAATAGTTGCCTTTTCCAGCAAAAACTGGCACCCAGGACAGCTAATAATATATTACTGTTTAAAATAACAAGATAATGACAACATAACATAAAATGCAAATATTTATTTGCAAGTTGAATTGCTAATAAATTCCATCTAAAGTAGAATTAAGTACAGGGTTTGGAGGGCCTAAAAGAGATGGCCAAATTCTGCCTCACAATTTCTGTTCTCCAGCTGAATTGACTGTCCAAGTGGCAATGGACCTTGAGTGATTCCTTTTGTCAATGTAAATGTGGGGTGGGAGGGGAGGTAACAGCATTCTATCTTTTCTCCACTTTCATGAGTGTTTCTCCACTTTCCAGGCAAGATTTCTATAAAAAATAATTCACACAGATATGTTGGGATAGTCGGGGTTAATGAATAAACCATCAAAGACCACCTGGGATATTCACAGTCCATGGATTGCAGAAAGTGCGTAAAATTGTGTTGTAGATTTCCAACATGGAGGTCCTGTCAAGATTTTTGAAAAATGTACTACAATGTTGAGGCTTATTTCAAGGAGAAGGAAGAGTTTAAAGGTGTGCTTCCAACTACTCCATCACCAAAGTATCTGGTCTTCCCCTGAAGACACACTGTCTTCTCTTCTGGACCATGGGAAGCATGCCATTTCTCAGTGCCCTTAATATGTGAACCTGCACAGTGCAAGGCCAGCAAGATGCCACTGTAGGACATACAAATTGGTTTAAGTAGCCTGGGTGCATTTCACGGTTCTCTTCCAAACTATCTCCCTGTCTGTCCTTCTCTCAGAATCTGAAAATTCCTGAAATATTCAAGAAACATGCTCTATCTTTGGCTGAGGAGTGGTATAGAAATATAATTAAGAATAGTGGTGGTAATAATAATAATAATAATAATAATAATAATAATAATAACAATAATTTATTCTTTATTCTTCAGGTTGGGTTATTAAATTCCAGGGTGGCATTTTCTATTAAAGAGCAGCTGTGACTCGAAGGTCTCCCAGTCCATTAAAATGTAGCTGTTAAGTTGTGCCAAAGCTTTTGTCTATTAGCCACTTTTTAAAGCATCAGAGCATTTTCTAACACGCTAGACTAAATAATGATTCAGGGAGCAGTGACATGTGCTGACACTTTGGGATATTTTATGAGTTTCTTTTATCTTCCCTGATGTGTCTTTTGGGTTGTGCTCTGTTGAATAAAAGTCAGTTCCCCTGGGAACAATTAGGAAGGGATATTCCCTTCCTTCCAAATACGAGTGCACATAATATTGAAGTGGAACGGATCCCTGCCAAAATGTGTGCGACTGCCTGTATTTTAGCACAGGTAAAGGAGATACAGTGAGCTACAGCTGTTTTCCAGCTGCTCACATGTGCATGTTGTGCCAGACCCTGATTCCAAAATATGTATATATAGCACCCCACCCCTTGCAGTTCATTAGTGCCTCACTTTTAAATAAGAACAATAACAGCACTGCTTTGTAGAAATATAGGGAGTGGTTTTCAATAGTGTATGTCTAAACTGTTACGAGGCCACAAAGCAATTTCCCCAGGGAATGTTCGGTGAGAAGGATAGCAATAAATTTAAAGGGGTCAAATGCATGCCCCCATTGCAGAGAAACCAACAAACAACCACTGAACTATTGCTGCAAGATACTAGCCATGAACTGCACTTTGCTCTTACATAGCAATCCTGTCTGCCATGGCTGTGTCAGTATTATACCATTATTGCTTACAATCAGCATATAAACTGAAAAGGCAGGCTGTTGTTGTTGTTCAGTCACAAAGTCGTGTCTGACCCCCTGGACAACATTCCTCCAGGCTCTCCTGTCCTCCCCCATCCCCCAAAGTACACCCAAGTCCACACCCACCTCTCCAGTGACCCCATCCAGCCACTACAACTTTTGCCACCCCCTTCTCCCTTTGCTGTCAATTGTTCCCAGCATCGGAGTGAAAAGACAGGTGCATATTCATAACTAAAGGGGTGGCATAGAAATGTTATAATAATTTAATAATAATAATAATAATAATAATAATAATAATAATAATAAATGGAGGCCTTGGAGGTTCATATCATTCAATGTTTAGGAAGGATTGTCTCCCATTCAACTTATCTTCTTCTTAAATGTATATTCCACCTACTCACCACAAATGATACTCGAGGGAGCTAAGAATAAAATGCAAGAATATAAAAAAGCTATCGTCCAAACATAAATGTGAATTAACTAACAACACATTAGTAAAATGGAGAAATCAACTGAACACCCCAGTTGAAATTTACTTCAGCAAACAAGGTAGCTTAAAAGTTAAATGCCTGACTGAATAAAACCTGTGCTGCCTGTTGGTGGAAGGACATCAGAGATGGAGCCAGCCTTTCTTCATTTGGCAGGGCAGCCCAGAGCTTGGGCACAGCCACCAAGCTTGGCCTCGTTCACATCCCTGCCCTGATGTGTCTCCAGCAGCGGAGGAAGAGAGGAGAGGGCTTCTCCCAAGGATCTTCAAATCCAGGCAGGCTCCTGTGAGGAAATATGGTCTTTCAAACAGCTTGGTCCCAAGCTGAGTGGGCTTTACAGGCTGTGCTCAGTGTCATTTTTCTTATAGTGCTAAATGCATTAAGAATTAAATAATGGGATAGCTGCTCACGGCATCTGATTAGTAGCTCCAGGCACTTTCCATGTGGAAGCATCCTCAGCACCAGTGCACACTCATGTCCTGTGGCAATTGCCCACCCAGAAGGAGAGCTCTCCCACACCTTGTATGACAAGAGGGCAAAACCTCAGGCTCAGGGGCCAAATTGGGCCTGCCTGGGTCTCCATCTGGCCTTTGGGACCTGCCAGAAGACCAGCAGCACTCCCTCGGCCGACCTTTGCCCCAGTCCCCAATTCTTTCATGGCTTTCTGACATGTGCAATTTCCTCCATTCTGAAAGGTTGGAATGTCCTTGCTGAGGCTTACCTATGAGTAACAAGAGTTTAAAACAACTTGCTATTTCTGGTATTTTGGCCCTGTTATTCTTGCCTCCAGCTCTACACTCCACTGGAGTGGGATCCTTGAGTTTCTCTAAGGTGGAATTTGGCCATTGGGCTGAAAGAGATTCAGCACCACTTTTGTAAGGGAAAGAGATGGACTTGCTCTCCAGCAGCCCTCCTTCCACTTCTGAAAGGCCCCTTTACTCATCATAGCTCCAATTTGTATTCTCCCTCAATGCAATCCATACCCCTTTGTAGGTACATTCACCTTGCCAAAGAGGTGAATATCTACAGGTGAATTGCTGCTCAGCATTTTGCTGTACTTTACATTTTATGTAATGCTTGCATTTGCCGGGGCCTGTTGGTGCAGTTTGCAGTGATCTGTCAGCTCCCAGTGTATCTGGATGCGGCAGATTATCCAGATCCATTTCAATCTGTCATCAGGTCTGGGACAGTGGGAAGCTGCTCAGGTCTCTTTGGTAGATAATCTGTACTGGGAAAATGGACAGGGGAGTTTGTCCTAGTTGGTTTTGCTGGTTCTTTCAGTGGCTTTCAATAGCTGTGCAATGTAACTGCCTGGCATGTTTGTTACAAAAGCTTCATTGAATAATCCTACGAAAACAGTTTGGTAGCCAATGTGCCAGTGCAGCCTATAAAGCCTACATAACTTAGGACCAAGCTGTTTGATCATTATTACTGATCTTGATGAGGAAATCCAGGGAATGAAAATTAAATTTGCAATTGATACTAAACTGGGTGGTATAGCTAATACCCTGAAAGGCAAAAAGAAGCTCCAGGGAGACCTAGACAGTTTTGAATGCTGGGTGGAAAGGGGCAAATGCCAAGTTCTCCACCTAGGCAAGAAAGATCATCTGCATCAATACAAGATGGGGAACACTTGGCTCAACAGTACTGAAAGTGAAAGGGACCTTGGAGTTGTTGTAGATAACAAGTTAAGCATGAAGTTAAGCAGCTGCAAAAAGGGCAAACACTATTTTAGCATGCATAAACAGAGGCATCACCTCCAGAAATAGAGAAGTACCCATTCCTCTTTACTTTGCATTAGTCGAAACTCACCTGGAATACAGCATTCAGTTTTGGGCACCCAGGTTGAAAAAGGATGCTGAAAATCTGGAGAGGGTTCAGAGGAGGGCAACTAAGATGACACAGGGCCTGGAAAATAAATCTTACGATGGGAGGCTGAAAGAACTGGGCCTGTTCAGCCTTGAGAAATGAAGACTACAAGGTGACATGATTGCAGTCTACAGGCACCTCAAAGGGTGACACAAAGAAGAAGAAGAGACCTATTCCCACCCATTCCAGATTCTAGGACACAGAACAACGAACTTAAACTACAATGCAGCAGGTGCAGGCTGGGCACAAGGAAGAATTTCCTGACTGTGAGAGCAGTTTGACATTGGAACAAGCTACCAAAAGAGGTTGTGTGCTCTCACACATTAGAGTCTTTCAAGAAGCAATTGGACAGTGATCAGATTGGGATGGTGTAACTGGCATCCTGCACCAACAGGGGGTTGGACTCAACGGCCTTCTTGGCCCTTCTGACCCAACTATTCTGTGATTCTGTAATTCAGCCCCTTCACATGATCAGTGAGTATGGATGCCAAATGCCTGCTAGACGGTACTGCACAACTCTTCTGGTCCCTGCCGTGTGTGCACTGCCAGAAAGGGCCAGTGCTGCCCGAAGTCCTCTGTTGGTTCTTACATTCAGGACTTGCTGCACTGATAAAAAGAATGTGATACCCTAAAGGAAAGTTGTCTGAATCTCACTGGAGACCATTGCTATATCCCCCTGCCCACCTGCCCCACCTCGGCCTCCCTTTTGGGAACAAAAGGTAGCATGCATGTGGGCTCTCCAGACAATTATACCATGATCATAAGCAGCATATCATTGATAAATTCTTTCCCTCACTAATATTCAAGGGGCAGAAAGGGAGGCTCCGACCCTAAATCCCAATAATATGCTTCCAATTAGTTTCTGCCGTACGTACACTACAGAGCAATTTAACAAACCGTTTTGTTTCTTCTTCCATAGACTGCACTGTAATCCTACTCAGAACAGTTAGAGAATTACAAAGGACTCTAGTTTGTGTGGTGCATATTAATGGAAAATGTGAGGCCATGGAAACATTTATACTCCATCCTGTATGTCAATGATATTTACCATTTGCCAATTCACTGACATTTTCGACAATTACTATACATGCCAGTAAATACCAAACAACACAAGTTGCATACAGAAGAACAGATTAGAATAGTATGGTGGGAGAAATTTTCCACATGAGCCAGGGCTATTACCTTCAAATGCACATGGTTTCTAGAGAGCAATTTCCGTTGGCTTGAAGTGGGGCCGGCTCCTCCCACCCCCAAAAGTCACACTCCCAAAGCTATCATTAGACATGGAAGGGAGGAACATACAGTCACTCTGTGACGAACATCACCTCACGTGGAAAATGCTTTCCATCAAAGAATCAGCATGGGGCAAAGGGTTAAACCTCCCCTCCCAGAACCATAATGATCACTATCATTAGTAATGATACATTAGAAGCTCCACTTGCAGACTGATATACATCATGTCTAGATCGTCCCAGAAAGAGCAATTTTAGGTGGATGCAGTGATCTGATGGACAAGAGACCTCAACCAGGAGGAGCAGGAGAATGCCACATTCCTTCCTATGTCTGCCCTGAACTCCAAGCATAGCTACAGCTATGCTAAAATGCGTGCAGGTGAAAACATAATCAATTTGAATGGAGGAAATGCTGAAGCAAGAAGATACTCAATCTACTGAATAGGTAATGGGCATTAACTGAGCCCAGTGGGTCACCTACTCCAGATAACAGTTTCATAATTGCATGCCTGCACTGAAAGTTTAGCAATAGCCTCAGTTTCTTACCTTCTAGGGACAATATCCTATTCAACACTGGCACTAATAGCAGTTAAATTACAATAACTTAAGAGAGCTCTGGCCCCTATGTGACCAGTAGCGGTTCCCTAGAAAACTTATTGTATCAGCAGTCATTATTGGCAGCATACTAGGAGCTGCTTCTGCTAGTGCAACAGAAGTGTTGTTTGACTACTCATTTTGTAATGAATTTCAAAAAATATACAAAAACCAAAAAGATTATACAATTTTTAAAAATAGCTTACATTGCATAAAGATCAAGTACATTAGTTGAAATCAACACATATGGG
The DNA here is from genome assembly GCF_004798865.1 of Varanus komodoensis. NCBI lineage: Eukaryota > Metazoa > Chordata > Lepidosauria > Squamata > Varanidae > Varanus > Varanus komodoensis. The sequence continues at coordinate 525,309 of NW_025336669.1, read as the reverse complement.
ATTTAGATGCCTATACATTGCCTATGTATTCAGATATACAGCAGCAGCAGCAGAAGTACATAAGCAAATGTTTCAACAAAGGCAAGCCAAATATCTCTGTATTTACCCAGAGTGCATCTATATTTACAGAGGTGACATCTAAATACCACCCTTTAGGTCAGAAAGTCAGAGTTCTTGATCCATTGCATTATAATAGGTAGCCATTTTATCTTCCAATATTGTAATAGCAATCATTTATCTGTCATAAAGGCTTGAACTACCCATGTGCATTGAGCTTGCATTAGATTCCCAGAAGAAGGTAGTTAAGTAAAGCATGTACATCCAATACAAAATGTGTCTGTATTATAACCTCCTCCTAAAAGGAGGCAACTATTGGACTTTGCCAAAGCATATGGGCAAAGGAAGCATTAGTTGCATTACATCTCCAACAATTAGTCAACTTAGCCAAACCTTTATCAATAAGAAGTTGCAACATCCAGTAACACAGAACCGAAGATTTTGCTAGATAAGATGTAGCATTAAGATCCATTGACTGTTCCGGATACTAAATGCAGCATTCCACTAATTAAGCAAAATAGGGCAGTCTCTTCCATTTATTTACCAACAATGAGTATTTATATAACCAAACTCTAGGTTGGTACAGCTGATCAGCCTCAACAAGTGATTTCCAAAAGTAGAGGAGTCCCTGAAGCAGAAAAATCATGAGGACCAGTCCTGCATTCTACCAAATACTTCTACTGAACATATTGTCACTTGGCCATTATGGGCAATTCATATTTAGTACAATATGAAAATGGGAGGAAGTTACCCTCAGCTCCCACTGGTTGATTCAATGTAAAAATCTGCTTATGCATCCAAGTCCACCATACTAATGTTTTCTTACATTTATTTATTTATTTATTTATTTATTTATTTATTTATTTATTTATTTATTTAGAAAATTTCTATGCCTCCCCATTCGCCGAAGCCTCGGGCGGCTCACAAAACATCAATTAAAATATAATACATTAAAATATAAAACAAATTAACAATATAAAATAAGTCGCTCTGGCCAAAGAATAAAATAAGGAAATAATATTAGCAATTAAAATGACTTTTGAATAAAAAGGTCTTCGCCTGGTGCCGAAAAACAAATAACGACGGTGCCATGCGGACCTCTCTGGGGAGCGCATTCCATAGATTGGGCGCCACCGCAGAGAAAGCCCTCCTCCGAGTACTCACCCTCCTAATTTCCTTCATGGAGGGTTCCCGGAGAAGGGCCTCTCCTGCAGATCTCAGGGGGCGGGCGGGCGTATATGGACGTAAGCGCTCCTTCAGGTAGCCAGGACCCAAGCCGTTTAGGGCTTTATAGGTCATCACCAACACCTTGAACCCAACTTTTTAGATCTGGGTTCCCCCATAAGGTTAATTTAGCATGGGAAAAGGAGCTGAACTGCAGTCACAGCCTATTGTATCCCACACCTGTTTTGCTGCTGCAACTTTAGGAGGTATCCCATCTATTTTTGTATCTTAAGAATCAAGTGCAACCCATTTAGAAAAAGGGTCTAGGCATAATTATTCCAAAACTGCTCAAGCAAGGAAATCTAATCTTGCTTGAGAAAGCCAAAATTCAGTTCAAATCAAGAGAAAATCGTGATGATACTGAGCAAGATCACTGGAGGGAGTTTCCCCTTAAAGGGATCTGAAAAATATGAAACAGAGATGTGGATCAGCCTGGGAACACTGCTTCTTAGTTCTCTGTAGGGATGTGTGAATTGTGTTAAATCACTTACCTTTCCTTTCTTCCTTGCCTCCTTCCTCCCTCCTTTCCTTGATTTCCTTCCTTAGCATCCTTTCCATATCCAGCTCAATTCAAATGGTGGAAAAATCCAAAACAAACACCAGCAGCCCAACATTAGAAGTGGGAGGAGACTCAGCGACACATTCCTTTTCCTTTCCCTTTTTTTACAAGGTCGGTCACTGTGAGGACAGAGACATCGTTCTTTTTGACAAAATGTTGGCCAATGATTCCCATAGCAAGTTCTCTAACTTTTGGTAGACAGGCTCCAAGATGAGTAAGAAGTTTAACTTCAGAAGTAGTTACTACAGTTTGTTTGTCTGTCTGTCTGTCTGTTTAAAAATCACCCAAATATTCTATTGCAGTCCTTATTCAGACAGTTCAACACACTGGCTAGGATTTCAAACATACTATTTGGGAGATGAAAACCAAATCATTCTACAGTCTTCTCTAAATTTAAAACAGTCAGCAGGGAACTCCATGGTGGCTTTTCAGAGAACAAATGTATGATTTGATATCCACAGTTGTCTTCTGAAAAGACTTCCTTTTATTTCAGGGTTTGCTTATATCACTTTGAAGCAGAAATGTGAGTTTTAACATTTAGTCCCTTAAAAGGGAATCAAGCACAATTCAGTACCACAAAGGGTTTTCCAACTCAAAATCCAACACTAAAAGGAAAGTGCATATTGGACTTCAGATGCACAGAAAATCAGCACTGATCTTATGTAATATATTTGAATTTGTTGCTAGTCACGAAGTCGCATCCGGCCCATCGCAACCCCATGGACAACACTCCTCCAGGCCTTCCTGTCCTCCACCATCCCCCGGAGTCCACTTAAGCTCACGCCGACTGCTTCAGTGACTCCATCCAGCCACCTCATCCTCTGCCGCCCCCTTCTTCTTTTGCCATGTATTGTTCCCAGCTTTAGGCTCTTCTCCAGGGAGTCCTTCCTTCTCATTAGGCGGCCAAAGTATTTGAGTTTCATCTTCAGTTTCTAGCCTTCTAAAGAGCAGTCAGGGTCAATATCCTCTAGGACTGACTGGTTTGATCACCTTGTGGTCCAAGGGACTTGCAGGAGTCTCCTCCAGCACCACAATTCAAAGGCCTCAATTCTTCGGCGCTCAGCCTTCCTTATAGTCTAACTTTCACAGCCATACATTGCAACTGGGAAAACCATAGCCTTGATTATACACACTTTTGTCGGCAGGATGATGTCTCTGCTTTTTAGTATGCTGTCCAGATTTGCCATAGCTTTTCTCCCAAGGAGCAAGCATCTTTTAATTTCTTGGCCACAGTCCCCATCTGCGGTGATCTTGGAGCTCAGGAAGACAAAATCTGTCACTACCTCCATTTCTTCCCCATCTGTTTGGCAGGAAGTGAGAGGACCGGATGCCATGATCTTAGTTTTCTTAATGGTGAGTTTCAAGTCAACTTTTGTGCTCTCCTCCTTCGCCTGCATCAAGAGGCTCTTTAGTTCCTCTTCACTTTCTGCCATGAGAGTGGTATCATCTGCATATCTGAGGTTGTTGGTATTTCTCCAACTGGTGATTCATCTAGCCCTGCCTTTCTCATGATGTGCTCTGCATATAAGTTCAATAGGCAGGGCGACAGTGGGGAGTTCCAAAGTCGTATGTGGCATATGTGGGGTTTAATATGTCAGTTTTTCAGCCCTGGAACCCCTCAGTTTTGAATGAATGTGTGTGGACTTCAAATTGGGTACCAGCAATGCAATCCCGATTCCCTTTCTCCTTGAATTCTCCATGACAGCTTATCTTCATGTATTTGGTTCGTAAATTGAGGAAGCTGGTGTTGATAGGGATGATTACTGCATTCCATTTATATCCTATTCTTCCTCATATGAGAAACCCAGGACAGCTTATGTAGATCCATTTTATCCTCAGTTCAACCACTCTGGCTTGCAGGTTAGGCTGAGACAGAGTGAGTGGCCCAAAGTGATCTAATGAGCTGCATGGCTGAGCAGGGATTACTCCTGGAACCATCCAGTCCCTGGTCCAACACCTGAACCAGCATGCCACATCCGCTCTTCGTTGATCTGTTAGGTATGGAATCTTGCTGATTGAAGACATTTTTCCACATATTTTTACTTCATGTTTTCTTGGAGCTACCACCTGGGTTATGCCTGAGTTGTTTGTGTTTTGGAATATTTAGGCCTTTGATAATGCCTTAACTACACTTCTTCACATGTATTTTTAATAAAACACAAAAATATAGCTGTGTTTTAAAGGGAAATCTTCAGTTCTACACCTGAACTCAAATTTGTCACATATCTTAAACAGTCCCCCTGCCCCACTGTTGCAGCGAGCCGTGGGGATTTACATAGCACAATCAGTAGAAAGCTACTCAATGAGTCTTACAAGCCACCCTTCCCCTGATGTGCCCACAGGTCATTGATTGACACATCAGGAGCAGGAGGGCTGATCATCTGGGCATGCCAGGGTCCCCTGCAGGAGCAACTAGGTTTTCCTCCCCCCACCCCCACCTCTTGTCACCCCAGTAAGGAACAGGGAGCAGGGTGAGCAGGGATTCCTGACATTGCGCACTGTGGCCTAGAGGAAGCCCTTGTGAGCCAGGGTGAGGGATCTCTCCTGCTTCCCTAATCCAAAGGTCCCACCTTGATCCAGCCCTGTCAGCAGCCACATTGCCAGTGGAGATGTGGCCTGGGGCCAGCCTTGATCAGCCACTCTTGACCCTGCAACACTTCTGTTGCCAACTGAAAAGGATCGGCCATAGAGCTGGGAATCTCTTCTCCCTCAGTGCACAACAGAAGAGCAGCTCCAGCCAGCTGTGCCTTGCTTCGCCGTGGGCCTAACGCAGCAGCAACCCTGCTCTGGTGGACTTGGCAGCGGCCTCTCCGCACTGCCACTGGTCTTGCAGAGCAGGCCTGGTCTCCGGCAACCCGCCTGCAGCAGCTGTGCGGGGCCACTGTGCTCAGTCCTGGAGGAGGATGGAGCGGCTGTGCTGCGTGGGTTTCAGGAGCAAGGCAACTGCAGCAATCACAGCCCCTTTTGTACCGCCCCCCCCCCGGCCGCATGTGACTCTTTGGGGGTGGCGTTGGTCTCACAGCTGCTTGGCAAGAACAGCAAGGCTTTCTGCCACCCTTGCCAAGCTGCTGTGCACCAGATGACACAGCAACCCCAGCAGTGGCTAACAAGCCCTACAACAAGTCATGGGCCATTAGAGTAGCTTATAAGCCACCCTTGTAAGCTGGGCTTATAACCCATGGCATGTTCAGACAACACAACAACCTGCTCTGGCTTATAAGCCAAGAGTAGTTCTGTTGTCAGGGCTCAGTCGCTCTAAGTGAAAAATGCTATAAATAAAAATAAATAAATAAGTGTTCCCGTTTTAAGGAGGCACAAATCCTATCGAATCTGAGAGTCCAGCTGGCTTATCGTGACAAAGATTTTTTGTAGACAATCACAAGCCTTGCAAAATGATCTGAATCAAGGCATCTAAGTTTGCACTGTGTATTTCCTGGTTTCTAGAAAAGAGCACGCATAAAATCCTCAACTCTAATTGACAACAGAAAGGCAATGCATGACAATGGGCAAGTGCGGCACTAGCTTTTTAGATGGAGTGAATTGCCCAAATTCATCCACTGGAGTCAACAGGGCTGCAGCAGATGGAATTGAGTTTAATATTTCTCTCACTAGTATGAGCTGAGAAATCAAGAGATTCAAGAACGTGCCTTTGTGCTGAGTCAATAATGAGGACCTTCTCTCCATGTGCATGTGCTTTGCAACCATGGCAACTACATATGCATGAAAAGGAGCAGCTCTTAAAATAGCTCTGCGTTGCAAGTTGGAAAGAGGTGAAAGCAAATGTGTGTGGTCATCTGAGAAGAGACAGAGTTACTATTCTGAGGTATTAAGCCAGATTGTTTGTTGGTTGCCTGTGTAGATGGGGAATCCCACACAGGCTTGGCAGATGAGATGGAAGAAAAGATGTGGAATGAAGCCTGGAGGTCACCTAAAACCGTATCTGAATGCTTGGAAAAATGGGCATGGTTGCAGTCATTTCTTTTTTAACAGACTGGGTTGCTTTGCTGCTTTACACCTTTCTGGACACTAACCTGCTAAGTTGCCAGCCACTTCCACCTTCCATATCACCTATGAACAAATTCCAGTGGACACTTATTCTATCATTAAAAAGTTGATTGGATCATGGGATTCTTCTGGCCTTCCACAGCTGTCCACGTTTCACACTGGCCCCTTTGCAAAAAGGTATACAAATCAATTGTGGCGGGAAAGTTCTGGCAACACAAAGATATACACCTATCATGAATACTGTTAGGTGTCTTGCCAAAGCAGACTGGCATCCCCTTGGTGGTCAGTCAGAAGCATCTGGGAAGTGCCTGGTCACAGCCTGAAAGTTTTTACTCCAAGTCTTTAAAGCGCAAGTTGAGTGTCAAGTCACTGCATATAATGTTTGAGGCAAGTCTCTAGTCTCTTCTCCAGCATCAAGAGTCAACTTTAATGGAAAAAAGGGAGATCATTGTGGGGTGTGTCTGTTTCCTTCTGCATGTGCAATGGCTTAGCAGGTTATACAGTACTTTTGGAGGTACCACCTTTTATTTAAGATGTTGTTCCTCCCTGGGAATGTGTGGGAAGAGAGCAGAAGGAGCAGAAGCTCTGCTGTACTTCCTGCCAAGGAGCGCAAAGGGCACCAAAAGGAGCTGAAGTCTTCCCCACATCAAAACCTCATCCCCCCCCCCCGCCGCACCTCCCTCATGCCAAAAAGAAGACCTTAAGCCTTGCCCCCCCCCCCCACGCCTGCCGCAACCCCCTCCTCCCAATCCCGCCTCTGCGGCCACCCCCTTGAGAGGCCCTCCTGACCACCAGCTCTGCTGTTTCGTGCCTGGATATCTTGCAGCACAGTAAACCCTCTGTCATGAAAAGGGAAGACTGCAACTCGGTTGTAAAAAAAATGCAGAAATCTCCAGCTGAGTCACTTACTTGATGCTCCTGAACGGAGTCCGAGGTGAGTTGCTGACACAACTTGAGTCAGACTTGGGAGCAAGTCTCTCACTCCAGCCTCCAACACTGCAGACAGCTCTTTTTGTCTGCTCCAGCTGTGAGAAGGAGGGTGAGAAGGAGGGTTACATTGCAACTGGGAAAACCATAGCCTTGACTATACGCACTTTTGTCGGCAGGGTGATGTCTCTGCTTTTTAGTATGCCACCTAAATTTGCCATAGCTTTCCTCCCAAGGAGCAAGCTTCTTAATTTCTCAGCTGCAGTCCCCATCTGCGGTGGTCTTGCAGCCCAGGAAAATAAAATCTGTCACTACCTCCATTTTTCCCCCATCTATTTGCCAGGAAGTGAGAGGACCGGATGCCATGATCTTAGTTTTCTTAATGCTGAGTTTCAAGCCAACTTTTGCACTCTCCTCTTTCACCCACATCAAGAGGCTCTTTAGTTCCTCTTCACTTTCTGCCATGACAGTGGTATTATCTGCATATCTGAGGCTGTTGATATTTCTCCCAGCAATCTTAATTCCAACTGGTGATTTATCTAGCCCTGACTTTCTCATGATGTGCTCTGCATACAAGTTAAATAGGCAGGTCCTTGCCAAACTCCTTTCTCAATTTTGAACCAATCAGTGGTTCCGTGTCCAGTTCTCACTGTTGCTTCTTGACCCTCATATAGGTTTCCCAAGAGACACATTAGATAGTCTGGTACGACCATCTTATTTAAGAAGTTGCCACAATTGGTTGTGATCCACACAATCAAAGGCTTTAGCATAGTCAATGAAGCAGAAGTAGATGTTTTTCTGGAACTCCCTAGCTTTCTCCATGATCCAGCATATGTTGGCAATTTGATCTCTAGTTCCGCTGCCTCTTCAAAATCCTGCCTGTACTTCTGGTAGTTCTCGGTCCACATACTGCTGGAGCCTAGCTTGTAGGATTTTGAGCATAACTTTGCTAGCATGTGAAATGAGTGCAATGGAGTCGTAGTTTGGACATTCTTTGGCATTGCCCTTCTTTGGGATGGGAATGTAAACTGACCTTTTCCAATCCTGTGGCCACTGTTGAGTTTTCCAAGTTTCCTGGCATATTGAGTGTAGCACTTTTACTGCATCGTCTTTTAAGATTTTGAATAGCTCAGCTGGAATACTGTCGCTTCCACTAGCTTTGTTGTAGCTCAGCCTTCCTAAGGCCCATTTGACTTCACATTCCAGGATGTCTGGCTTGAGGTCAGTGACCACTCCATCATGGTTATCAGGGACATTAAGCTCTTTCTTGTATAGCTCCTCTGTGTAATCTTGCCACCTCTTCTTAATCTCTTCTGTCTCTGTTAGGTCCCTGCCATTTTGCTCCTTTATCATGCCCATCTTTGCATGAAACGTTCCCTTCATATCTCCAATTTTCTTGAAGAGATCTCTGGTCCTCCCTATTCTATTGTTTTCTTCTATTTCTTTGCACTGTTCATTGAAGAAGGCATTCTTATCTCTTCTAGCTATTCTCTGGAATTCTGCATTCAATTCGGTGTATCTTTCTCCTTCTCCTTTGCCTTTTGATTCCTTTCTTTCCTCAGCTATTTGCAAAGCTTTCTCAGACAGCCATTTTGCTTTCTTGAATTTCTTTTTCTTTGGGATGGTTTTAGTTGCTACCTCTTGTACAATGTTGCGAACCTCCATCCATAGTTCTTCAGGCACTCTGTCTATCAGATCTAATTCCTTAAATCTATTTGTCACCTCTACTGTATATTCATCAGAGATATGATTTAGGTCATACCTGAGTGGCCTCGTGCTTTTCCCTACTTTCTTCAACTTAAGCCTAAATTTTGCAACAAGAAGCTCATGATCTGAGCCACAGTCAGCTCCTGGTCTAGTTTTTACTGACTGTATAGAGTTTCTCCATCTTTGGCTGCAGAGCACATAGTCAATCTGATTTCTGTGTTGACTGTCTGGTTATATTCATGCGTAGAGTCGTCTCTTGGGTTGTTGAAAAAGAGTGTTTGCTATGACCATCGTATTCTCTTGGCAAAATTCTACCAGTCTGTGCTTTGCTTCATTTGTACTCCAAGGCCAAACTTGCCTTTTATTCCAGTTATCTTTTGGCTTCCTACTTTAGCATTCCAATCCCCCATGATGATAAGGACATCATTTTTTGGAGTTAATTCTAGAAGGTGTTGTAGGCCTCATAGAACTGGTCAACTTCAGCCTCTTCAGCACCAGTGGTTGGGGCATAGACTTGGACTACTGTGATGTTGACTGGTTTGCCTTGGATTCGAACTGAGATCATTCTGTCATTTTGGAGATTGTATCCCAGTACTGCTTTTCCTACTCTTTTATTGACTATGAAGGCTACTCCATTTCTTCTGAAGGATTCTTGCCCGCAGTAGTATATCTGATGGTCAACTGAATTAAATTCACCCATTCCTGTCCATTTTAGTTCACTGATTCCTAAGATGTTGATGTTCAGTCATGTCATCTCTTGTTTGACCACATCCAGCTTGCCTTGATTCATGGATCTTACATTCGCTACTAGTACTAGCCCTCTGCTCTTCCCCAGTAGCATTTTGGACACCTTCCGACCTGAAGGGCTCGTCTTCTGGCATCATATCTTTTTGCCTTTTGGTACTGTCCATGGGATTTTCATGGCAAAGATACTGGAGCGGCTTGCCATTTCCTTCTCCAGTGGATCACATTTTGTCAGAGCTCTCTGCTATGACCTGTCTGTCTTGGGTGGCCCTGCACGGCATAGCTCATAGCTTCATTGAGCTGTGCAAGCCCCTTCGCCATGACAAGGCAGTGATCCATGAAGGAAGAAACTCTCCTATGGTCACTTGAATGCTGACTAGAAGCCATAGAATCCTTCCATCCATTGCAAGGAAATTCATTTTAATTGTTTCTGTTCCTCAGAAAATAGACATTTGCATTTTGGGTCACATAAGCAATTATTTTTCAACTTTACTGAGAACCATCAGTAGTTTCTCTCCTTTCCCCTTCCCAGTAGTTTCACTCCTTTCCCCCTCCACAGGTACAAATTAGAGTCATTCTATCTGACTAAAAATAAAATATTCCTTGCTCCTGGCTTTAAAAAGCCACATGTGACATGTGTGTAAGAACGTACAGCTGTTTGTATGTGTAAGCACCAAAGCCAGTTCTTTCCAGAGAAGACAAGTATCCAGTAGAGGCACACAAGACTTTTTCATATGCAAAAAATCTTGGACAGAAACTTTGACATTTCCTGCACACATGAATCCTATTCATGGTAAAAGACTCTAAACAGATAAGAAAATGTTGGTAAAGGCATCCTATGAGAAATATAATAGAAATCACTTCAGCTTGGATTAATTATTCTTCTACATGAGAACTTTGTCTTGAACAATGATGAATATGAATTTTCAAATTAATTACTGTAGTTCAATGAATGTTTGTTCAATCCATTAATTTGTTCAGTTAATGATTGATTGAAGGAACTACTGTCCTTCATAATGCCTATGCCAGGTGGGTTTTCAATGTAAATGATATATGTAAAATAAACAAACAAGTCACACAATTCAATTACACAACTGAAACAGTGGTTAAAACACCATAGCAAAAGCTTCTACGCATGTGCGATAGGATTTCAGATTTATGTCCCAGTGTTCTTGGAAGAATTATGTGTTCAGGAAGGGCTTTCCCAGGCTGAAAAACTGGATTTTCCAGCAACTGTTTCTTAGAGAGGAGGGAGAGGAGAAGCAGAGGCCTGGATTCAGTCAAATTACTTGGCATACTGTCTACAATCAGACCCATCTCTTAGATCAGAGTTTTAACCCCAGGAAACATTCATACACCCCTGTTTTCCATAAGCTGTTCCTGCAGAGGATTAGAGCTGTCCGTTGCAATCCTATGCAGGTTTTCTTGGAAGTAAATCTTTCTTCCATAGAGATTCTTATCAGGTCATGTACTTAGAACTGCATCACTAAAAACAGCACCAAACACTGTTATAGATTTATTTGCAGGATTAGGATAAATCTGTGATAAATTTGTAGTAATAGGATAAATTTGTAATGATACCTGATGACAGCATGCAAAATTGATGATTTAGCTACAGCCCTAAATTCCATTTTCTCCATTTACATCCAGCACATGTTCTTTGCATTGTGGGGCGGGGGGTGGGGGGCAGCGGGGCTTCCATAATATTTGGCAGTTTGGATTAACAAAACCAGCCAGTCAAAATCATGCATTTTTTCAAGACCTGAGCGTAAAAAAATTTAGGCATGTGCCTAAAACATGTATCATAATATGCAAGTAACAAATAAAAACCATAAACCAAAATTTCCCAACCAGCTATATTTAAGATACTTTAACAATCGTGATCATTTTCCAACCAATTCTTGTTTAAAATATAATTAAAAAGCAAATGGTAGAGTACATAGATGACAGATGTTTTATACCTTTCATTTACTTTGTGCTTGCTCTAACTTTCTTCAAAAATTCATCTGTTGTTACTTTCTTCATTGTCTTCCCTGCTTTGCGCAAGTAGTAAGTGGACAAAATGCATAGATGCCATTTCATTCTTTTCATGGTTCAACTAGTCAGGAATCCTTGGGCTAACTAGTCAAGACAACCTTCAGGTTATGGGACAGCATAGAAATTGGAATAAATAAATACAATTAATAAGTAAATAAAAAGTCTTATCAGCAGAAAAATTTGGAATTACTCTTTAGATAATCTTAACTAATGAATTTTGTTCGGTATTAGTCTTTTGACCCACCCTGTCCCACGGGGAAAGCCACAAGCATTTTATGATGAATTGCTTGTGAGGACATAATGGCCTGGTTCGTATGATCATGTAAGGTGGCTTATTTCTCACCCCCTTCTCCTGCACATGCAGGTTGCATGCTGGAAGAGTCTGCACAATTTCTCTCAGATACACAGCTTGCCCTGTCATGTGGACCTGGCCAGGGAGGCTTGTTGCCATGCAAAATATTCACACACACACAGACATATCACTCATGAATTTTGGCTTCTGCAAGCCTTCACTCTTCTGCCAACCATCCAGTTTATTTGACCTGACCAAGAGAATCAGGTCAGTGAGGCTAAACGCATCTGTAATGAGTCCTACTTTTTCCTTCTTGCTTGCCTTTCCTCTTTCCTGTTTGGAGTATCGCTTTAAACTGCTTGAATCCACTTTCTCTTCCACATTATTTAGTGATTTGTTATGACTATTATGTTTCCCATATGGGCAGGCCATGCTGAAAGCCACTTTGTCAGAAACAAAGGGTATCAGTTTTTTAACTGGGCATGTGAAAGACCAAAATGTCTTTTTCAGGATTAGCCTCAAGCTGGATCTGACTGGACATGAAGAGGGAAATAAGCTTTCCACGTATGCTGGGGGATTTGCATGATATTCAGCAGAACTCCTTGCTGTATTGTGCAAACCCCACAAGGGTGGCTTGGTGCTGTGGGTAACAAGCCACTCAGAAGTCATGGGCTGTAGTGGAGTTAAATAAACCCTCAGTTATTGCATTCAGTAGCCAATCACATGCCCAGGCCAGTAATTCACTATTCGGGATGTTGCCAGGAATTGGCCTGTGTGTGAGCAAATGGCCATTTAAGCATGACTTTGCATTACTTAATGAAGCTGGTAAGACAAAAGCTTGGGCCACGATGGCTCTGCTGAAGATAACCTCTGCAGCAAGGAACCCTTGGCCATAACTGCCTGCTCTGGAATTCAGTCACCCAACCCTGAAAAGTCACAGTTTTGCTGCCAGCTCAGACACCGTGTGAAGGGAGAGGCATACATCACTGAGCTTCCGGACAGATAAAGCATACTTATAGGAAATCGTCATTGTTTAAGCTTAGGAGCAGCAGGTTCATCCAGAAAACATATATTCTTAACCCTGATGGCCTATATCAAAGCCATTTCATATTCTGTAACAACACTGCTTTCTCCATAACTGTCTTTTTGCTTTTTATGTGTTAGAGCTGTTATAGATTTACAAGTATGTTTTGGCAAATATTTCAGGATGGGCCCTTAAGTGTTGTGATTTTGAAACACTGCAATCATGTTACACTTATTTTTTTAATCTTATCTCAAGGTACAGAGACAGTGTTTAACAGAAAATGAATATGTAGAAATACAAGGATTTCAATGAGAGTTTAGAGGGAGGGGAAGGTATGAGCAGCATATATACCTGAACTATTTTAAGTCCATTTGAGGGCAATTGCAATTTAGGTATATATGAATTCATCAGATAATGTGTGGTTCATGGTTTGACATCTATTCAGTCCCCTATGTCTGCTCCTTCAGCCAGCCAGTTTCTTACCCTCTATGCCATCTAGTCTCTCTCTGCATCTGTATGTTCCACACAACGAAGCCTATTCTTTATCAGCTTTTGATATAGTAAGTCATTTATAAATCTAATCCCACTCCTATTGGTGCAAAACCAAGCTAACAAAACTATACACAGAAGTTTTTGTGCAAATTTCCCTTAGTCTCCAAACACAGAGAATATACACTTTGCATCAATTATTATTGCGGATGCAGATACCCAAGTATTTGGGAAGTCTCCCTGTTCAACTGAATTCCCCAGCTTCATGGACACCAAAGACAGTCTTCAGCTCAGACACAGTTTATCACTGCAAGAGAAATATTTAAAAATTGTACTGTGTTGTTTTTGTTATTTAATGAAAAAAATAAGCATTCACAAATTTGCATGCTGCTCACAGTGGTTTTCGAGTGTTTAGCAGAGTTATATGATTTCTGTTTCCCTGTGCCTGAACTTTTGTAACCTTGCTGAGGCCTCAAGTCATAAACTTTGTCTATCAGTGAAACGCAGAAATTCACAATTTTTGTGTGTATGAATGTGACACAAATGCCACAAAAACTTCTCAGCTGAAATAGCATTCTTTGTTGCGATAATACTCTACCAGCATGAGAAACTGGGTCTGCACTGAGAAGAAAATTGCTGGCATCTAACTGTCTGCTTAATTGCCCACTGTTAAGATAAGTGTGGGATGTGGTCTACTTTCTCCAACTAACAATGCACAGGAGGCGGGATCGAAGTGCAGATGGGATAGGTCAAAAAGACCGATGATTGAGTTTGCTCTTCAAGGTATGAAAACATTTGGATTGTTAACGGCCGGTGCCGGTCTCTTTTGCAAGAAGAGCAGGTTGCTCTGTCTCGCTGTTTGCATGCTTCGATGAAGAGATTTTGTTTGTTTGAATCTTGCTGGGAGTTTGTTGTCACTCACAGTTAGACAAACAAACTTCAGGCCAGTTGGGGTTACAGTCTCTGACAGTAGTATCAAATGAGCCAAAAACAAAGCAAAATAAATTCCACCAAACAGTAATATTCTGATAATTTACAGTAAGATCTAAGCCCAAGTCAGGAGTGGGTATGACAGGACACATGCTGAGGTCCACAGGACTGGCTGAAGCCCTGCAGTGACTTTCTGCCTGCTGGTGCTTGGCAGGGAAAAGGCATGCAGGGCTGGGAGCTGAGGTGGAGGAAGACACCCACAATGGCAGGTAATGGAGAAGGACGCAATCATGTTTCAGCCCAAAGGTCAGAGGTGCCTAAGAGGCCACATTCAAGTGGTGGGCAGACCAAAGGCAAGAGGGGAAAGGGCCAGAAATACCAACTGTTCCCGTATATGTTAACTTAAAGCTCTTATTGCCAATGATTAACCCTTGGAACATGCATTTTGACTTCCTAGAATGGGAAAAGGGGCACATTGGGATAAAACTAAACAATTGTCAGTTGGGGGAAAGCAGTTGGGGTCCCTGGGCCTGAGATCCCGGCTGTAGCAGTTCCAGCTCAGGCAAAGATGTAGAACTGACCATGATATAGAATCACAGAATAGTAGAGTTGGAAGGGGCCATGAAGGCCATTGTGTCCCCCCCTCCCCCCGCTGCTGCAGGACACCAAGTTACACCATCCCACTCAGATGGCTGTCCAGTTTCTTTTTGAATGTCTCTAGTGTGGGACAGCCCACCTAGGCAGCTGGATCCACTGTCGTATTCCTCTGACAGTGAGGAAGCCTTTCCTGATGTCCAACCTGAATCTGGGTATCCTCTATTACCATCTACTCTGAAAGTAAGCAGAGACAAATTCCCAGCAGCTTGGCAATCCAAAATTTGACCAAGCCCTAGATCAGATCCTTCTAACTCTGAACCAGGCCCTCATCCAGGACCATGGCATTACGGAGTGAGGAGATCTGACAATGTTCGTCCTTCTGATGGCTCTTTGTCTCTTTAATCTGAACCTAGACTGGGCAGCACTTGAAATGGAGGACTGTCCTCTGGGAAAGAGATCAGACAGCCACCTTTCTACTACTTATCTCTAGATGAGGAAGTTAGAAGCAAAACAGAAAGGGGGGGGGTGTCTGAAGATTACTATTACCGCTCTATAGCGGCCATAGCCAAAGCTCTCTGGATGGTTCACACATTTAAGTCACCCATCCAGATTTCAATGAGGGCTGACTCTGCTTAGGTTCCACGCTTAGGCGGGATCAGGCACTTCAGGCTATATGGAAGCTACAGACTAGGCATCTCCGCCTGCTCCTTTGGACTTGACTTGGATCACATACAACTGAACACATGTGGAGAAAACGATGCGGTTTCCTAGCACAGGTTGCTGCTCTCCTGTATTTGATGAGGAAATGCTGGTTAACTTGGGGAAGGCAAGTGGCAGGTAGACGGTGCACCTTTTTGCCTGATGCTTCCCACCTGCTGACTCTTGACCCAGGTCAGGTTAGCAATCGCACACACTGACCTACAACTGTCTAGCACTGAGTGGGAACAACAAGAAAGGAAAGTAGCGTTCCTTCAGATGACAGCCCAAAATATGTGAGCTCCAGCTTACATTTCTTAACCTCAAAAATTTGCTAATGCTTTCATTTTGGCAGTTCTGCCTGAAAAGTGGGGCGGGGAAGACACATTTTAAAAAGCACATTTCAGCCACAGCTGTTTCCTACTTCCTTCAGATAGTGATTTAAACACCTTGTAACCAAGGGAGGGGGGAAATGAGAATTTTCCAAATAAAATATCTCCTGTCTGAAACTCCAATATAAAAATGGTTGTTATTCAAGAAAATAATCTCTCATAATTATCAGAGAACAACTGCATATCATATAAAATATATTACCCCATTAACTGATCTTTCTGAAAAAAAATTCACTGCCCAAAGCAAAGGAGTGGCTCTCTCTCTCTCTTGATTCCCCCCCCCACCCCACCCCCAACTCTTTTTTGGACTAGGATTAAGAGAATAATATAAATACTGTAGGAAAACTAAAGAATACTTTGGAAAATCAAAAGAGGGAAAGGAGGAGGGGCATAAAGTTATGTCTGATGGCAAATCTAAATATAATGATTGCCATAATATTCAGAAAGCTGTCTGACTATTTTCTGGTGCAATATGAACATAATGTTTTCAGCTCCCTGAACCAGAATTATTGTTGGAACTAAAAGAGGTGGGTTGGGAGGCAGCTTTTTAAGCCATTAATAAAGAAATACAACAGGGTGATTTCAGCCAGTAAATGAAACAGAAAGCCCTGCCAGTCTTAACAATTCCTTCACAATGAATGCTGCTTGCAGTTTAGATGCTGCTTTGTCTGTTAGCTGTTCATTTGTGTAGTTATTCTTGAATGCTTCTATGGGCCACATTTCGTCACATTTTGGCATGAAAATGTACAGAGCAATACTATGGCTCCTCACAGTGTCAGTGCTCCATTGAATGTTGCAGATCTTCCCCTCGGACACCGGGGACAGAGCTCTGCCCTCAGTGGAGGAGGAAATCCAGTCACAGGGCTCCCCTTACCATCAAACCCCCACTCTCAATAGAGAATGAAATAAGAACTAAAGCCCTTGGCAGCCTTTCTGGGCCCATGCCCATGGGTGGTGCACTTTGACAGCCATAATCCAACTGGATATTGCCTGGACTGCCTAGACAAGGCATGTTATTGCAAAAGGGCATGAGCACATACTTGCACAATCTGATTAAAAGAATGCACAAATCACATTAAGGGTACTTTTGGAAAAGGGAGGGTGGCAGCAGTGGCCGGTCCATCCAGTCCACTACTTGGGCACTAACAGGGGGTGTCATGAGCTGAGAGATTAGAGATTGGAGGATCGCAATCTCCTCCAAAAGGCAAGGACGGAGAAAAGGGCAAACAAACAACAAAAAGCCATGGGGAGTGCAAAAGGGCTTAGAAACACAGTGGGGGACAGGAAGCTAGTGTTGGTCACCCCAAAGAGCCATGTGGGAACTGGTAGTGCAGCTTGCACCAGCAATGCCCCAAGTGAGGTATGCAGGAGTATCAAGGGGGTCAAGAACCTTGCTTTCTGCTTCCTGATACCCACGGTGCAATCAGCCCCTTGGGTTCAGAGGACATGCCAACCCACTGTGGACACGACAACCCTAGGAACAAGCCATTGATTGTCATGATGGTTAGCTGCTCGGAAACAAGCCAAATTGCAGGAAATGGTCCAGGATCTCATTATACACCAACCCACTGGCACTTAGCACCCATGATCAGGGATATGTGAAGAATCTGGTAGGAGGAGTAAAGGATAGAATGCAATGAATTCTGTCTTGGTCCTGCCGAGTCCATTCCATCAACCCTGCTATGGGATTGAGTCAAACGGGCATTAGGCAGAACAGCACAGGGACTCCTTTTCAAAACAAGTCATGCTTCTGAGAGTGTGTGCCAAGGGAATTTGCATAAAATGCAGGCCTCCACTCTGCAATTTCCACATTTTGTGCAATTGAATAAATTGCACAAGCTGCAGCACGAGGGCCTGCAACTCGCAGAAATCTGAAATGTTTCACAAGTCTATCAGACAGTTCCGGGCACCCAAGACAGTAGTAAAAGAAAGTTGCATTCTTAACTAGTGCTACAACAATACCTTGAATCTAACCAGTCCGGTCCAATTTGTGCAATTTACACATGTTGTGCAAATCTATGTGGCCTGTAAAAAGTGTGCTAGAGATATGCCATTCTCAACTCCAAATGTGCATAAATATTTTGAGCAATTCCATGGAAGGCATCTCCCCGCCAACTCAGCCCACTTCTGGCCATCTGCTCAGAAATGCAGCAAAAGTCTCCTGAGTTCAACTAAAATGAATTTTCCAGTCTTGCACATCCATGCCCACAATGGGATGTCAGGGTGTGTGAACCCAGTCATTAAAAGCTTTTTGAAGGAGATGGAGAGACAGAAAGAGGCAGAGAAACTGTTCCTTTTGAGCCCTGGAAGACCCCTGTGGGGGATTGTCACCTTGCAGGAACAGATGTAGAGCAAGGGATCTGCTCCTTCATAAAAGCAACAAGCTGTTGGTCTCCACTTACCTTCAACCTGTAGATGCATAAATAAGCCCATTACCTTGGATCAAGGTTCCACGCTATACAGGTGGAAGATACGTTGCACAAAAGCAATGTCCTTTCCCCCACACTGCTCCATATTATTCCAGTAACTCAGTGATTTTTATCCAGAATACAGGGTTCCAATACACTATTGCACATCATATTGTATGCTCTTGCTTTTTGGCCAAATTTCAATCTGTGCATGTTGAGTCAATGCTTGTATAACATTCTTGTGGAAATGTGCCAACACTGCACCATTTTCAGGAATTCATACCTGGATTCGACCCAAATACTTCAGAAAAATCTTGTCTCCAGTGACCATTCCTCAAAGGAAGCTGGAACAAAGTAAGCTCAGCCCCTAGCATGTTCAACATTCAAAGGAGTGTAGAACACATAACAGGACATATATCTCATTAAATGTGCATTTAATTGTTCTAAAATGCACATTTATATATTTATTTTGCCCAAAATATTACTTAAATTAAAAAACTAGCCCTTTAAATCTGGAGAAACCTGTCTTACAAAACTTGGGGAAGTTAAAAAGCAGGTAGGTAGCTATGTTCCAATACACTTATTGGCTGGGTTTATGCAACACAGCAAGCAACTCAGCCGTTTCCATGATGTGCAGATTTTTGCCCAAACTTACCAGTCCATGGACAGCACCATTTCCATGCCCCCTGCTCTACCCTCCCACATATCCTGGCAGCCCCTGTGAATGAAATCCCCACCCTTTCCCTGTTCTTTCCTATGGACCACAGTAGCCTCCTCCTGATTTATCTGCTGAGGTCCTGAGATGGGTTCCCCACTTCTCCTTCCTGGGTGTACCTGCCCCCTTCAGCCCCCTCCCCATGTTTATTAAAGATTAAAATAGCTTTGCCATTATTTCTCCTTTTCCATCTGTGTATTTCATGCTGTGGCTACTTTTATAGCTGCTCTTGCCAGCAGACTCTATGGTGCTGCCATACCAACGATGGTAAAATGGTGGCCCTGGGCCCAGGTGACAAAAGAAGGCACTTGACGCATGGGAACCTTGAAACAAACTTTTGATTCTCTCCATGGATTGCTTTGTCTGTCATACATAAATAATACAGGGTCATTTCCAAATTTGGAATCTGCTGTACATTGGAAGAGAATGCTTATTCTTTCTATTTTTCCCAGTCATTCCCTGATGCTACACTATTACCATGAGGTATTATGTTTCAAATTTAAAAGGCAATACTGGAAGTTACAGTAGGGCTTTGTTTAGCTTTCCTTTCTAAAACAAGTTAGACAAAACCAAACTCAGCCACTTCATCTTTAAAGGTAACCCACCTCATTCCTGGATGTCTTCAGTTTTGCCCAACTCCCCAAAGGCTGCCACTTTCCCCTGCTCCGTATTTTGAGGGATGGACTGTCCTGCGGAAGCAGGCAGGTAATAGTCCGGCCTAGCCTGAATCCAAGCATAGTCGTGACTGTTGGGTGGTTAAGACACTGCCAGGAAATAGGACAAGAATGGGCAAACGTGTGGACAGACACATGGCTACTGAATTCTATTGTTCTTCTAACTGTAACTAGTGTGGCCTCATGCCTTCCTAATCCACATCAGCTACAACATTAGTCATTTCATTACAGGTTTCCTTTCATGCTAAATATACTCTGCATTCTAGGAATTCTACCTTTGTTATGGGCCTCAGGCTTCTGGAAAAGAAGATACTAGTAAATGTTTCTAATCCAAGAAAGAAAGAAACAAATGAGGAAAAATGGTATTGATAGCCTAATGGGAACTGAATATATCTTCCTGGTACATACTTTCCGTGTCTGGAAAACTAATGTCTTGAAGCTTTCATTGGAAAAAAAAAGTTTCCTCTTTTCATGAATAGCTTGTGACATAAAGCAGGTATTTATTAACCGTAGCACACTTTCTTCCTTGGTAGTTCAAACTACAAGGAATTCCTAGAATCCCTTGTTGTCTTTGCAACAGACCCATTCAAGTAGCGAGTTTGAGATGCTTGCTTTCAGACTTGAGATGCTTGCTTTTAGCTGAAATCCAAGCTCACCCTTGTTGCAGTCCCTCCAGAGTGCTGAAATAAACAGGGTTTCCAAAAAATTGCCTTGCTTTTTGATGAATACATTAATTTAAGGCATGATTTGCCAATCTGTTTAAGAGGGATGACAGAAAGTTGAATATTGTGCATCAGATCACATCCTATAAGCTCTTATTCCTCATTTCAGCTTTTGCATATTAACTTGTTCAATGGCACATCTTTTTTTAAAAATCAACAATGTTAGGAAATCTTTGGAATAAACGTGGTTGATACAAAAATATAAAATTTTGTTCATCCTGACATTGGAACCCCATTTAATTATGTGGGTGGAGGAAAATAAGCATTGCATAAAAGTGATCAGAAGAGGTTATGCTTTGCATGATTGTTGGATGAATCTATTCGAAGCCTGAAGTGCTTGATCCCGCCTAATCTTCGCTATTAAGCAGGGTCAGGCTTGGTAGGAAGCTGGTTGGGGGACTTGAATCCTGCACTGATCAGGGGGTTGGACCCGATGGCTTTCTAGGTGCCTTCCAACTGCATGATTCCACAATCCTATTTTTCACTTTAGTTTTCTTCTCTAATTGCATCCTTGCTAGAGATGTTCCACATTTTGGCACGCTTGACATTTATAACATGATGTAACATAAGATGCATAAGAGCCATACCTTTAATTTGAACAAAGTTGTGAGGAACCACAGATGCTGCCTTATGCTGAACCAGGCCGTGGGCTTCTCAAGCCTGGCATCATTGGCACGGGTGAGTTGCTTTTCCTGCCTTAGCTAGAAGTGCCATGAACTGAACCTGCAAGCTTCTGCATGCAAAGAAAACTGGCCACAGCCATGGCGGTGTTCATTGCCATGGCCATCTTTCTGGAAAGCTGCAGACCAGCAACTCGTGTCATCTTATGTGGGGAATGGCCAGTCTGTCCATTCTGGTTTTTCTTCATTTCTCATATCTCCAGCCATCCGTTTTGGTCCATCCCTTTTGTACATCATTTTGCATGATGTCAGTAGGGTAAGATGTATGCCCTTTTCAACACATTTATTCCAATTTACAGATTTGTATTGTTTCTTTGCTCTGGAAACAGTAAGAAGCAAAACCATGCCAGAATTGTCGTATATTTTGCTGAACACATTCCCTTGAGATAGGTATTTTTGAATACATTTAAAATAAAACATTGGAGAAATGCATTGCAAACTCCAGAGAAATGTGAATGCCACATGACAGCTGCAATTGGGAAGTCAAATCTGGCAATTTTATATTCAAATACAAACTGAATGAGATGCTCCACCATCCCCAGATGTTATATGCTGATGCACAGTGATGGAATAGACCTATTACTAATACGCAGAAAAGAAAGCTGTGTGGGTCAAAACAACTCATGGAGAACAAAGTTCCTGCATGACTAAGTAGTAATACTGTATATGGAACCCATATGATTTCAGCAATTATTTGCAAGTACCAGCAGCCATTTGGGGAGGATTCAGGTTAACCCTAACTCTAACCATTTTTTCCAGAAATGCATCTTTGAAAGCAGATAATAGAAGCTTAATGATATTTATTTACTAATCTTCCTTTCAGAGTGATTTTTTCCCAAATATCTGAGGGTGTTGTTGTCTTTTAAGGGAAAGTCTTCTTTAAATTTGAAAGAATTGAAAAATTTCCAGGCAGATTCCTATTTAAATTGGGGTGGGGGAGGGCAGGAGAACTGAGGAAAAATTAAATAAGTTCTAAGGCGTATTAGACAAAATATAATTCAGACTTTTTTTGACTTCCTTGCTTTTCTGGAAGATGGTGAGAATTTAAATATATCCTCCTCCTCCTTGTCAGCTATATATAAAAAGCAGGTATTTACATGTGATAACAACTAGGAGGTTTTTTATTTTTTGGCTCTGGAGCACTGTGTTGGAAATACATCGATTCCCCCATTTACAACAGTGTGGTGAAAATCTAGATAGGTTTTGGAGGCTGGGGTAGGAATGGAAAGCTGCCTGTGACTGTTCTCCCTAGGGACACTGAACGATCCCCTGCAGTCCTTCCAGCCTCCCCAGAAGCATGGTCCTTAGGGCTATCCTGAGTTCTACCCAATGTTAGTAAAGCAGGGCCATTACAGTCACTGGGCTTAGTCAAGAGTAGTCTTGGATACAGCCCATCAGATACAGCCATTTATTAGCACTGAATCCAGGCTTTTGAGGTGCCCCAGGAAAATGTCCTCAGTGGCCACCACTAAACAACCAGGTGGCAAGAAGCATTCTTGCGCTGTCCCCAGGGGCTCCTCTTAGTGGGTCAGTGAGAAAACATGGTATGGATCAGCAACAGAGGCAGCTTGGGGTTCTAGACTCTTGGCAGCTTCCCAAGTTTGTTCCTACCTGATTGCAGCCCTGAACTCTGCTCCATGCCCACTGCCATGACCAATGGCTCCAAATGCAACCTAGTGTTCCATGGGAGAGAGAGATTACCATGGGAAACAAGAAGAAAGCAACCTGTCTACTAGCATCTCCATTCATAGGTTCTGCAGGTTTTTATTTAGTTACTTACTATAGATATACGCTGCTGCCCATGCTTCACCCTCTCTCTCTGAATGTCTTTCAGCAATAAGTGAGGCCTGCTGAACCAGAGATTAGAAAGGATGAGAGGAAATCAATGGGATTTTCTACATGAGGCTTTACCCCACCACTTTACCATGACTTCTGCTTTTGGATTCTTTGCAGGAATAAGATTGGTTACTTTACACACCTCTTGCTGGTGTTCTGTGTGTGTGTGCACGTGTGCTTTTCTATATGGTCCATTATTAAACACACAGTGGTACTGTGGCATTGCAGAATACCACCAATACACAAGGGTTTGATCCTGCATTCACAGATAATATCACACTGAATGCCTGATATAGAAAGGGTCAGTGACGTCAACTATCACCTTCAGTTCTCTTCAGGGAAAATGATTTTGCCTCCAGCTCAAGACTGAAATGTTGAAGGACCCTAGAAAGACATTTCCTTTTATCAAAATGTGTTTTGAGGTATATAGTACAGCAATACAAAAGTTTGCCTGTGATTCCAAGAACTGCTCAGATCCACACTAGTATTCATCATTGCTATAGAGTCTGACACCCACACCCCAGCAAATGAATCCATTATAGCAAACACTTATTTCCATTTGTGGAGCATATCATTCCCTCGCTTGCCTGCAGCATTGCTCTGTGTCCTGTGAAAAAATCATTTATTTTATACCTGAGCCTGTGTATTAGCCCCAGTTTTGCACCAGAAATTGAGATCAAAGTCCTCGAAACATTAAATGCTTCCCCCACAACAGAAACTGAGATGGGATGCCTAGCTAAAATTACATCTCATCCATCCCACATGGATCCAGGTGGATAGCTCAAGGAGCTCTGACAGTTCCAAAAAATGCAAACCATCTCTCCATGTGCAGCTGCAAAAAAGTATTTTGTGCTAGGAACAGTTGTACCCTGTGATGAGTGTTGAGCCTGTGCACTTCTAACTCACATAATCCTTTTTCCTACAACTCCTCCATCTCGTAAGAATCAGCCTGCAACTGCAAGCATATTTTCCAAGTACTCACACATTCCTATGCCATATATTAATACCAGTGGAAATGTGGCAAGTGAAGAAATAGAAATACCACAACTTCAAGACAGTTGAAGGGGATGGGAGGCTTTGGACTAGGCATTCAGACATCAAAACCTCTCTGGTTTAGGCCTCATTCAAAAACTAGGAAGGCCCAGAGAAAAGTGTTTGGAATGGCAGACCTACGTTGTGGAATGTAGCTTGAGGACTGCCTTTTAAAGTGGGTTAAAGAGGTAGCGGTGGAAGGTGACATACTATGGACTCTAAACTATACGTGGCAATGTTGTCCCGCAACTCTCCTGCTGGATCAGTGGTCACTGCAGTAAAAATGCAAAGTACGCTGGTGTATATGAGAGCCAGTGTGGTGTAGTGGTTAAGAGCATAGGACTGGGATTCAGATAATCTGGGTTCTAGTCCCTGCTCAGCCATGGAGCCAAGTGGGTGACTTTGGGCCAGTCACAGACTCTCAGCCCAAGCTACCTCACAGGGTTGTTGTTGTGGGGATAAGATGGAGGAGGAGAATGATGTAAGCTGCCTTGAGCCCTTTGTAGGAAAAAGGCAGGATATAAATTGAAATATAAATAAATAAATAAATAAATAAATAAATAAATAAATAAATAAAACATTTAGTGGGACACACCACAGAACCCAGACAGCTTCTAATCTTGCCAGCACATGTCCATTGATGGTTTAGAAGTCCGTTCCTTCCTTTTCAACACAAGTTTGCTGCAGAGAATACTTTGTCATCTGCCAAGCATAGATGACTGTTTGAAAATGTCATTGCCAAACATGACAGTTTCCCTGTTCAAGCATGTGGGAAAAGTGCACTGTCCTTGGTGAAGGCCCAACAAGCACCCCCTTTTGCTATCACTGCACATGTATGGAAACCACAGTGGGATGCACAACCCACTGGAGGGAAGAGCTGCAGGGGCCCCCACTCTGCACTGCTCCACTTTTCATGTGTAGGTGTGAAGTACAGATTTCCCCAGATGCCTGTATCACACTTTACAAACTGCACATGTGACTTATGCAGTTTCCTAGACAGATTATTTTTGTGCAGGAAACTGACTCCGTCTTGCCTGAAGGTTTCTTTCTTAGAAAGCAAGCCATCCAGCAGATTTTCAACACTCTGCGTAACAGCCTGCAAAGTTTTGTCTCCTTGCCACTGCCTTCATCTTTTTATGGTTCATTTCAAAATCTCTCTTTCTTTCTGGGAGACTTTATTTCTGTCACTTTTCCCAGCCGTTGGAGCTGAAGCATTTCTAATCTTCTCTGGCCTAGGTAGCTTTTGCCAAAAATGGCAAACCCAGTTCCAGGCTAGGTTGCATAAAGCTAACTTGGCCTCTATAGCAAACTGTCAGAGACATCATCAAAAGAGCAGGTTTCAGCCCCATTGCTATTCTCATCACTCTTTGTTCTCACAGTCAACAAAGATATTGATGCGCATTATAAACCGAAATGTGCATGCGTGCATGTTTCCTGCTTGCAAGCCAAAATTGGGCAGGCCGTGCCATTCCGATCAAGATAAGGGTGGCTGCCTGAGCATTGCCAAAGCAGAGAACATATTTGCATAATATTTGCATATGCTGACTGTGCACACATGTGAATTTGGAAATAATTGCCGCAATTTATCTGGAAATCTAAATCATCTCACCATGTTGGAGATCACTGTGTTCCGATGACCCATTCCGATGATCACTGTGTTCCAGGAGCAGCTCCTTGGCTGCTCACGGACACCTTCAAAGCCCCCTGTTTTTGCTTCTTATCCTTCTGGAACTCCACACCAGAAGTGGATCAGACGGTTCTTCAAGCAAAAGAAGTTGGTTAGCACACTAGGCGCTTAACAAGGTAGGGAACAGCTCCTTCAGAAATTAGCTCAAACAGGTGTTCAAAGTCTAAACGCTAAAGAATCCATTTTAATTTTATACATTTCCCTGCTCAAAAAAAAAACCACATATCCATATTTGGTACAGAAAGGAAACATCCCATGTTTACCATCAATAAATGTCCATTACTACATGGGCTGGTATGCAAGGTTGTAACAGGCCTAAGAAAAGAAGAAATAAAAAGACTGGAGGATTTAGCCATTTCTGGATAAAGAGGAGAGAGTGGCACTATGAAACAAAAGAGCTCTCTGCCCAAGAGGAGTGGGTGTGGGTGGCAGTGGTAGACTGTAAGGGCACCAGCTGATCGATTTAGAAGGAAAGACAACTACCTGGATCAAGGCCCTGTAGCAATCTAAGGCTAAATTTACATTTTTCAAAGTCAGCCTGTTTTTATTGGAACTTTACCCCTATATTAAGATTACAGGTGTCACCAGGGTATGGTTCAGGTTAAAAAATGAGGTATCCTTGTATGATTCTGATGCTTCAAAAGACTGTATACTGTGCAGAAAGGATGAACTGTGCATAAAAAGCTACTCAAGGAAGGCTTTTTCAAAATCATCCAATTTTACTTGAAACTACAGCCCTATATTAGGGTTAGGGATGTGCACCAGGGAAGAATTAGGGTTATGAAAATGAGGTGTCCTGATATGATGTTGATGGTTGGAATGTATTTAGAAAGGCCAGAAATGATAAGCTGTGCAGAAAAAACTACTCAAGACAGGCTTTTTTCCAAATCGCCCAATTTTTGATGGAAATGTAGCCCAATATTTTGGTTATGGGTGTGCACCAGGGTAGGGTTTGGGTTATAAAAACAAGGTGTCCTGGTATGATTTTGATGGTTGAAAAGAGTTTAGAATGGAAAGAAATGATGAGCTGTGCACAACAATCTCCTCAAGCATGGCTTTTTCAAAATTGGCTGATTTTTACTGGAACTTTACACCTATATTAAGATTAGGGCTGTCCACCAGGGTAGGGTTTGGTTTACAAAAACAAGCTATCCTGGTATGATTTTGACGGTTGGAATGTGTTTACAATGGGCAGAAGTGATGAGCTATGCAGAAAAAGCTACTCAAAGAAGGTGTTTTCTAACTGCCATATGTTACATGGAACTGTATCACAATTTTAGGGTTAGAGCTTTGCACCAGGGTAGGGTTCGGGTTACAAAAACAAGATATCCTCAAATGATTTTGATGGTTGGAATGTGTTTACAATAGGAAGAAATAATGAGCAGTGCAGAAAAATTACTTAACCAAGGCTTTTTCAAAAATAGGCCTATATTAGGTGGAACTTTAAACTGATATTAAGGTTAGGGGTGTGCACCAAGGTGGGGTTAGGGTTATAAAAATGAGGTATCCTGTTATGATTTTGATGGTTGGATACTCTTTTAATGCCCAGTAATACTGAGATGTGCAGAAAAAGATACTCAAGGAAGTCATTTTAAAAATCACACTAATTTACATGGAAATATACCGCTATATTAGGGTTCGGGGTGTGCACCAGGTTAGGGTTAGGGTTACAAAAACGAGGCATCCTGTTTTGGTTTTGATGGTTGGAATCTGTTTACCATGGGCAGAAACGATGAACTGTGCAGAAAAACCTACTCAAGGAAGGCTTTTTCCAAATTGCCCTATTTTGAATGGAACGATAGCCCAATATTAGGGTTAGGGCTGTGCACCAGGGTAGGGTTAGGGTTCCAAAAATGACATATCCTGGTTTGATTCTGACGGTTGGAATGTGCTTAGAATGGGCTGAAATGATAAGCTGAGCAGAAATATCTCCTCAAGGAAGGCTTTTTCTAAATTGGCCGATATTCAATCGAAATATAGCTTAATATTAGGGTGGGGGTCTGCACCAGGGTAGGGTTATGGTTACAAAAATAAGGTATCCTGGTATTATTTCGACAGTTGGAATGTGTTTACAATGGGCAGAAATGATGAGCTGTGCAGGAAATCCTACTCAAGGAAGGCCTATTAAAAATCTTCCTTTTTTTCAAGGGAACCATGGACCTATATTAGCTTTAGGGGTGTGCACCAGTGTAGGGTTAGGGTTAAAAAATCAGGTGTCCTGGTATGATTTTTATGATTGTAAAGTGTTTAGAACAGGAAGCAATGATGAGCTGCGCAGAAAGACCTCCTCAAAGAATGTTTTTTCAAAATCAGCCTATTTTCCTTGCAAAGATTTCTCAATATTAGGGTTCGGTGTGTGTACCAGGGTAGGGTTAGCTTTACAAAAATGAGGTTTCCTAGTTAGGCCTCAACCCTTCTCTGGTGCACACCGGTAACCCTAATATAGGACTAAAGTTGCTTTGAGAATAGGCAGATTTTGAAAAAGCATTTCTTGAGTAGCTTTTTCTGCACAGCTCATCATGTTTGCCCATTCTAAACACATTCCAACCATGAAAATCATGCCAGGACACCACATTTTTGTTAGCCTGCAATGACCTGAGGCAATAATTTCCTGACTTCAGTGTCATCAGGTCCAGGATTTCACTTCCTAGCGGACTGGCAAAATTCTGTGGGCACAGATTGCTCTCTGGATGCTCTGCTTTCGTTCCAGATTAACAGTTTATGGACTATTGAGCACAATGTTATCCTGGGAGTTCCAGAGGAGGATATATCCTTACACAATTACTACTGATTACAGTGACAAGGAGAATGTATAGAGGTTAACTCTTTATTTGGGATGATGCAACCACCAAAGTTTGGCAAAAAATAGGCACAGAATATGGTTTCTTCCCCAAATTGCCAATCAAATTCAGAAGGTGTTCCCCCCCAAAACATATCAGCAGCCATTCCCCAGTGTCTTGTATCTATTTGCTCATCCTGACAAAGACAGCAACTCATATAGAGGTTGCAGGTTATCTTCATGGCCTCGGAGATAGAACCACATTCCACTGAGGTATGAAAGCCAGATTTGGAACTCTGCAGCCCCTTTCCAGGATTGTTAAAGCTTTCTCACTAAGTGGACAATATAAACATCAACAAGGTGGATGAATTTGTAAGCACAGGGGGCAAACACTGGCTCTGGAAATGTGTAGGCATCAGAGTGGAGCAGGGAACTGTGCTTAGGAAAATTCATGGGGATCAAAATCCAGCTGGTCTCTGGGTTATTCTCAGAGCTGAGGCACAGCAATAAGACATTGCCCAAGCAGAACAAATGAGCATTGCCTCCCTGGACTCCAAACAGGCCCAGGTTGCCAAGGGAAGGGTACAAAGAGCCTGATGGCCCAGAGGTTGGTTCCAGGATGGGTCAAGGCAAAGAAAACAGTTCTTTCATTCTTGGGAATGATTATAAAGCTCAAGCAAGTGTCCTGCCTTTGATTAATTCAACCCCAGTCGAGAGAAGAGAGTACAGTAACATGTGGTATTAAATGCAAATGGTGTCATTGAGGTTGTCCAGGTAGAGCTGGCCTTTCTGAGACATGGGGATGCTTCCAGACGGGGCCTTTTTCCCACCAGGAAATTTATTTATTTATTTATTTATTTAGCTTTTATATCCCATCCCATTACTGATGTCTCGGGATGGTTTACAACAAGCGCAAGTAAAATTAACAATTATTTACTTCCAATTGACTGATTCATTTCCAAGGTACCCTTGGGGTTTATTCAGCTGGGTAGTAGTACCGCCACCAGGCATGTTTCCATGGTTACAGGGAACGCCTTCCTTCGATGTAGGTAGGGAGAAAACATGGATATGCCATGGCCCCTCTGCCTCTGCAGTGGTGATGAGCCCTAAGAACTCCCCCGGCAGCTTTTCACATGGTGTCTCCTAGAACCAAAAAGGAGCCTTGAGCCATGAGGCTCAGGACATGTCAGAGAGCAGGCGCTCCACAGCTCCTACACAGCAAACCTCCTCAGTAAGGTAGGACGCGGCCCTCCTGATTGACAAATGCTAAATCATCATGGCTAGGCTGACACATTTATATAATCCATTCTTACTACAGCCTATAACCAATTCTTCCTCTGCATCCCTGAGGAACAGCCACCCAGCCCAGATGCCAAGATATAGAAGATATTTTCTCCAACAGCAACAGCTGTCTTCCTGGCTGACTCCTCTGGCAGTTGCCTCAGCCACTTTGAAGTTGTCTCCAAGTCTGTCATGTGTTTATAAGGCTGTTGATGAACTGTTTGGGCAGCCCCCATGTCTTGTATATCTCACGCTCCCCCCCCCCTCCCTGGACTCACCTTCCAGTGCTGGGGAATTTATAGGAATTCTTTCTGGCCTTTTCTGTTGTCCTTAAGTTCTGAAAGCAGCATGAGCGGAACACCCAAAGCTTGCATGGCTGAGAAGGGGATGGGACTGGCTGAGGAAAGGGCCAGCCTCTCTTGGTTCCAGCAATCAAAGCTGCAACTTGTGGGAGTTGTTTTGCAACACACTCACGAAGTATTCAGATAATTTCCATAGCTAGATATTATTTGGAGGCATTTCCAAAAAATTGCTTCCAACTATTCAGAAAAGACCTATTTTTTACACTCTGCCTCTGCAGTTATGCACTCCTGCATTCATAGGCAGTGCAGCAGGGATACTCAGTGCTACTGAAGAACCCCTTATAGAATGTGATGCCCGTTGCAAAATGGCCTTATAGCCGTGCTGTGCCAAGGAAGGGAGACGCCATCTTTGTTCAGCATTTACTGAGCATGCTCAGGCCTAGAAATGCAGAGGATGGAACCTGGCACTTTCTGGATCTGGATGGAGCTGATTATCCTGACCTAATTTAACAGGGCTTCTGAAAGGGAAGTGGAACTGAAACTGCGTTGGTCACAGGATGAACTATATCAGGATCTGGACTGGGCAGGAATGATCCTGTTGGTTTTCCTGGACCTCTCAGTGGCTTTTAGTACCATCACCCATAAAATCCTTCTAAATCAGTGGGCGCATACCCAGTGCTTTGGGTGTGCAGTTTCACATTGATTCCAGTCCTTCCTTTGAGCAAGACCTGGTGCTGGGATTGCTGTTTGGCCATGGGCCAGTTTTGTTCCACCAGGACTGTCTCGATCCTGTGCTGTCTAATATTTACATGGCACCACTGGGAAAGGTCACTTAGAGCTTTGGAGTGAGGTGCCACCTGTGTGATGACACCTAATTCTGTGGACCTGCTGACCAAACATCGAGGCAGCTGCTGAAACCCGTGAAAGTTGCATGGGTTCTGTAATGGGCTCGATGAGGGCGATCGGGGTTAAGTCCAGACAGAGGTGTTGTTGGTCCCTGCAAAGCAGGGACTGGGATTCAGCCTGCACTGGAAGGATCAAGTGCACAGTTTGGAGTGTTCCCTATCCAGTGCTCACCCTGGCTCTTTAGCTGGTGGCAGGAACAAGGCGTGCGTTTGCACGATTATGCCTGGTGTGCCAGCTGCAACTGTTCTTGAACTGCACCAGGCTTGCAAGAGTTATCCATGACTCAGTTATAGCTCATTTGGAGGATTGCAAAGTACTGCACATTGGGCTGCCCCTGAAGAGTAACCAGAAACTTTGACTACAGCAGCCAGGCTACTAACTGATGCACAGTACTGGGACCCTCTCATACCTGTCCTGAAAGACACTGGTTGGCCCTAGTTGCCGAGTGCTTTTCTGGCACAATTGAACACAATGGTTTTAAGCTTTGAGGCTCCAAATAGCTTAGGACCTGGCCTTCCAGCTGCCTCCCTATCAGTTTGCCTGAATATTAAGGTCTACAGGAGGGGCCCTTTGGAAGGTACCATTATTCAGAGGCCTGTCGGTCCAACAGGTGTGTTTTCCCTGGCTACGGAATGCACTCCCTCAAGTCCTTCAGCTATCCAGGTCTCAAGCTGTCCATTTGTGCCTAGCAACACCTTTCCAGAGGCCACATAAAATATCTACATAGAAGCTTCACAAATGGCACCTTGGAGTGACCTTTGCCAGTTCTTGCTTCAACTTAGTCCCAGCTTTAAGTGCAGCAGTGGCTCCCGCACACATACACGTGCCCACATGTGCACATACTGTACCACCAGGGGCATGATTGCAGTCCCTGTGCACGTGCTCACATGCACACCAAATTGGCATTCAGGTAGGTGGCTCCATGAAACGACTCCAAGAAGGCTCATTATGTGGCTTGCCTGCTGAACTTAATGGAATTGAACTGAGCTTTCCTTTTCTGCAATAGCAACAAATGCCTCAGGATGCAGCAAGTGCACGTGAAAACATTGCCTCAGGGAGCACCTTACTGCATGCATTCCTGTTCATCATTTAAGATCATCAACTGAGGTCTTCCTACAAATTCCTCTCCCTAGGGAGGTTAAGGGGGAGGTGGTGAGGGAAAGGGACTTTTCTGTGGTGGCACCCCAATTGTGAAATGCCCTGCTATTGGAGATTTGTCAGCTGCCTACCTTACTGAGTTTTAGGCATCTAACAAAACATTTTATTTTTCAGTGCACCTTAGGTCATCTGTATTGGCAGCACTGGTTTTCAATTTATTAATCTATGTCTTTCCTGATAACATATATTGTGTTTTTATCTTGTTTATTTTATGATATATTAACTGTACTGTGTTATTTAATGCGATTTAGTGACACTTTTATTGTAATGACCTCCCAGAGAGCCCAATGCTAATGGAAGGCTTTTATACAAATAAAATCAAGTCAATAAACAAATGTATCTAGCAACATTCAGAAAATCACCCTACACACACACACATGCTTTCACAGATCTATTCACACCCTTTGAAAATAGGGAAAACTTTCTGATATGTTCAGCACAAGTGTGTGGCTTAGTTTAGTATCTTTTTAAAGGAGATGTCCCAGGAATATTTCTTTCCTTTTTAATGTTAACCCCTGCAGGCTGTCCCTGTCTCCCCCTGCTCTGCCAGTCATGGGATGGTTTAACTTCAGGTAGAGGTGGCCAGGGGTGGAGGGAGTCTTTTGAGGTTTCAGTAAGATTTGAGGTAGCTCTGGAGCCTCCAGGTCCAGAATGGCCATCAGAACCAATCTAGAAGTGGCAGGAAAGAAGCAGAGATTATCTATGTGGTGCCAGAGGCTCGGCAAGACTTTTTAAAGCTTAAAAAACTCCTCCTCCCCAGGTCAGTCTAGACCACCTTGCCCCTGGAATGGCAGGAAGGAAACAGGGAAGGACTCCCGGAGCCACCACAATGCCTAAAGGAAAGGTGTACCCTTCAGCCACCTCATCTAAAACACAGCTAAGCCAAGTCAGACCCTTTGCAGGTGTGGTTCTAATGGGCATGGTGCACCTGAAGGCATAAAGAAAGAAATGGATACTGCACTGGATCTGCAGACATCATGAAGCTTGGCTTACCTTGAGAAATAAGAAATGATACAAATAACCTTTGCATAAATCTGGAAGGAAGTGCAGAGGCTCTGCCTGGCTCCTGTACTGCCACAAGTATTTTATTAGCTCAAAAATCAACCCTGCATGACCATCTCTGTCTGAATTTAAGCCACCCCACTACTGACATGGCAGAGCAAGCCTACTGGAGGCATGGTTTAAATACAAGGCAATCTAAGAAGACTCTAGCAGATAGGAAAGTATCTCTTTGCTCCCTGAGTAACTGGGTGATTCTCCCTGCCTCATTCCTCTGTGGAACCTGCTACTGCACTGTGAGAAAATACAAAAAGCTGTGGATCAGGAGCAGCAGAGAAACGTATAACCTTGCTTGTCTGCCTGCCATCAGCTGCAGAAGTAATGAATTAAATGCTATTGTAGAAGAATCACTTTTAGGTGGGACTTTCACGTCTGCCATGCTCATAGTGCCCGCACACTGCTCCAGGCTGTTTAATAGGTTATACTCAACTCAGTTCTAATTTTCAACACATTTAAAATGTTTATTTATTTAGAAATTTTCTATGCCACCCCATTCGCCGAAGCCTCGGGGTGGCTCACAAAACATTAAAATATAATACATTAAAAATATAAAATGAATTTACAGTATAAAATAAGTCGCCCTGGCCAAAGAATAAAATAAGGAAATAATATTAGCAATTAAAATGACTTTTGAATAAAAAGGTCTTCGCCTGGCACCAAAAAACAAATAACGACGGCGCCAGGCGGACCTCTCTGGGGAGCGCATTCCATAGATTGGGTGCCACCGCAGAGAAAGCCCTCCTCCGAGTACCTACTCTCCTAATTTCCTTCACGGAGGGTTCCCAGAGAAGGGCCTCTCCCGCAGATCTCAGGGGGCGGGCGGGCATATGTGGATGTAAGCGCTCCTTCAGGTAGCCAGGACCCAAGCCATTTAGGGCTTTATAGGTCATCACCAACACCTTGAATTGGGCCCGGACTTCAATGGGAAGCCAGTGAAGCTGACGGAGGACTGGAGTCATGTGAACTTAATGTCCAGTCCACATCAGCAGCCTGGCAGCTCTATTTTGAAACAATTGAAGTATCCAGACCATCTTCAAGGGTAGCCCCAGAAGGATACCATGGTCGATGGTATCGAAAGCCACTGAGAGGTCCAGAAGAAGCAACAGGGACGCACTCTCCCTGTCCTCCTCCCTGCACAGGTCATCATACAGGGCGAGCAAGGCAGATTCTGTACCGTACCCACGTCTGAAGCAGGACTGAAATGGGTCCAGATAATCAGTTTCATCCAAGAGTGCTTGGAGTTGACCCGCCACCACCCGCTCCAACACCTTGCCCAGAAACGGGATGTTGGCCACCGGTCTATAATTAGTGGCCATCTCTGGATCCAGTGATGCTTTCTTCAGGACCGGTCAGACTACCACCTCCTTTAAAGGGGCAAGTACCCGACCCTCCCTCAGAGAGGCGTTAACCACTTCCAAGATCCAGATCCTAATCCCGTGCTTGGCGTTGTTTATTAACCAAGATGGGCAAGGGTCCAATAGACAAGTGGTGGGACGTACTCGTCCAAGCACCTTGTCCACATCATCAGGCCGCAATAACTGAAATTCATCCATTAATTTGGACCAGACGGCAGCATTGGTGTCTCCCCAGAAACTTCTGAGTCACTAGTAGAGTCTAACTCATGACGAATCTGAGCGATTTTCTCCCTGAAATGCTTGGCAAACTCGTCACAGCAGGCCTTTGAGGGTGGAACCAGAACTTTCTTAGGGCCTGGACGAACCAGGCCTTACACCACTCGAAAAAGCTCCGCCAGATGGCATTTTGAGGAGGCAATGGAAACGGAAAAGAAATTCTTTTTCGCCGCCCTCACCACCGCAGCATAGGCCCAATAATGGGGTCTCAAGTGTGTTCGGTCAGATTCATCCCGTGATCTCCTCCACCTTCGCTCTAGCCGTCTCCCAGCCTGCTTCATCACCTGCAATTCAGGTGTATACCAGGGGGAAGAGTGGGCTCTGCCCGGCGGGAGAGGATGCTTAGGAGCGATCGTGTCAACAGCCCTGGTCATCTCCCTGTTCCACAGTTCGACCAGACCCTCAACAGGAGCACCAGTCTTGTCAGCCAGAGACTCCCCCAGGGCCTTCAGGAATCCATCCGGATCCATCCGGCTCCGGGGACAGACCCACACAATCAGGTCCGCACCCTTACAGAGGGAGAGGCCACTCTCGAGCACAAACCTCACCAGGAAGTGATCTGACCATGACAGGGGTGTCAAACATAAATTCCTCACCCTCAGACCACCCTCTTCCTGCCCCATCAAGAAAACCAGGTCCAGAGTGTGTCCATGTTCATGGGTTGGGCCGGTGACATGTTGAGACAGCCCCATGGCCATCATGGAGGCCATGAAGTTCTGAGCCGCCCCGGTCAGACCAGTCTTGGCATGGAGATTGAAGTCCCCCAGGACTTCATTCTGTCTTCCTCACCCTATAATGTAATTAGAATCTATATGTTAAAGCTCTTTTGTAATTGATTATAAATTACCTTATGCGATTATTTAAAAATATTTAGCAACAGTTGGTGATTCTTTGCCCTTCAAGTTTCCATCTCTTTCCAGTAGTTTGATTTACGTAAGATGACTAAGTGAATAGCATTTAAGTGGAAACAGCAGTATCTTTCTGGAATTAAATACTGGAAACTGCTTGCACACTCCTAAGCAAGTGATAACTTGCTTGATTGCAAGGGCACAGAGATTAAATAATCTCATGTGGTACAAAGGAGGCCAGGTATATCACAATATAATCATATTTAAGCATAACTACCAGAATAACCTTTCCATAAACCTTCTGGGCAGTTGCTAGAGGGTGGCACCCTGCTCTGGAATTTGCTCCTCTGTGTAGGACATCACATATCATCCCTGATACAGATTAGGTACCATGTGAAAACCTGTCACCATATCTAGGCGTTATCTGATTTAAATACCTAGCATGCTCAATTTTCTCGGCTATTTTTTTTTCTTTCATTTCATTTTAATTGGTGTTTTAATGATTCATCCACTAGCTTTGGCTGATAAATTGGCTAATTGTGATGGCTGAAAGGAGTGGGCTGAAGCATCTGATTTTGGTGAATTGGGGCAGGGGTTGACCCCGTGGAAGCACAAGGTGTGCCTTACATTTGAGCCTCGTGAATTCAACAACATCTTTCCAAACCAAAGGCCCTGAATTCTGTATAGAGAAATGCTGGAAAGAAGATCTAGAATGAAGATTTTATCCCATGGTCTCATTTCTATTCAAATGAAATTCAACTCAGAAATTTTCTGTGAATGTTCAGTCATTATTCCCCCCTCTAAAGCCCATTTCCATTTGTATACACTGTACTTCACTCAAATATTAGCAAGCACAAAATGCATTCTAGATATGTGGAATGAATCCCAACTGAGTAAATGCCTGTCTTTTTAAGATGCTGCTGATATTTACCATCAATATGACAAGAGAAGGAACATGGCTAAGTAAGGTATAAGATACTTTATGATCCTGTATCAGGGTCCATGGATGGCATTGTTAAATCCTGAACATGAGGTCTCCTACCTGGTTCCACTCAGGAGACCCAGCTGCACCTTCATTTTTTCATTAAAAGTTGAATAAGTAAAGACCCTCTGAAGAAATTGTTTGACATTTGTATTCACCCTGGGGTCACATTAGATGGAAATGGAAAAAGAACAAGCTGACATGTTAATAGTGATTTATCTCTGATGTGTCTTGTTTTAAAATGACACTGTGTCCTAGCCAACAATCATTCTCTTGATCAAATCCAGTCCATACTTCTCTATAGCTTACACAAATGAAAATATGAAAACTGCCAAGTTAACATTTAAGCTCAGAAAATCCAGCTCGGTTTTCTTTTCCAGGTTTGGGTGTGTCAGGTGAAGCTAGTTCTTCCCGTAGTTTTCTGAGTTTCTTTAATGGTAGGAAAGCATGCCACCGTGCCTAAACACCTTGATCCCACTCTAGAAAAAGTTCATTGTGTCAAGGACTTCAATTTGTCAGGAGTCTTTTCTCACACAGATTATAAAAGAAAAAGGATTGAACGTAACGATATTTATCTGGATTGGAACCCCTGTGCAGCTGACAGCAAGCCTGACTGAATGAAGAAGAGATGCACAAATGAGGTGCTTCACTGTCCAAATATTTGTTCATGTGACAAAAGAGCCATTGCCTAGACATCTTTTACACTGTACAAAGAAGTACAATTTAGTTATCCTGAACCCAAGCTGCTGCTGAACAAAGAAGCAAGCTAAACTGAGTCTAGCATGAACGCTGATTGCCACTAGCCAATGGATGCAATGTTTCTTCTGCATCTTTGGGAATCCCTGAGAGAAAACATCCCTGGTGCACATGCAAAGGCACCTTTGCTTTTCTGTTTGCATGGAAGAGCAAGTGGAAACTTTTGAAGTGTTTGTACAGCACAGTCCATAAATATTTTAGCTGTGGGGGGAGGGGACATGAATCTTCCTAAGTTTGTCAAGTTATAACTGTCCAGAAGTGAGTTGTACTGAAATATGAACATCAGCAGCAGCAAGGTTAGCAGATTATTATGAGTTTGTGCAAATACAGACCTTAGTTTTCCATTCCAGATGATAACTAATGTGATGTTTTCTTGTTCACTGTGGAGGATATCAGTAAATGCCATCTCAGCAAAGCCAGATACTGCTGTCTTTAAGCCTAGAACGAATGCAGGCATCTCAACAAATGTAATTTGATGTAAGATTGTAATGGTTCTGTTGCTAAGGTAACCCTGGAATTTCATAGGGTTATATGAAATTATTAAAAGTAGACCATGATTCTCCCCCATATCCATATGCTGAGCTGCTGTGATGTCATGCCATGAAATAATCACAGGCTAGAGAGGAGTGGAGTGCTTGAAATGTCAACTACCTGTGCCACAGAAGCCTGGCATGAAGTCGAAAATGCAATTCAATTATGTCATCTTCACTAATAATGAACCCTGCATCCCATTTGGAGGTTTTCATCTCTCTTCCTGTGAAAGAGGCATTGTTTTATTCTGCCTCATTCACAGAGAGGAGCAAAATTCTGAAACTTTCTCCTTAGAGGTAGGGACAAGCTTTCCACATGCCTTTTTTAAGTTTAGGAAGGAGGTGAAGGATTTGGTGGGGGGATACTTTAACCCCCCCCCCCCATTTGCTTGCAGCAGCCTGGTACTCTATCGAGGGCTTTCCCTGGCTCTGTAGATCTGAATGAGGTCACTTGAGCTTGCTCTTCCCATAGGCGTACAGGAAATGCTCCCTGGCTTTAGAAGCTGCTCTGCAAAGCAAGAGCAAAGGGGACTTTCAGAACTTCCAGAAACTGTTCTTGCTTTCAGTTGCAGAGAGATTTGTTTATTTATTTATCATGAGGTATTGGTGAAGAGGTGGCTTTCTGCAGAGAGTCATCCAGAAACTCTTGCTGGGCTGAAACCCACTCAAAAAAGAGGTCTGTCCTGTTGCAAAACCTGAAGCGCCTGATCCTGCCTAATCCTGGGTTAGGCCTGGCTGGCATCTGGATGGGATACCTGAGTCCTGCCTTGAGCAGGTGGGTGGACCCAGTAGCCTGCTAGGCCCCTTGCAATTGTATGATTCTATGATTCTTTGTAAACTTCTAGTCACCACATTTGAAAATGAATGCCATCAGGCTGGTAAAGATATAGGCCAGTGGTGGCGAACCTATGGCATGCATGCCATAGCAGGCACACAGAGCCCTCTCTGTCGGCACATGAGCCAAGTCGACCCAGCATCACCCCAGCAGCTGAGCATCAGATAACAGAGCACACAGGGGCCATGTGCATCCTTGGAAAGGAGTATCAGCTCCAGGCAATGATGTCACGAGCTGCGACTCATTAGCTGTGACTTGTCTGAGCTTTCGCATGGCCGGTTAATACACTGCCAAGGATATATATATATATATATATATTTGCTTGGACTGACTGTGAATTTTAATACATTCATTTTTATTAACACAAGATTTTAGCTTTGAGTTTTCTTATGAAAAATTGTAGTTTAATATCTAAGATTTAGCAAAGGGATGTTCTAATTAAGAGACTGAGATTCTTTTAATGTTGTGCTGTCCCCCCAGCATATTTGTGCCAAGTTCTGACAAATTATCAGCATGCATACAACAGCAAAGATCACATTAATTGTGCAAAAGCACACCAAATGCAAACTTTCACCTTTCAATAAAAAGCTGTTTGTATCATTGAAAGCTCTGTTATTGTGTTTTTCGTTTAAGACATAAGATGTTAATATATGAGTTGTTTATTCTAAACTAAAACCTCAGTATTCAGGTTTTATTGCAGTGTTGGCACTTTGCAATAAATAAGTGGGTTTTGGGTTGCAGTTTGGGCACTCGGTCTCTAAAAGGTTCCCCATCACTGATATAGGGTAACAGCAACTTTACTTCAGATCATTAGGGACTTTTTAACTTAGGAAACAAGCAAGTGAATGGAGACACCATGAAGGTGCATAAAATTATGGATGGTGTGGAGAAAATTTACAGGGTGAGGTTTTTCTTCCTCTTTCGTAATACTAGAAGCTAGAGTCATTCTATTAGGTCAAACAGTGGGCCGAACAGGACAAATAAAAGGAAGACCTTCTTCACACAGTGGATAGCCAAACTATGGAATTCGAAACTACAAGACATAGTAATGGTAACCAACCTGGATACCTTTAAAAGAGGCTTAGATCAATTCATGGCGGATAAAGCTATCAATCGCGACTAGTCAGCATATATTAATGTACTAGTCTATTTATTTATTTATTTGTTTGTTTGTTTGTTTGTTTGTAAAAAAATTTCTATGCTGCCCCATTCACCGAAGCTTCGGGGCGGCTCACAAACATAAATAAACTTCATTAAAATAATATAAATTAACAGTATAAATTAAGTCGCCCTGGCCAAAGAATAAAATAAATAAATACAATTAACAGTTAAAATGACATTTGAATAAAATGTCTTCGCCTGGCGCCAAAAAACAAATAACAACGGCACCAGGAGGA
This sequence comes from Varanus komodoensis, assembly GCF_004798865.1. Classification (NCBI taxonomy): domain Eukaryota; kingdom Metazoa; phylum Chordata; class Lepidosauria; order Squamata; family Varanidae; genus Varanus; species Varanus komodoensis. The sequence goes on along the minus strand of NW_025336669.1, from coordinate 485,411 downwards.
CCTCTCTGGGGAGCACATTCCATAGATTGGGCGCTACCGCAAAGAAAGCCCTCCTCCGAGTACCTACCCTCCTAATTTCTTTCACGGAGGGTTCCCGGAGAAGGGCCTCCCCCACAGATCTCAAGGGGTGGCTGGGCATATATGGACGTAAGCGCTCCTTCAGGTAACCAGGACCCAAGCCGTTTAGGGCTTTATAGGTCATCACCAACACCTTGAATTGGGCCCGGACTTCAATGGGAAGCCAGTGAAGCTGACGGAGGACTGGAGTCATGTGAACATAACGCCCAGTCCCCATCAGCAGCCTGGAAGCTCTATTTTGAACCAATTGAAGTATCCGGACCATCTTCAAGGGTAGCCCCACGTAGAGCGCATTACAGAAGTCAAGTCGGGATGTCACCAACACGTGTGTCACTGTCGCCAGGCAGTCATACTCCAGGTAGGGGCGCAGCTGATGGATCAGCCGAAGCTGAAGGAAAGCGCTCCTTGCCACTGCTGTGACCTGAGCTTCCAGTGCGTCGAGGAGCACTCCCAAGCTGCGGACCTTGTCCCTAAGAGGGAGTGCAACCCCATTCAGGACTAGGTTCAATTCACCCTCTCCGAAGCCCGATCCGCCAACCAACAGGACCTCCGTCTTGTCTGGATTGAGCTTCAGTTTATTGGCCTTCATCCAGCCCATTACCTCGGCCAGGCACTGGTTCAGCACAGCCACTGCCTCACCTGGATTGGTGGAAAACGAGAGGTAGAGCTGGGTATCATCAGCATACTGATGATTCCGCAGCCCACACCTCCTGATGACCTCTCCCAGCAGTTTCATGTAGACGTTAAACAGCAAAGGGGACAAGATGGACCCCTGTGGTACTCCATGGCATAGTTGCCATGGTGCAGAGCCATAGTCCCCCAGCACCACCTTCTGGAATCGGCCGTTGAGATAGGAGTGTAACCACTGCAAAGCAGTGCCTCCGACCCCCAATCCCGCTAGCCTATCCAGAAGGATACCATGGTCAATGGTATCGAAAGCCACTGAGAGGTCCAGAAGAACCAACAGGGATGCACTCCCCCTGTCCTTCTCCCTGCACAGGTCATCATACCTGTGCAGGGAGACCAAGGCGACCAAGGCAGATTAGTACCGTTTCTGGGTCTGAAGCCGGACTGAAATGGGTCCAGATAATCAGTTTCATCCAAGAGCGCTTGGAGTTGTCCCGCCACCACCCACTCCAACACCTTGCCCAGAAACGGGATGTTGGCCACTGGTCTATAAATAGTGGCCATCTCTGGATCCAGTGACGCTTTCTTCAGGACTGGTCAGACTACCGCCTCCTTTAAAGGGGCAGGTACCCAACCCTCCCTCAGAGAAGCGTTAACCACTTCCAAGATCCAGATCCTAATCCCGTGCTTGGCGTTGTTTATTAACCAAGATGGGCAAGGGTCCAATAGGCAAGTGGTGGGATGTACTCGCCCAAGCACCTTGTCCACATCATCAGGCTGCAATAACTGAAATTCATCCATTAATTTTGGACCAGACGGTGACATTGGTATCTCCCCAGAAGCCTCTGAATCACTTGTAGAGTCTAGCTCGTGACGAATCTGAGCAATTTTCTGCCTGAAATGCTTGGCAAAGTCGTCACAATGGGCCTTGTAGATATAGTGAATCTACATTGCCTCCCATTTCAGAGGTGATAGGCCCCTGAATTCCAGTTGCTGGTCAACAGGATTAGGAGGGTGTTGTTCCCTTCATATCCCGCCTGGGGATTCTCACTGGGCATTTGGCTGGACGGTGTGGAAACAGATATGCCAGACTAGATAGGTCTTTGGTCTGACCCAGAAGAGCTTTTCTTATACCTCTACCTGCTTAGTCAAATATGGTCAAGCTGGAATGGCTTTCCTAGATCGCAGTTAACCTCAGGGATCTTCCTGCATCCTGTAGGTTCCTGCGGAAACATGCTGTTGTCAGTTCCTGTCGGCCAACAATACTCAGCCCGGTGGATCACAGGCACAGCAGCATCACAAGCAGCATTGTGGGTTCCCCAGCTTCAGTGGTAGTCTGCCTCTCTTTTGTTTTTCTTTTTTCCCTGTTTCATCATTACACAGCAAAGATCAGATCTCTCCACTCCTTGTGGGCACTCATAGAAGGAAGACAAGATAATGGTCCGAAGAGCACATTCAATTTGTCTCCTTCACCCCGTGTTCTTGGCAGCCATTTGTCATCCTTTTGCACAAAGGTTAATGTATCTTATGAGACAACCTTGACTTTTGCCATGTAACTGCAAATCAACTTAATCACGTTTTCACTTGGCTAATCAGGCTGGATGTGGGATAGCAGCCAGAAATCTCTTGTACAATGCTCAGGAAAATATCCAGGGCTCTCAACAACAGCAGGAAATGGCACGGAAACTTGAGGAAGACAGAAACAACCTGCTCAAGCCAGGAAGAGAAGAAAGACACTTGAATTTTGCCAAACATTCTTTTTTCAAAGATGCTAATTGTTAAGGGAGGCTCGGGATGAAGGTGGCATGGACATGAGGCTGCAGTTTCCTGTTCATGAATACAAAGAAGAGGATATGATAGGACTTGAGGGAATGGAATAGCTGTTGGATAGCCTTGAAGAGAAGCAGGGTAGTGGAATGGGGGGCGGGCAGTGGATACAAACAAGTATGAAAAGCCATTTGAAAAATGATTCATGAACGGCATTGTGTGGCTGAATGCTATTCCTACTCACTAAGGCTTCATTGTTCGACCAAAAAATAAAAAAAAATTACCTCAACATGAACAAAGAGTTTGACTTCCAGAGAAATACAGTCCAATGCACTGCTCAAGAGCAACACCTGTTGTGTTTCCCAAAGAAAATAACAATTGCTGAATAGCGTGAACTTGTACCTAGTGTTTGGGGAGAAACAGATGGCTTAAGAGGTGCAGGGCTGAATGCATGTGGACAAGAACAGCACTTTCAGGCACAGCAAGATTGATTATTCTTTCCTTAATTCATTTTGTTGGGAAAATCAGTCAAAGGTGTTACGGCATAAATGTGACAGGCCAATAAACATGAAACCTTTTCACGAAGTGCCAAATTCAGCAGCGGGGTTCAAATTCTTCAGTTGCAGTGAATGGAACCTCAAGTTTTTAGTCCTGGCTGGGTTGTGCCATCCATCAAGTATACTTCTTTGCAATAACAACACAACCAGCACATGAGGAAAAAATTAAGATGTGTATGCACATATAGCAAGTTCAGTCTAAAGGACAGGTCTGACAAAACTACGGTCTTAGTCTTCTAAATCTAACCATCTAGAAGGACCAGTTCTATGTAAGTTCCAAATAATGGTTTGAAAGTGGCTGTTGTGAAGCCGAGTAGGTTCAGGCCCAGGTGGTACCTGGAAGTATATCCATTTGGAGACATGACAGTTCAAGACAGTCAATATAATTCTCAAATTCTATTCAGTTAGCAATTATCAGATTTTTTTTTTTTTTGAACAGGATAGTATAAAGACATTGACCATCATGAGATGGGATTTCAGAAAAGCAACATAAACAGCGGTTGCAATAGAATTTCTTGGGCTCATAACTGCTGTGGTTACCTCCCACTTTGTAGAAATAAAGCAAGCTAGTCCACAACTGGCCCTACCTTTTTTCTTAGAGGAAATAGCTGGTTTTAAAAAAAGCATTTGTAACCATTAAGTGTTATAGATTCACAGTGCCAAGTTTCTTGCAGCAAGATGAAGTCAAAGCAATTACAATTCCATAATTAAATAGTCAATATAATTCAATAATTGTATGTTATGTTGCTTTGAATGCCACCATACTATATGGCAAGACAACACTTTTATACTAGTGTCCTTTAGGATTTTAGATTTAGTATTTCCATTCTGTTTAAGTGCCCTGCCTTAACTTTAAAAAAAATATTTCTTTCCATCGGGGCCAAGCCTGTAATTTTTGCAACTTCTCCATTCCTAAGACCACCCATTTCTGGAGTGTCTAATCCTGGTAGCTCAGAAAGGACTTTGGATTCTCCTGACAGAAGTTGTGACTCACTGTCTTATACTCCATGGGCAGTAGAATTTAAAGCTTGGCATCTATAAATCTAAAAGTTGCCTGGATGGAGTCCTTTTGGCTATACATACAGGTGAAACAATTGATGGGTGGAGGTCTTGATTAACAGGTGATTCCAGTATATTTTCCTGATCGTGCTGTTGAATTTTAAATTAACTATTAGTAATTACATTGCATTGTTCCTTACTGGGAAATTTAGTAAAGTACCTTAACAGTTTTTCCTCTGATGTTCACTAGTGAAAGGAATCTGAAGCATGGTTCTCCTAGATTCCCTTCTCCATGCACCCTGGGCTTGTTTTGATTTCTCTATAGTTTGCATCCCTCCTTGGGTACCATCAATGATTCCCTACACGGGGCTCTGTCTTCTTTAACACCTGAGGAAATATTGGGTGTAGGTGGAAGGATGTGAATTCTTATGTTCTACATTATTGAGGCAAGCAGAGGTTTAATAACTGTTATCTTTAAATGATGAAATGGGAGTACACCCTTCTGAACTAGTTGCGTCTTCCTTTTCATGATTAGAGCTTGGATTCAAAGAAAACAACCAACCTCCACTTTTGTATACCCATGTAGAGCATTGTTCATACCAGTCTGCCCACTTAAGCACCGTTGTTCAGCTTCTTACATGTCAGTCAGAAATGTGAGAGATCCTAGCAATATTTATTTATTTTATTTATAACCTGCCTTTAAGCCAAAATTATTCACCCAAGATAACTTCAACAAGAATTAAAACCTAAAAAAACCCCACACATGCATTTCTGTATTAAACTTATTTATTCCTGTGTTAAATTTATTAAATACTGCATTAAAAATTCTCTTTTTTCATCACCGCTAAAACTACAAATAAAATCAGCAATATAGATGTGCCCAGTAAGGCAACATAATATAGAATAATTAACAACATAATCCCTGATAGTTTTATTTATTAGTATTTTACTAAACATTTTTCTTAACCACATTTCATTCAATCATTTATCCTTTTGACATCCAATACAACTGTAAGTAAGTAACATATTCAGAAGTAAGTAAGTAACATCAGTAACATATTCAGAAGAGCAACTTTATAATAAGATACTCAGTTGTCTTAAAAATCCACTGTGTAAGTTTTCAAGAACAAATTATGCTGTGCCTCTTCCCAAAAGTTTAATACAACAGCATTCCATATTGCTATCCAGTTACCAATGTTAAGTAGATTTGTTGTTGTTGTTGTTGTTGTTGTTGTTGTTGTTCTTGCTGCTCCTACTACATTTGTACGGCAGGCTCTTTCTCTTACAAATTTCCCAGTGCAGCTTACTAGGCTTCCTCCATGTTATCCTCAGGAGGATCCTGTAAGGTAGGTGAGGCTGAGAGTTGAGGCCTGGCCCAAAGTCACCCAGAGAGCTCCGTGGCGGAATAGAGACTTGAACCCAGTCCCAGTTCGATCATCTAACCTGCACCAGGCTATCCCTCTTATCTTTGTTCTGTAGATTGGACTGTGCACTAGTACTTTAGCCATAGGTCATAAAAGCATGCAGCCAGAAAGTACAGGCACCTAAACACCTTTAGCATAGCATGGATCTCCTGATAGCTTTGTGCCTGGTCTTTCTGATTCACATTAGAGAACTGCTCTGCCACACAGAAAACAGGGAAATCAGATAGACTAGAGCTTTAGCACAGGAGGATCAAATCTTTAAACAAGTAAATCCTGCCACCAGATAAACAGCCTTACTGTAGAGCTACAGGAAGACTTTTCCCCCCAGTATGAATGGCTAGAGATCTACAGGGCCTGCTGTGTTTCCCATGGGTCTGATTGCTTGGATATACGAGGAAGATTCCTGGGACAAAGCCTGTGGCTGGATGGAGAAATCTGGTCACCACCCAGAGCAAATGTAGGTCTTCTGGCCTTAATCCTTGTTTTTATCTGCACATGTTTGCCCTTTCCAGTTTGGATCTGATTCACCACTTTGCCTTTCATTTGTTTGCTGTGATGCTTTGAGCCACTACACTATTTCCGTCCAAGCCAAATGCCTGGTAAACCCTAAACTCTTGGCCAAGCTCCAACTTAAAATTACTGCAAAAAGAAAGAAAGAAAGAAAGAAAGAAAGAAAGAAAGAAAGAAAGAAAGAAAGAAAGAAAGAAAGGAAGGAAGGAAGGAGTACTTAATGAATGAAATGAAAACATGCTGGGGGCAGCAGAAATCTGGCATGTTGTGTTACTTTAAAAATCCCGATTGCTGAAATTTGCCACCTTTTAGATAATGTTAGCAGCAATTCTACAACTCAGATAGTTTGCCCCTCTCTGCAGGACACCTTGGCCTGCTTTGCTTTGTAGAGTACATGAAGGCAAGAGGGACAAGGAAGACGTTACGTGCCTGTCCTGGAGCTTGTTTGTCCCCAACAGGTGAACTCTAAAAAAATTATTGAGAGACAGAAAAAAACAGGGATGAAGCAGCAGCTGCTGGGCCTTTTGGAGGAAGTGACTGGGTGCAATTTCCATTGACATCTGTTTCAGTTGCTCAAGAGCTTTTATAAGAGATGCAACTTATATTTTAGGGACTGAGCTATTTATTACCATTCCAGTTTTAGACAGCACAGCAACAGCTTCTCTATCGGCTCCCCAAACTCCCCCCACAACAAGCACCATACCCTATGCACTTAAAAGAAAAAAAAGAAAGAAAGAAAAAACAACCCTCCAAATCCTTGTAGGATTAAATAGATGACAAGATAATTGTAGCAGAGGTGAAAGAGTCTGGGAAGTTCTCTTAATCCGCTTTACAGCAGCAATGGCATGCACTGTTCATTTTACCACCTCTCTTTTGCTCCCCCTTTTCCATATGATGTGGTTTTAAATAGTCTTGCACTGACACAGAATCATAGAATAGTACAGTTGGAAGGGGCCATGAAGGCCATCGGGTCCAACCCCCCTGCTGTTGCAGGTCACCAGTCTACACCATCCCACTCAGATGGGTGTCCAGTTTCTTCCTGAATGTCTTTAGTGTGGGAGAGCCCACCACCTCTCCAGGCAGCTGGTTCCACTGTCATATTGCTCTGACAGTGAGGAAACCTCCTGGTATCTAACCTGAACCTGGGTTGTTGCAACTTGAATGGATTATTCTGTGTTCTACACTCTGGCTTTAGCAAGAAGAGATCTGGACCTTCCTCTTTGTGACAGCCTTTGAGGCACTAATAGAGGGATATCCTATCCCCCCTCAGTCTTCTCTTCTCAAGGCTGAACACTCCCAGTTCTCTCAGTCTGTCCTCATAGGGCAGTATTTTGCCCTCCTGGATCATTTTATTGCCCTCCTATGGACCCCTTCTAATTTTCCTGGAACTTTCCGAAATCTTGGTGCCCAGAACTAGGCACAGTATCCCAGATGAAGTCTGACTAGTGAGGAGTAATGGGGAACTACTACATCTCATGATAGGGAAGTAATACTTCTGTTAATGCATCCCAAAATAGCATTTGCCCTTTTGGTAGCTGCATCACATTGCTGGCTCATATTTAGTCTGTTGTCCACAATTACTCCAAGATCTTTTTCTTTTTCAGCTCCATTGAGCCATGTATTCCCCATCTCGCATGAATGCATTTGGGTTCTTTTTCCTAGGTGGAGGACTTGGCACTTGTATTTATTGAATCTCATTCTGTTGCTTTCAGCCCAGTGTTCAAATTTATCAAAATCACCCTGGATCTTCATTCTGTCTTCTACGGTGTTTGCTATTCCACCCAGTTTTATATCGTCTGCAAATCTGATTATCTTTCCTTGTGCTTCCTCATCCAAATCATTAATAAAGATGTTGAAGAGCACTGGGCCCAGGACTGAACCCTGAGGCACCCCACTAGTTACCTCCATCCAATTTGAGAAGGTGCCATTGATGAGCATTCTTTGTGTCTGATTCAGCAGCCAATTTTGGATCCACCTAAGAAGTTTTCTATCTAGTCCAGTTTTTGTTAATTTGCTTATCAGAATGTCATGTGGCACTATGTTGAAAGCTTTGCTATAGTCTAGGTAGATTATGTCCACAGTGTTCTCTCTGTCGATTTGGAAGGTTACCCAGTCAAAAAATGAGATTAAATTAGTCAATTTAATTTATTTATCAATTTATTTTTGATAAATCCATGTTGGCTTCTATTAAGCACTGCATTTTCTTCAAGATGCTTGCAGATTGATTTTTTAATAATTTACTCCATAATTTTCCCAGGAATTGATGTCAGGGTGTGTTGCCATGGCACATAATCCTATACAAGACATTGCAATCCTATACATGTCTATGCAGAAGTAAGCCCAAGGAATTTAATGGGGCTTATGTACAGGTTAGTGTGTCTATGCTTATAACCTAAAGTGCCAAGGAAAGTTCTGAAGTCGTGGTAGAAAGTTCACTAAAAGCATCAGCTCAGGAATGCTGAGACACAATAAGGAGGACACATGTGACCCTAGAGGAAGGATCTGAAGGTGTCCAGCCACTAGTATGACTTACATTGAATTAGCAGGGCCCAATACTGGATCCTTGTCTGGGTGCTTAAGTAAAACAGGTATAACAGCAGATGTCACAATGCTGTTATATAGGCACATAACAGCTGTTTATACAATGCCACCCACGACTCACATGTGGAGGGGGCAACAGGACTGTGCCTGCCAGGACTGGATGCTTGGCCTGACAATGAAAAAGGAGCACCTACTTGCATTCACCTCCAGACTTGCATGCTGCCTGTGTAATCAGAGGAGCTGACTGAAAAGGGTTCTCTATCAGGAGAACTCACATTCGTCAGTTTCCCTCTCAGACATTCTGCTAAACACATGGATGTTGCAGGGCAGAATGGGAGGCACACTGATGTTACAGACAGGGCTGGCTGGCAGGCAGGGGCCTGCTTCCATTCATTGACCATACAAATGGAGAGGCTTGTTTGAACAGCTGTCTTCTTATCTAATTCCAGGCATCCCATCCCAAAAAAGGCAGCATATAGTTGAAAATGGAAAAATAGAGATAGGCAACAAGAATGAATCAGGGGAAATCAAGAACCTCAGGGTTTTCGATTGGAGGGGGGCAGATCAACTGAAAATAATCATTGCAGCATTTTCTCAAAGGAAGATGAATGTTCAAAACAATAACCTAAAAGAGATCTAGATTTTTCTTTCTTCCTCCTTTGAGCTTATCTGAGTGAGGCATTTACTGTACACTTCTCACTCCTTGTTTAGAGGTCTCTATAGATTCTTAAGACAATGTTATGACCCTCCAGTTTCTAAAAAGTATTTTTTTAGAGCAGGGAACATGAGATATTATTTCTGATGCTGAGAGAAAACACTTTTTTCTATTTGTGTACTTGTGCTATACCACAGTGCCACCTAGAGGTTATGTCTTAGAAAAGCAGGAAAGGTGTCGCATTTACACTCTATACCTGTGACAAAATGGAAAGTAGCATAACCGCTTCCTTATTCTTATTTTCTACATGAGGCAGATTAGCAGCCTCACACTGAAACACCCTTTATCTCCCTGAGTACCATTCCAGAGTTCAAACCACGAAAATCATGAGGAATGTAGTTCGCTTTAAAATGCCACATGTCTTCCCCCTGCACTCTGATTGCTCTGCTGTCCTGGATCTTGATTGCAGCCATCTGTGAGAATAAAGCTTCTCTTGTGCTCTCCTCCATTTTAAACTTTCATGCAACTCAGTACAATGGAGAATAAAGGAAAGGAGGGACGGCCTCTCTGCTATCATCTCCTCATATTTTAAAACCACAGATTCTCAGTTCAAGAAGAACACAGAGGCTTTAAAACCTTCTTCTCATTTGATGCAAACTCTACAGGTTCCTGAAGGTAATACCTGAGCCTTGCTAGGAAGAATTTCACAGCCTTCTTAACTTGCACCTATGAGCTAATTAAGTGCCTTCCACTGAGTTTCCCTATGGAAACCGTTCCACTGTCGGGAAACCACAGCCAAATGGCCACTGTCTCAGATGGCTGTAAAGGGGATTGGGTGCGCTCATAGGCAATCAAGGGCTGCTGGCCGTAGCTAGTGAAATAGATCTCAAAGTCCAGCGACAGTATTTGGGACTCAGCTAAGTAGATAGTGAGAACAAAGGAAGGGTTCACTATTTTCTCCTATGAAGCGCTTATTTTATTACTTATTGAGACTTGGAGGAGCACATGGAAGGGACTTTGGTGCAAACTCTGCATGGGTTCCTGTGCTACAAATTGGCTCTGCGTCATCCTTGTAGGACATGATATGGGGAGTGATGACTTTTACAGGGAAATCTTCACAGTGTACTCTGTTTCAAGAGCTCCACTCTGCTTATATGTTGTGGTTCAATCCACATTCGTTTTAATCCAGTTAATGACACTCCCCCTGCTGTAAGCAGTGCTGGTATTCAATAGGACTGCACCAGTTGCTTGTCCAACTGCTCTTGCTTTGTTTGTTCAGTGCCTGTTTCTTTCCTGACCTTTTATTACTTCCAGACTTTAAAACTGGTGATCGCACCCTATTGGTAACTACATTGGATGTGATGGCATCATAATGTTCTGTCGCCAGTTGGATTTGACTGCACTGCAAGAGCAGTTGGAAGCAAGGGCAACACTTCCTGGATCAGCATTGCCCTTCTGGAAAGTGGGAAATCTCGCCATAAGAAATCCCTGGACATTTTTCAAAGGTGGGGGGAGAGAAGCTTGTTCTCCAGTGCTGAAAGTTTTTGTGAAAACAGTTCCCACTTGGCTCAGCTGTAATATTTTATGCCTTTCTATAGACTCACCAGTTTTCATTTATTTCACTTATATTTCAGCTTAGAACCCCTGAAAGCAATGACATCCCCCACTCCTGGTATCTGAGTTTGCATCATTTATATTCACTTAGGCTGAACTTGCTTCTGCTCCCAATGCTTGCAATATGTTTCACTCCCACAGACTGGCAGAAGTTAGTACTTTATCTTTTATAATGCAAATCCTTTTCTGTGTTTACTGACAGGTGGTGCTGCACCGCACATTCTGAAGAAATTTGACTGAACTCTTAGAATCCAAAGGCTTGCATAAAGGTACAACTCACAGCATTTCATAATGAATGTTTTCATCCATTAGATTTATAAGAAAGTAAAAGTATGCTAGGCAGATCTGGAACACTAAGAAAACATGTAGCCCCAGTCCAACTCAGTAGAAGGAAGAAGAGCAATTAAATTGACATGCTGAGAGTAGATTATTAGAAACAAAACAAACTGAAGTTATTTTGCCTTGAAGTATGACATGACTTCATTTCTATCAGTAGAAAACTCCTCAGACATATAATCTGAAAGTGTGCAACTTAAATATATTTTACATAGGTTTTTTAATGTGGAATCTGCATGTTAAGTGTCAGTGCCTGTCAAAGTTGCAAGCTTCACAATAGCCCAGGAGGTTAAGGACAGAATGATGAATACTGAAAGCATCCAAGCTATTTGCCTCTCGGGCCTATTGTAGCTAATACAAATTACTGATCATACCTTTTTAATCCCACCTTCTGGAACCCACATTTTAAAATTGTGAGAAAACAAAGGAAGCATTTTCCAGAAAAAAAAAGAAACGTGAAGTGCCCAGCTTCATAAGCAGGGCCTCCTCACCTGCCACCCTGAGTACATGTATTACCCACACGCAACAGTCTGTCACTCAGAACACTGCAGGAAGAGCATTGCTCATTATGAAGTGATATAATATGACATCTGTTGTTTGAAAACTGAAATTATGCATCAAATATATACCATTTCAGCTTGTTATGCCACATGTAGCAAGATACTGCACCCATGCAGGTGCCATGTACCAAAGCAGCCGAAGGCCATGCCTTGCGGTTACTGCGCATTTCTTGCCAGCTTGTTCTTTTGATTACCTTCTTAATCCAATGCCATCTGCTTTTGCAGCCATCCCAGTAAGGCATCCTTTCTCAGTCTGGTGCTTTCCAGGTGTTAGACTACAACTCCCATCACCCCAGCTGGTGACCGATAATGGGAGCTGTACTCCAACATGTCTAGGCAGTATCAGATTGGAGAAGGATGCGGTACAGACTTCATACACACTTTGTGAGTTTCATGGACCACGGAGCAGTTGCCCAAATCTCAGAAATGCGGCTTGCCTTGTGCTGCTGTGGCTAGTTGGTTGTTGCGTTCCTTTAATGCGCTTACACTAATTCCAGGAGCACTTTTGTTGCCACCCATTCTGACCTCATTAATTTATTTTTAGGAGATACATATCCACCATTTCTTCCTTGCTGTGCTATAGGCTTGAAAATATCTCCACAGGACATCCCTGAAGTCATCTCACTTAAACGCCTTCCTCAACCGCCCCCACCCTTCCATAGTGCCTTTGGCACAACCCATCCTTTCTACACCTTACCGTAACTCAGGCTGTAATTATGCCTAAGCACGTAGGCTTAAACGTCCTGGACACAGGCTTATGCTTTACCTCTACTTCCCTTTCCTGCCTCTGATGCTCACCCTAAATTTGAGAAGTGAACTCCTTGGGGCATGGATCTCTCCTCTTTTGCTCTGTAACCTCCTATACACACTGGTGCCACTACATGATGAAAGAAAAGAATAGGTTGCCCTGGTGGTAGGTAGGGATGCCAGAAAAATCTGAAATTGACTCAAATGACTGGATTTCTATGAATCTGGCCAACAGACCAGCATCTTCTGACTGACATGGACTTAATGTCCATTGTTGTTGGTTTGCTTTTTTCCTTTCTAGAACCGCATACAAATTTAGTTGCACAAAAGGTACTGGAAAATATACAAATATTCATCTCTGATATCTCTTAAACCTCTGCTGTGTTGCTCTCAGTTTTGTGTACTTTGCTTGTTGGCTAGTTGCCAGCCTGGAACTGTATGGTGCCACACCATGATTATCACCCCTGTGACTTGGGGACACTCTTCAGCTCTGCCACCAGAAGGCCCGGCAAGACTGGCAAGTGAACTGACTCCCTCTTTATGTCAAACCTGCCTTCTGCTTGGCAAACAAAGTGGATGCGTAATTTCTGAGCAAATCATTTCCATGCTGCAGTCAGGCGGGTGGTAAGTTCTGCTGCCTGACAGCTGAGCCAAGAATAGGATCCTTAATGGGATAAAACCTAGTCATGCCATTAATCATCATCATCATCGTTAATCTCTCCTCATTTCTTACCTTTAGTTAATAAGAACAACTATAAATTACATGTGACTTATCAGCCTTTCTAGCAATGAAGAAGGAAAAGGGTGGCAGGCTTAAGGCCAATAGTCATGTGTGAGTCTGAGGAGGGTGAGTGTGGAGGTGTGGTGTTTGTTGGCCATCCATTTCTAGGAACACAGTATTAAGCTGTTAAGGCAACTGTAGGAGGCTAATGTTGCGGTTCCCAGGGCTGGAAAAGCCAGTCTCCCTTATCAGCCCTCTCCTGCTCCCATGTTGTTGTCTGCCAGCCATTTCAAGATTCTCTCAACCTTTGATGATTCTCCAGGGCAGTTTCAAACACCTTTTCCTCCTGCCTGTGCTAACCCTTTCCCCTAATCAGAAGGGAGGGTGAAAATAAATGAAACAGATGCTTGAAGGACAGATTAAAAGAAAAAGAAAAATCATGTTGGCCTAGGCTAATAACAAGGTCTTCAACATAGCTAATTGAAGGAAATGGCTATGTTTGGATCTTGGAACTCTTGCTAATAGAGAGGGTTAGTTTGGATTCTGGTCTCAGAGGACCCATATGGGCATTGCTTTAAATTTGTATATAGCAGCTACAGTCCCCTCTCCCTCCCATTTTTACTCTAGAATAGGCACAGGGCCTCCAGTCTGAACTGGGATCTAGTCTAGCTAGAATAAAGGTGCATTTACAATATGGATCACCCACACTTACTCCAGAGTAAAACTGAAGGGGGAAGTCATACTTGCCAGATACTGATTTAAAGCAATGTTTATTCTGGCCAAGGGTTAGTTCCAAATCCTGTACCAAATAGCCCAGGAGCTCTTTGCAAATGTTAATTTCTGCACATTAAAAGAAACAAAATCAAAAGGGGGATTTAGCAAGCATTTTTGCTAGAGGCTGGTCAATGAGGTTCTTTGGGCATCATCTGGCCACTCAGCTCATGCCTGATTCCCAGTCGCATTTGTGACCATTGCTGCCCTGCAAAAATGGGAACTTTTGCAACTGGAGCAGAAACTGAATGTAAATTTTGCACAGATTGCTTAATCTGCACAGCCCTCTTTCATAGACATAGGATTCCTTTCAGTCTGCAGAGAAAGTTAGGCTAATTAGGAAACTTGAACAAAATTGAGCGGGGAAAAGTTGCACAAATGGAATGCAAGCACATGTCTGGCAATTTGCTAACCTTTTTGGCAGACACATGTTTGCACTCATGTTTGGAGTTTTAAACAGGACATGCTCCCATGATTTACAAGTAAAAACAACATGCTTATTCATCCCTAATTTTGGCCTCCCCAGATTTGTTTATTGACCTGCTGTAACAAGATGTGATTGAGGACTATTATTTATTTATTTATTATTCAGCTTGTATTCTGCAGTTAATTAGTTCCAAGGACTCTCTAAGTGGTTTACAAAGAAACAATAAAAACAACCATCTCACTCTAAAACATATCCACATATAATGATGAGCAATAACAATATACAATAAGATACACAGTATGCAGCTGGGGGGGGTCAGATATAAATAGATTAAAATCTAAATGACTTTAGATTGCACAAGTCCATATAGAAAAGTCTAGCAGGTAGATAAGTAAGTATATCCATAAATACTAAATACCTTTCCAATAAAAATATTGTCTGTCCTATAGCCTCCTGCCAAAAGAAGGCAGTTCTTGAACACTGCCAAACCACATGGGTGGAGGAAGCATTAGCTATATCACACCATTGACAATTAGCCAACTTAGGCTTTATTGGAGAAAGGCTGCAGCATCCAGTAGACAATGGAGCAGAAGCTTTTATTGGATAAGACCCACTGGCATTTTCAGAATTTATGCTAATGAAGTATACCATTTGTGGGGCCAAACATGGCAGTCTAATTCACTACTTCATTCTAGTTTGAGGCCCTGTGTATCAAATTTTATTCACCAACAGTAAGCATTTATATTAGTATATTGTAGGCTGGTATATCTGATCAGCCTCAAAAGTGGAGGAGTCTCTGAAGCAGCAAGAGCTGCAGGACCAGACCTGGAATCCAACAAATGTTTCCATTTAATGTATTGCCATTTGGACATTGCAGAGAAATTATATTTAGCATGAAGGCTGGAAAATGACAGGATGTCATCACCAGCTCCTACTAGTTGATCCAATGTAAAAAATCTCTGTATGTGTCCAGGTTTACCGTATGAAATCCAAACTCATTTGAATTCATTGCAGATATTTTCTGACATCCCTACCAGCACAATCACATGCAGCAGATAGTTTATGGTCTTGGGAAGGCTCCACCTTGCAGCCATCATAATGATAGATGATTTCAGACAAGAGAGTTACCCAAACTGGTTCCCGATGTGTACTTTTTGAGGGAGCTGCTGAGCCAGGATAATGTTCGGACATGCTCAAGATGTAAAGAAAAGCACAGATGGGCATTTGGCAGTAACTGTAGATTCCTTATTACGAGCTTGACAGCTATATAATTTATTACTTAAAGGATTCAGCAGAATACAGTAAAGGAAAGATACAATGTTATTATATTTAACAACCCAGATTTTGAAGCAATACTTTGAAATATCTCTCCTGTAAGTAACCAGTCTCCTCTTGACAAAGGCCAAATTCATCCTTCAGTTTTAGAAATGTTCTAAACTGTTTCGATCGATTCAGAGGAACAGGGGGAGAGCTGCTGCTGAAGGGAGGACCTTGTGCGGCAGCACTCATCAGGGGTAATGTCAAAGGCTAGGGGTCATTAGACCCCTGCTGGTGCCCCACTGTTGGCAGGAGACGCCTGCAAACTCCTCGCTCTGCTGCTCCTTCGTCTTGCTTCCTGCTCAGCTTCCATCTCCTAGCAAGTGCCAAGCGAGAAGAGGAGCAGTCTGGTTACTACCGCATGAGTAGCTAGGTGAGTGGCTTCTAAGAAAAGGTTCCTTTTTCGTGTAGCATGAACTTCCCAGAGAGACTCCAATTATACCGGCACTGAAATTATCCTCTCCCCAACACTGGTGCTGACCTTTTTTCCCCAGGACTTTTAGCCTTCCAATCTCTGCAGTTTTAAATCCTTTCCTGTGCTTCAGATCATTGTACTGCTGCTGGGGTTACAGCGTTCGTCTAGGAGTTGAGAGCTCTGGTTCAATCCAGCTATAAACCCCACAGAATGACTTTGTTCTCACCTAACCTACCTCACAGGGTTGTTGTCAGGATAAAATGGAGTGGAAAGCAATCATGAACACAACCTTTGGCTCCTTGGAGTAAAAGGCTTAAGGTAAATGCAACCAACAAATCATCTGCGAGCCGGCATGGTGCGGTCGTTAGAGAGGTGGATGGGAAGTCTGGAAGCTCCAGGCTCTACTCCCATTCAACCAGGCCATTAACAGACTCTCAGCTTAACCCACCTCACAGGGTTGTTGCTGTGAAAACAAAATGGGAAGGAGAGGGAGGAGAGGATTCTGTAAGCCATCTTGTTCCTTGCAAGGAAACAGGTTGAATATAAATATCATAAATATTATGCAAGGGTAAAACCTAAAAGCCTCCTTATCATCGTACCCCCTTACTGGAGCAAGAAGGATCTGCCACTAAGCCTGCACCCCCTTCAGACCATCTATTCTGAAACAGGTCCAGACATTCTGTTGCCTCACCCCTTGCACTGTAACACTGGTAGCATCTGCCTACGTAGCTGTCTATTGAGCTAGCCTAGCAAGCCGTTTTTGCTAAGTTGGAAAGGCACAGGCCTGCACCTGGATGGGTGACTGCAGGTGGAAGTGAAGCAGAGAACTGGACTTGGTGGAACCCCTTCCAACTCTGCCACTATCCTATTTGGCCTGCACTAGGTCCGGAGGAGGAGGCCAATGCATGGATGTGGCCTGTCTCTTCTCACAAGCCACATTTATTTTGTGCACTGATTGTTCTGTAGCAGTGATGATAATGTTGGCAGGTTCTGTTCACCCAGTTTGTGTTTCCATCCATTTTTCTCTGTATTTTTAAATCGTTAAACACATTTTAAAATAAAATAACATTTATAATCATATTTACGATTAAAATAGCGTATATAATTTCACCATTCTGGGTCCAGACTTGCATTTTCACTTCATGAGGGATACTATTTCCCTCCTGTTTCTTGGTAACAAGAAATCTGCAAGGAATAATATAGACATTCCCTTAAGAAATCCTCAAATAAGACCTGGCATACCTTGGTACACCTTGCCTAGGAATGTCAATAAATGCACAGAAAAATTGGGTTTCTAAGAAATGATTAGTCACAACGTATGTTTAGATTAAGCAATGCCAGAGCTGTTTGGTTAACTGTCAGTCTTACAACTCAGTCCTGTCCTTTCTGCTGGCTGTGCTGGGTTTGGTGCAGCTTCGGATCGCAACAACACAGAGCAAGTCTTCCCCCTGAAGATCAGAAGAGCTGGCTCTTTGCAGTCTTTTACTCTCTCTCTCTCAGGCATGTTCTGGCCTTACTCTTCTTGGCTCCAAAAACATCCTTAGGCATTGAAGAGGGAGCGGCATGTCACACGCCTGCACAGAGACACATGCGTGTCCACATGGACACTCCAGAGGTGGAGGGGATCCTGCTTCAGGGTTGCTGTGGCAGAAGGTTTCCTCCATCGCTGTCCCTAGTGACCCCACAGCCCACATGTCTGCTGCATCACCACTAGCAAAGCAGGAGCAGTGAGTCCAGCTCTTGCGGGTAGCTCTGGGATGGAGGACTCTTTAGCTTCCTCCTCCTCCCAGCACCCCTGACAGGCATTGTTGCCTTTAGGCCACCATGAATGCAGCAGAAGCTGTTATGGTGACATGGGGAGGAGAGGGGGGACAGGCAGTAGCATAGGGTGTCCCAGCAATTTTGCTGTTTGTTTGTATATATTATATTTATATCCCGCCTCTCTTTTCCTTTTAAGTAACTCTGGATGGTTCCTTTCAACCTTGAAAGCTTCTCCCCACCTTCCAGGCAGACCTGGAGGTTAGCTTTCTAACTGAAAGTGTTGATTACGTTAATGCCAGACAGCCAGTCTGGTTTTAAAGACGTTTATATATCCTGGGGAACCCACGGGGGCTGCTATTGGCGTGGTCACGGGCAATGGTCGTTACAGCAATAGGGGCTTAACGTGTCCACGTAGAAGAAGGATGGACAGATGGCTGACACCTGTCCCTCCTTCTGGTCCTGCCCCCAACCAGAGGGCGCCAGGTAGCCTTGTCAACCACCCCTCGGGTCTGACGGTACTGCTGCTCAATGCCAGGTCAGTCAATAATAAATCTTCCCTCATCCATGACTTGATTGTGGATGAGGGGGCCGACCTGGCTTGCATTACGGAGACCTGGGCGGGAGAGGGAGGGGATGTTGCCCTCTCCCAATTGTGCCCGCCCGGGTATCTGGTTCAACACTGTTCACGCCCAGAAGGGAGGGGAGGGGGAGTCGCGTTGGTTTACAGAGCCTCCATCTCTCTCACGGGTCTTCCGGTCCCTTTGAGACCAGGGCTGGAGTGCTTCTACTTGGTGTTGGGCGAACAAGACAGATTGGGGATTCTATTGGTGTACCGTGCACCTTTCTGCCCAGCAGTCTCCCTATCTGAGCTGACAGAGACCGTCTTGGACCTGGTGTTGAGGACCCCCAGGATGTTGGTCCTGGGGGACTTCAATCTCCATGCCGAGTCTGGACTGACCGGGGCGGCTCAGGACTTCATGGCCTCTATGAGGACCATGGGCCTGTCTCAACACGTCATCGGCCCGACCCATGAACGTGGACACACTCTGGACCTGGTATTCACGACGGGGCAGGAAGAGGATGACCTGAGGGTGAGGAACTTATGTTTGACTCCCCTGTCATGGTCAGATCACCTCCTGGTGAGGTTTGTGCTCGAGAGCGGCCTCTCCCTCTATAAGAGTGCAGACCCGGTTGTATGGGCCTGCCCCCGGATCCGGATGGATTCCTGAAGGCCCTGGGGGAGTTTCCGGCGGACAAGACTGGTGCTCCTGTCGAGGCTCTGGTCGAACTGTGGAACGGAGAGATGACCAGGGCTGTGGACACGATCGCTCCCAAGCATCCTCTCCCACCGGGCAGAGTCCACTCTTCCCCTTGGTATACACCTGAATTGCGGGCGATGAAGCGAGTTGGGAGACGGCTAGAGCGTAGGTGGAGGAAGTCACGGAATGAATCTGACCGAACACACTTGAGAGCCCACTATCGGGCCTATGCTGTGGCGGTGAAGGCGGCGAAAAAGAAGTTTTTTTCCGCTTCCATTGCCTCCTCACAATGCCGTCCGGCGGAGCTTTTTCAAGTGGTGCAAGGCCTGGTTCGCCCGGGTCCTAAGGAAGATCCGATGCCACCCTCAAAGGCCTGCTGTGACGACTTTGCCAGGCATTTCAGGGAGAAAATCGCTCAGATTCGTCATGAGCTGGACTCCACTAATGAATCGGAGGTCTCTGAGGAGTCACCAATGCTACCGTCTGGTCCAAAATTATTGGAAGAATTTCAATTATTGCGGCCCGATGATGTGGACAAGGTGCTTGGACAAGTACGTCCCACCACTTGCCTATTGGATCCTTGCCCATCTTGGTTAATAAATAACTCCAAGCACGGGATTGGGACCTGGATCTTGGAAGTGGTTAACGCTTCTCTGAGGGAGGGTCGAGTGCCTGCCCCTTTAAAGGAGGCGGTAATACGACCGGTCCTGAAGAAAGCGTCACTGGATCCAGAGATGGCCACTAACTATAGACCTGTGGCCAACATCCCGTTTCTGGGCAAGGTGTTGGAGCGGGTGGTGGCGGGACAACTCCAAGCACTCTTGGATGAAACTGATTATCTGGATCCTTTTCAGTCCGGCTTCAGACCCGGGTACAGTACTGAATCTGCCTTGGTCGCCCTGTACGATGACCTGTGCAGGGAGAAGGACAGGGGGAGTACATCCCTGTTGGTTCTTCTGGACCTCTCGGCGGCTTTCGATACCATCGACCATGGTATCCTTCTGGATAGGCTTGCGGGATTGGGGGTTGGAGGCACTGCTCTGCAGTGGTTCCACTCCTATCTCAACGGTCGATTCCAGAAGGTAGTGCTGGGAGACTATGTCTCTACGTCATGGCAGCTATGCCATGGAGTACCACAGGGCTCCATTCTATCCCCTCTGCTATTTAACATCTATATGAAACCGCTGGGAGAGGTCATCAGGAGGTGTGGGCTGCGGAATCATCAATACGCTGATGATACCCAGCTTTACCTCTCGTTTTCCACTAATCCAGGTGAGGCAGTGGCTGTGCTGAACCGGTGCTTGGCCGAGGTAAGGGAATGGATGAGGGCCAATAAACTGAAACTCAACCCAGACAAGACGGAGGTCCTGTTGGTTGGCGAATCGGGTTTCGGAGAGGGTGGATTTGACCTGGCCCTGAATGGTGCAACACTCCCTCTTAGGGATAAGGTCCGCAGCCTAGGAGTACTCCTCGACCCGGAGCTTTCTTTGGAAGCTCAGGTGACAGCGGTGGCGAGGAACGCCTTCCTTCAGCTTCGGCTGATTAATCAGCTGCGCCCCTACCTGGAGTACGACTGTCTGGCGACGGTGACACACGCGCTGGTGACTTCCCGCCTAGACTTCTGTAACGCGCTTTACGTGGGGCTTCCCCTGAAGACAGCCTGAACACTTCAATTGGTGCAAAATAGAGCTGCCAGGTTGCTGACGGGGACGGGGCGTTATGCTCACATGATTCCAGTCCTCCGTCAACTTCACTGGCTTCCCATTGAAGCCCGGGCCCAATTCAAGGTGTTGATAATGACCTATAAAGCCCTAAACGGCTTGGGTCCTGGCTACCTGAACGAGCGCTTACGTCCGTATATGCCCGACTGCCCTTTGAGATCTGCGGGAGAGTCCCTTCTCCGGGAACCCTCCACGAAAGAAATTAGGAGAGTAAGTACTCGGAGGAGGGCTTTCTCTGCGGTGGCACCCAACCTATGGAATTCACTCCCCAAAGAGGTCCGCCTGGCACCGTCGTTAGTGGTTTTTCAGCGCCAGGTAAAGACCTTTTTATTTAAACATCATTTGAATTGTTAAAACATATGATCTGACCAGGGCAACTTCTTCTTCCTTCTCTTTCTCCTCCTATATTTTTATTTACTTAAGTTATACTGATAATTTTAATCTTATATTTGTAAACCAATGTATTTTTTGTACTTTGTATTTAATGGTAATTTATTATGTGCTATTGTATTTCATTGTATTTTATCGTGTTGTAAGCCGCCCCGAGGTTTCGGCAAGGGGCGGCATAGAAATGTTATAATAATAATAATAATAATAATAATAATAATAATAATAATAATAATAATAAAAAAGGGCTAAAGAAGACTAACCCAGAAGTCAGTTACAAAAGAAGACAAGAATGACTGGGACGCTGGCCATTAGCAAAGTGGAGCCTAAGAAGTGAATGCTGCTTCCCCTTCAAAAGTGAAATTGGCCCCATGGCTTAGAGCATCTGAGCATCTAGGACTAAGGTTATGCAGCACTAAGTCTTTGAAATTGTCTGGTGACTCTCAGTGACTGCCTGTCTTATTTTTGAGTCCTCTGGCCTTTGCATTTCAGCAACACCTTCCAAACCTTGCCCTCCTCTGGCATAGAATCTCTTCCCTCATCTCCTGATGGCTCTTTTCCAGGGAGAGCAAGCCCAGTCTCTACACAGGGAGCTCATGGAGCTGCATAACCCATGTCTGCAAGCCACATGCCAGCCATGGGTTATGCATCCTGATGTGCAGCCCACAAAAACCAAATCAAACCAAAGGATGTGTAAAAAACAGAACCCAAGCTAGTATTCTGTAGATTCTATAGATACATAAACATGCTCTTCTTGATGTATGGGAAGGGCAAAACAAGGTCCTCCGCCAGGACTCAGACATCAAGAGACTTTTGCAGGGAGCACAGCCTACCTCTGGGACAGCTGTGCTCCCTCTCTCTAATTATCTCTCCCTCTCTCTCTCTTACCCACCTGTCATAACAATGAGCATTTTGCTAGTAAGGAAAATTATATGTATAAACTCTTGTGTATGCTACAAAACATTGCAGGAACCACACATAAATAACCTAAAAGCAGAGTTGACAAGAATGCTCATCTACCATTCAGTCTTGGACTATAGTAATAGGAAGTGTCCAAATACTATTGCTTTTAGCATTCATTTAGGAAACTGGACATATCTATGGAAATACCTGAGCCTGTTTATTATACATACTTTGTTAAACACACTCTCATGTTCTACAGCTTGCTGGAGTTACTCTAGTATAGCTTGCCCATTTTGCTCATTTCTCTATTTATTTGCTTCACACAGAGATTGCATTAAAATTATGCAATGCATATTTCTTATCAAAGGCTTACTTTCATCCCTGGGCTTGCTAAGACTCAGAAATGATCCTGAATCAGTGCAGAGGCACAGGCAGGAGCGAATCAGAAAGCAGAGAGGAAGGTGAAGGCTGTAGAGGGGTTTGGGGAAGCAAACAAACAAGGCCATCTTCGGGATGCCAGTCCCCTCCCACTGCCTGACTCCTACTGGCATGTGAGGAAATTCTGGGCTCACACTCATTCATTGATTCATGGTATTTCTGTTCAATTCAATTTGCACAATGCTCTCACAATGGTGCACAGAATATAATTAACAATAGGCCAAATTACGTATCTATCAATAACAGCTATTCCACATGGAGCAAGACAATTTAAAAGCCAATATAAAACCAAATATCATAATCAACAAATAAAATGATGAGAAAAGAAGAATGTTTTGACCTGGCACCGAAACATAAATAATGTTGGCACCTCCTCCAGGTGCATTTCCCCAGGGAGGAGAGTCCACAGATGGGGTACCACAACCAAGAAGGTCCTTCCCCTCGTATCCACCTTCTTTACTTCCTTGAGGAGTGTCTCGCAGAGAAGGACCTCCATAGATGATCTAAGGGTCTGGGTGGTGTGTATGGAAGAGGATGCTCCTTTAGATCCTCAAGCAGATGGGGCCATCTTAAAGAATCTGTGTATCTTACCATTAGTCCCCAATGTTAGTCCTACACAGAGAAGACCCATTGAAATAAATAGAAATTAAGTTCATCATGACTAACTTAAATCACATTCATTTTTATGGGTCTATTCTATGTAGGACTAACACTGGATACTAACCAGGCTTTCCAAGCATGAGTTTTACGGAACCCTTCTAAAACTCCAATGGCTATTTCACATAAATATGTGCAGTATTTAATGTCATTTTTGAAATCAGGGCCAGCCCAAGATATTTTCTTGCCTGAAGCAATAAACAAGCAAGCAAGCAAGCCAACAGCAAGAGGTCACCCTTTCCCATTTTATTTATTTATTTATTTATGTATTAGAACATTTCTATGCCACCCCTTGCCGAAGCCTCGGGGTGGCTTACAACACAATAAAATACAATAACTACAAAAATAACAATATAAAATTAAAATTAACAATATAAAATAAATAAAAAATATAAAATATAAAAGAAATCGCCCTGGCCAGATAAATAAGCAAATATTGTTAACAATTAAAATGACGTTTAACTAAAAAGGTCTTCACCTGGCGCCAAAAAACAAATAACGACGGCGCCAGGCAGACCTCTCTGGGGAGCGCATTCCATAGATTGGGCGCCACCGCAGAGAAAGCCCTCCTCCGAGTACCTACCCTCCTAATTTCTTTCATGGAGGGTTCCCGGAGAAGGGCCTCTCCCACAGATCTCAAGGGGCGGTCGGGCATATATTGATGTAAGCGCTCCTTCAGGTAGCCAGGACCCAAGCCGTTTAGGGCTTTATAGGTCATCACCAACACCTTGAATTGGGCCCAGACTTCAATGGGAAGCCAGTGAAGCTGACGGAGGACTGGAGTCATGTGAACATAACGCCCGTCCCCGTCAGCAACCTGGCAGCTCTATTTTGAACCAATTGAAGTATCCGGACTGTCTTCAAGGGAAGCCCCACGTAAAGCGCGTTACAGAAGTCAAGGCGGGAAGTCACCAGCACGTGTGTCACTGTCGCCAGGCAGTCGTACTCCAGGTAGGGGCGCAGCTGATGGATCAGCCGAAGCTGAAGGAAAGCGCTCCTCGCCACCGCTGTCACCTGAGCTTCCAATGAAAGCTCCAGGTCGAGGAGTACTCCTAAGCTGCGGACCTTGTCCCTAAGAGGGAGTGCAACCCCATTCAGGGCCAGGTCAAATCCACCCTCTCCGAAGCCCGATCCACCAACCAACAGGGCCTCCGTCTTGTCTGGATTGAGCTTCAGTTTACTGGCCCTCATCCAGCCCATTACCTCGGCCAGGCACCGGTTCAGCACAGCCACTGCCTCACCTGGATTGGTGGAAAACGAGAGGTAGAGCTGGGTGTCATCAGCATACTGATAATTCCACAGCCCACACCTCCTGATGAACTCTCCCAGCAGTTTCATGTAGATGTTAAACAGCAAAGGGGACAAAATGGACCCCTGTGGTACTCCATGGCATAGCTGCCATGGTGCAGAGCCATAGTCCCCCAGCACCACCTTCTGGAATCGGCCGTTGAGATAGGAGAGGAACCACTGCAAAGCAGTGCCTCCGACCCCCAATCCCACTAGCCTATCCAGGAGGATACCATGGTTGATGGTATCGAAAGCCGCTGAGAGGTCCAGAAGAACCAACAGGGACACACTCCCCCTGTCCTTCTCCCTGCACAGGTCATCGTACAGGGCGACCAAGGCAGTTTCAGTACCATACCGGGTCTGAAGCCGGACTGAAATGGGTCCAGATAATCAGTTTCATCCAAGAGTGCTTGGAGTTGTCCCGCCACCACCCGCTCCAACACCTTGCCCAGAAACGGGATGTTGGCCACAGGTCTATAGTTAGTGGCCATCTCTGGGTCCAGTGACGCTTTCTTCAGGACCGGTCGGACTACCGCCTCCTTTAAAGGGGCAGGCACCCGACCCTCCCTCAGAGAAGCATTAACCACTTCTAAGATCGAGGTCCCAGTCCCGTGCTTGGAATTATTTATTAACCAAGATGGGCAAGGGTCCAATAGGCAAGTGGTGGGACGTACTCGTCCAAGCACCTTGTCCACATCATCGGGCCATTCCATGTGCAAACACTACCTGGAGTGTTTCTCCAACTCCGGTGATGGGGCCCAAGCCTTCAACACAGTCGCAGGCAGCAGGCTAGTCTAGGAGGCACTGGGCTGTCTTCCTGGCACACAGTTCTTCCCTCCAAAACCTGGATGCACTTCCCAGCAACTGCTGCCTGGTAGGACCGGCCCTACTTGAAATTATTGTGAAAATAGCCATGATTTGCAGATCGGCAGTGTATTGTGGAGGTTTGCTTGGAGCTAAAAGGTGAGGATGAAATTAGATAGATTACTATAAAGTCAGAAGTATTTATATGCTGATTAACTGGAAATTAAAGTGTGGATATAGAATGATTGTGCTGGCGAGGAAGCACCGACGCTTCCAAAATACTTTGTAGTCCATGCATCTTGCATAAAAGGACATGGAAAATGAGAGTATGGGTTAGATGTATGTTTTTCAACCCCACGGAGAGGTTAGGAATGGGAAGAAGTTGTTTTTAAATAAGCATAAATCTTTCTTGCCATATCTTGAGTTCCAGAATCTGATGGAATGAAGCCCAGGGGGTGTGCTGGTTTCTTATCCGCCTCCAGCATTAGAAACAAGAATTTGGCCAATGTTTATTACCCTCAGCCTTCTGGTATCACAAGAAAATAAACTTTCTGCAAACTTTCAAGAGGCATTCCTCAAAGGATTAGAAACCAGTTTATTTGTAAAGCAGCACCAAATTGTTGTTCTCAAAAAGCTTAGAGGTGAAAGAGAGATTATTTTCCCATTGCTATTCAGAGTGATTTGCAATATCTATCTCCTCCCTCCCTCTCCCTCCCTCCCTCCCTCCCTCTCTCTCTCTCTCTCTCTCTCTCTCTCTGTCATCAGTTCAACATCATTTCCCCATCTGTAGTATGGGCATGCTAATACTGATCTAGCTTAGAGAGTTAAGCTAGGTTACAACCACTGTTGCACAGATTTTAACAAGAGCATGAATATGAAGCATTTTGAGCACTTGAATTACTGTACGTTGCTTGTTCTTTTTGTTTCTTCATTTTCTGAATATATTTCTGAGTTGCTCTGCTAATTTACAATAAACCATAAGAATAATAAAATGTCACAGTTCCAAACAAAACTAAACCTAAAACAAAACAGTGAAAATAATCAGAACTTTCTTTGCTGCTATATAATTGGGTAATATTTGCAGTTCTGTTGGTCACTTTGGTGTGGATCAAGCTTGCCAAATACTACTCAGACAGGTGCATGGATTAGGAAGTTATGAATAAAAGCAGGATGTCAAGCTTTAAAACAATGACAAGAACAGAGTAGGGAGAAGTGATTTGGGCACCTCTGCTTCTGTCCTTTCCAGAAACTGTTTTGCCGTTGTTCTGGTTCATCCTTGAGTAGAAGACATTGACCTGAAAGTGTTCCTTAATGTAGTACTAGGCACCCCCTATAACACGGTCTGTGCACGTGTATGTGCATGCAACACAGTCACATCAATGAGCAGAACGGACAAGCAAATATTATAGCTACAGACACTTAGACTTATGAAAATGCTGAAATAAAATCCAATTCCTTATGTGAGGGGTGTGGATATGACTTATCTAACAATGAACAACAAAGATTAGTTTCAAGACAAAAGTTCACACATTGCATTCAAGGCATGCACACTTTGAAAGAGCATAGATATAATATGAATGTATGTTCAGTGTATCACGTGACTCCCCCTAGATCCCCGGGGTAAGGCTATAAAGGGGACTCGATTTTTGGAAAGGATTGTTTTGGAATAAGGCATAAAGGTGCACAAGGAACAAAGTAGATCTCAAAAGAAAAGCAAAATCATCAATTTCGCAGACCCTTCAAGTGCTGCTGCGATAGAAAAAAAAATGTCAGGCAACTAAAGAAGAGTGGAGAAATCACCAAATCACCAGAACATCTTCAGATATATAATTCTACACCCTTCCAACATCTGCTTAAATGATCTCCAGACTTGAATCCTGCAGGGCTGATGCCAGACAGTAACATGAGGTGACTACTCCTCAAACTCCTGGCAACTGAGTTTTAGGGTTCCTCAAGGTACCCTTCTGCTCTTCCCCAAGGGTTTTAACATTTATACAAAGCTGTTGGAGCTGTCACTAGGGAATTTGGAGCCAAGTGCCATCAATACAGTGATGACAAACAGCTCCATCTCCCTCTGATACCTGAATCCAGAGAAGCTATGCAATTCCCAGATCAGTGCCAGACTCAGTGATGCGTTGGATAAACTGAAGTTAGATCCTGGCAAGATGGAAGTCCTGTGGGTGAGTGGTTCCCCAGTGTGGGAGACAGGTTGATTTCCTGTTCTGGGTGGGGTTGCACTCCCCCTAAAAGTTCAAGTCCACAGTTTGGCGTTTCTTCTAGACCCATTGCTGTCACTGGTATCCAAGTGACTGCAGTGGCTTAGAGTGTCCTTTAGTCTCTAATGGCTTCACCAACTACAGCGTAACCTGGACAGCTTGATACAAGTGTTGGTAACTTGAAGGCTGGATTATTCCAATGTGCTGTATGTGGGCTGCTCTGGAAGCTGGAGTTAGTGCAGAATGCCGTGGCTTGGCTGTCGTCTGCCTCTTGGCCCAAGGAAGTTACCTGGCTATCCATTCACTACTGGACCAGATTTAAGGTTAGTCCTGGTGTCCAAAGCCCTGAACAACTTTGGACCAAAATACCTGAGAGAGTGTCTTCCTCCTTACCAACCTGCCCACTCGCTGAGAACATGGGCGGCCTTCTTCTGGCCTTCTTCTGGAGGTTCTCTGTAGACCCACAGCCTGAGGGAGACCACCAGGAGAAGGGCCTTCATTGTGGCAGCCCCATTTTTGTGTAATTCCCTGCCTTGCAAGGCCAGGCAGGCATCAGTACTGTCAACTGCTAAGGAGAGCCATACATACTTACTCTTGTTGACCAGCCATGGTGTTAATGTTATGTTGTTTTAAACTGTTTCTAATGTATTGGGTTTTATGCCTCAATTTGTTTTACCCTCATACCACCCTGGAATCTGCTTGGATGTGGCTTAGTATAGAAATGCTGTAAACAAACAAACAAACAAACAAACCAGCACAGCCCACACACAAGAGGGAGAAAACAGCAGGCACAGGAAAACCTCCAATATTCAAACAACTTTAAAAAATTGCTTGGAGGCACCCTAAACAGAAAGAAATCCTGAAATAACCCAGTGAGAACTGAGCATGCACAGTGGCATGGAGCAGTGGCTGATTGTTGAGGTGGGAGGTTGAAAAGTGGATGGAAATGGAATGGAGTGTTTGAGTATTGTCCTGGCTGGCTGGCACATTTAGAGGGGGCATTGCAAAACACAGTATTCGCTGCATGTCACACTCGTTATATACTATATAGACACTAGTCTTCCACATTTCAGAAGCATTTGTACACTACTATTCTTGATATGCTCATCTTGCCCCACTTGATATATTCAGAATAAATAAGATATGCTTCTTATACAGCATTTTTGGAGGCGGCTTCATTTGTATGCAGAATTTATTGCTTTCATTAACAACCATAATGAAAACATGCACTTTTGTCTGTGTTTCCTAATTAAGAGGACTGACAGATGTATTAAGCTGCTATTTTTAATGAAGTCCCAGCAGATTTTATAGCCCGTAATCACAGCAAACAGGAAGTGACATCACCAGTTGCCTGAGAGAATGTGAATTATGCTCGTACAATCCCAGGAGAACTTTTCTGCTGTCATTTTGCCTCCCGATTAAAATCCCAAAGAATTGAATTATTTATTGCCTTGGACTGATTAAACGGTGCTCCCATCTTTTCCTCTTGGGTAGGCAGGGGTTGGCACTGCTCATGTTCCAGTGGCAACTCTGTGAAATAAGCACACATTTTCAATTGCTCCTTGCCTAAGACTAGCTCTGACTTTGATTTACCATGCTACATAACGTCCATCTAGGCTAACCCTCTGCTTCCAAGAGTGCCTCTCCAGATTCTCTTGGGAAACTCACAAGTAGAGCACAGCATGTCTTAAAAATAAATAGCCGGTGCAGGCGGAAGCCAGCCAGAGGGCAACCCTGCCATTCATCCAGCGTTACTGCCTACTGGCATCTCTCCCTGCTTTTCCCAGGCTCTAACCAAAATCTCAAGCATTGTGACAGCTCAGGGCTCCCTCTCCCAACTCATTGAGATCTTGTCCATCTGTTACATGCTGCAAGCTCTTCGTGCAGACAGGGTGTGAGGTGGGTGCTTAGTTTTACAGCAGCTAGCAGAGACCAGATTCCAAATATTTCTTAGATAGTATTGACACTAATGGCTCATCTTTCAATTGAGCAGCTAGCCAATCCAAACGGAAAGGCTGGAAACACGCCCATATCTACTAATTTGCAGTGCTGAATTATGAGAACCACGTTGGCAGTAAACAGAGTCATAGAGAACATTCTGGTCCTAAATATTTGTGTCAGCATGTCTGCCCTCACGGCTGTGATGTGATTGGTTGGATCCATGTGCTTATATTCTTTGTATGGAGATTCACATCTTGCACTACACTAACACCCTCACTTTGTGCCACTTCATAGAGTCGCAAACTAGCCCATTAAGAAGCAGTGTGTGTTTCAAGCTTCAACTCCACAAAGGGCTAGAAGCCTGGATCAACTGTTTCTAATACCTCTTGGTTGTGGAGGAATGAAACTGTTCAGGTAGGTTTAGGACTGAAACTTTGCTTGCCTGGGTATTTCCTGCTTGCTTGCTTACTTGTTCTAAGAGCAAGAACATCTTCAGTAAGGTCACAGCAGCTGGAAACACAAGAACTGGGAGTGAAAGCTGATCTGTTGAGAAGGGAGCTTATTTTGAATAGCCTTTTGAAATGCGCTTAATCTCTACATCGCTGATTAACCCCTTCAACTGTGCCTCCTTCCTAGTTGCACGTGGCACCACGGCTGTGCTCACATCCAGTGAAGTATGAACTGGTGGTGGCAAGGATGTCACATGAGCAGATTCAGCAGGGGGCAGCCTTTCCTTTGTATCAGGATGCATTCTGGCAGTCCCCCTAGAGTGCTCTCCTGCAGAATCCAAAATCGCCCCTTGGTCATGCAAGACAGAGCTCTGAACACTCGTGGCTACTGAAGGATCCTCTAACAACTTGGCTGCAAAGAAAGAGGCCATTGGGAGCCCCTGGTCTCCTTGATAGACCTCACTTCTGGTCAGTCCCCTTGGCTTATCTGTGTCCCATTTCAAGAGAAGGGGCTCTCTTTTCCATTCAGAATGGCAAAGCAGCACAGGTACATGGTGCTGCTGCAGTGCCCACCCTGGATTGTACGACAGCCTTCTTCAAATAACCAGATAACTGGGGTTTCAGCTCCCATCAGCCCAGTATGCCTAATGGCCAGGGATGCTGGCAGTTGTACTTCAAAATATCAAGGCTCTAAATTGAGGTACCAGGCTGCTTGTAAGAGATGTATTCCAAGAACATGCAGAGACAACCCTTAAAAAATATATTGGTTTTCCTTTTCAAAGGGATAGTGCAACTTCCCACCTGTTTTTCTTGAATTGTTATATATTTTTACATTTATATGCTGCCTCTTTTCCTCTGGCAAGGAACCTAAAGTGCCTCACATGGTCCTCCTCCTTAACAAGGCAAGTGAAGTGGGCCAAGCTAAGATTCAACGACGGGCATCATGGCCATTGGGGACTAGAACCCAGGTCCCCCAAGTCCCAGGCCTGAACTCTCACCACAACCCCACTGAGGCCTTCAGCCATATTACTCAGTCACGCCCAAGCAGATTCCTCTCTTCTTAACCTGGGACCCTTCCCAAGATGTTCTTCTGGAAAGTGACTTAGAGGAACAATACTTGTTCCTATTGGCCCCTGCAGGCCCGAACCTTTGCTTTATGCTCAAGGCCCAAACATGGTGAACAACAGGTTGTTACAAGCCATGTGGTGTGTAGGGATTGTGGATCCTAGACAATTTCAGATCTTGGACTTGATGCTGGAATGGGTATCCTTGCTCTTCTGCTGGGTGCCTGCATCTTTACTCTCCCCCAGTCACCAGATTTAATCTGGACCGTTCTTTCTTTCTTTCTTTCTTTCTTTCTTTCTTTCTTTCTTTCTTTATAGCATTTTTATGCCGCCCCCATCGCAGAAAGTCTTGGGGCAGCTTACAAAGAGATAGACAACACAGAATAACATTAAAAATTCGGAGCATCTCGGCAATAGTTTAAAACCAATAAATAAAAACAACAATTAAGAATTGAAATATCATTTAAATAAAAAGGTCTTGGCCTGGCGCTGAAAAACAAATAACGACGGCGCCAGGCGGACCTCTCTGGGGAGCACATTCCATAGGTGGGGCGCCACCGCAGAGAAGGCCCTCCTCCGGGTACTCACCCTCCTAATATCCTTCACAGAGGGCTCCCAGAGAAGGGCCTCCTCCGCCGATCTCAGGGGGTGGGAGGGCATATATGGACACATCATTATTATTCAGATGCTCAGTTGAAAAGAAGGGCAAACCACAGCCTATTGAGCACTGAGAAGAAAAAAGACCTTGGTGAGGACTGAATATACCCAGTGGCAATGAAATAATGGCAGTGGGGTGAATGGAATAGGGCAGCTTGCAAAACAGCGGGATTCTAGCCAGCCAGCCATTTTGTTTCAGAACCTCACTATCAAAAAGACTCCAAAGAAAAAATTCTGAGAAATGAATCTGAGGGGCAGGAGTGAGTCTAAAATGTCTGCTTTTCTGTTGGAACATCTCAGTTCAGATTGCAAATTTTTCTGCTTTTAGACTTAGAGAGGTGGTAGAGACAGCACTGCCTTCTAGAAAGGGAAGTCTTGCCACACACTGCTTCTACTTGGTGTCATTTATCTGAATTCAAGTAGGACTGGAAGGAGGGGCAGTAGCCTACACTGAAGGTCTGGTCCAACCTCAAGTATCCACAGTGATGGAGCAGAGGCAAGACTCTTTGGATCGAAACACAAGGGCTTTTGATTCATGGGGCAATGATGTCCAATGTCACCCTCTCAGACTCCCCTGTTCCCTCTGAGCTTTTTTTGGAGCCTCCTGGGCGGCCTAGATACAGGAAATATCATGACAAGCACCTGCATTTCAAAGTGTACCTACAGTGCAGAATTATTCACTTCTGGCTTGACTTCTCCGCTTTTTGTTATGCTACAACCTGGACTTGAAAGGGATTTAATTGGTGTATACAAGATACTCCACACTGTGATGGTGAAAAATACTTTCCCTGTGGCACAAAATTTACATAAACAAAACCAAACTGAGACAGACTGGGCCAATGGCCCATTACTCAAGTATGCCAATGCCCAACAACATGCTAAGTGTACTATTTTGATGCAGCCTTAGTTCCAAGTTTCCTTAGAGGATACCAGCATTGCCAAAATATACAAAGGGACATACAGGCAAAAAGAACAGAAAGTAAAGAAGCCTAATAAAGATGGGTGTGTAGAAAAGAGCAGATGATATAAAGCAGATGCAGCGTAATGGATCAAACAGTGCAGTACAAAATGGAACAGGCAAAATCCCACACTGCAGACATGACATAAACCCAGTTTTGAACTTTTCTCCCCTTGCACTTTTTTTTTGTTGGCACTTATTCAAGCAGCTAAAAATAGTTTGCTAATCACATTTCAGCCCTGTCAATACCCATTTCTGACGTCACCACCCGCTTGGCTTTTAAACCAGTTCCATTGTAAAGTATGTGCAGCATGCTGTGCGTTGCACGCGCCCCCTAATTCCACATCCTTTTGACTCAAGCGCAGCCCCACCTCACATGTGGCACCATTAGCTGCAAGAAATGCAAGAGGAGTGCTCTTCTTCACGGAAGCAGAGGAGAAGCTGCCTGTGCTTGCGCAAGTGGCGGGGGGGTGTTGGCGTCTGGGGAGGCACGCCAAGGGCAGTGCTTAAAAATCGGAAGCTGGGCCTGGCGAAAGCAGAGGGAAAGGTGATATCAGGGGGGATACCTTTAGGGAAGTAGGCCAGCGGGAGAGGCAAGGTTTGCCAGTCATCAGCCACACATCCCTTTTTCTCTTCAGATCACACCCCCGCCCCCAAAACACACACACACATACACTCTTCTCCTTTCTCCATCACTGAGGTAAACCCAAACTGAAACACAGGGATCATCAATGAGCCCCCTGTAAACCACATTTGCTAGAATAGGGCAACAACTGAAACAAGCCTTTCCATATCATTATGAAATGACCCCATAAAAATGAGAGTGCGGCTAAATTATTTTCATGATTTATTAGAGAAAGTATTAGTGGAGGAAGTAGGATGAATTATTGTGAGGATGAATGAGATTATTACTGAAAAACCTGTGGAGACTAGACATTCCTCAAAATAAATCATTGGCCTATTAAAAGGAACCAAATTGGCTTATCCTAGGACCATATTATAAAAGCATCGGCAGTATGACTAGGTGTAAGAAATATAGCTGGGAAGAGTTGCCTTTGGCTGTATTGTTCTGAGGTGTATTTCATCTTAAAAATCCCAATGCACTGCAGTCAGGATAGAAAATTATGCTATTTTACTGAACACCAGATTCAGGGCATCTTTCTCTGGGTTCAGCACATCCCCCACAGTCTCTGAGCATGATACATTTGTATTCATGTGGCCATAAACACTAAAGGGAATGCATTCATCACTGCAACCTGAGTCGTGTTTTTATTTTCTAAGCCTTTCATAAAACTGAAATTGAATACAAAATTTCCCTTGGGCTGAATGTGGGAGATCCTCCTCTAGTAAAAACATCTGAGGAATTTTGAGTAACATGGAAAGAGTTCCAGTAAGACGCTGCCATTTCCTGGGTTATTCACCTACATTAAAATTCAAAACAAATTTTGAGATTCCCCTTCAGGCAAAACATATGAGGAATTTTAAAAGAAGCTCAAAGAAGCTTCTTTGAGACCAATGACATTTTTCCGGAATTGAGGTGGGGCGGGAGGACATTGTACTGCCCTACATAACAATTAGAGCTCTTTGGACATTCAGAAACCCACTTACCTCTACAGGTGAGTGGAAATGGGGCCACCTCAAGTTGAGGAAGTAACTGAAATTTGTTTGTTAGGGATGTGTGAGAAATATGATTGGGGATTAAAATCTGTCATCAGCTCAGCCCCACAGATTCTGTTCTGTCAACCCTGTGCTGGTGAACTCAATCTGCTGTGAGCCCAGTCAGGATGTGGACCTGCATTTTTAAAACAGGCTGCAAATTGTATGTCTTTTTATTTTTAGCAAGTATGCAAATTGCTGAGCAGAGGCCCAAATTTTACAGAGATCTGAAATTAACTGCCAGAATATACAAGGTGGTCAAGAAGGAATGTGCACATAGACTTCAGGAAGAGGAAGTTTCCATGTTGCAGCATTTAACTTCCAGGTTAAATGCTACAAGAACAACTCAAGTTGAATGAGTCAGCTCCAAGTTATATAAATTGCAATGTATGCCAACTGTGCTAAAGATATTGCAATCCTTCACTCTAAATCTGCACAAATGTTTCAAGAAATTTTGCTCTAGCCAAATGCTCCCCTCCCTAATTTGGACTGCTTTTGGCCATCAGGTTGGAAATGTGTCAAATGGAAGACATTTTCCAGTGTCTCACATCTCTAATTTCAGTCTGGTTTTGCTAGTGTTTACCCAGTTCTCACCTTCCAGATTGAGCACTGATTTGGACACAATCTACCATCAAAGTCTGTTTGCTGCAATTTGATTGCAGACCTGCAAAAATATACCCAGCATGATGCATACATTTGAAAAATGTTCATGAAAATGTCATGAGCGGACCCAGCTGAAGCTGGGGATCAGACTAGATGGCCAAGAGGACTCCTTCTGACTCGCTCTGTTTCTAAAAGGAGTACTTTTGAAAAATGCATGTTAGTCAATGGGAAAAGAAGGCACATTTCAAAGATGTTCAACTGATGCGCACATTTATGAAAATAAAGACAAAAACAGGCAGCGACTTTCACATGAAAAGACGAAAAATCTCATCATCTACTATAGACTTGCATCAGAACAAGTTTCAAGACGGAATCCAGAGAATTTCAGTGAGTCCACTCTTTACTGATTCATGCATCCCTCCACCTACCTCCTTCATAATATGGTACAAACATCTGCAAACATGAGGCTTGCACCTGTATGACTGTGCGAGGTGGTTAGAAGCAGCCACAACAACTCACAACATCTTCCACATGTGAATTAGGTACAGCATGAAGAAGC
The DNA here is from genome assembly GCF_004798865.1 of Varanus komodoensis. Classification (NCBI taxonomy): domain Eukaryota; kingdom Metazoa; phylum Chordata; class Lepidosauria; order Squamata; family Varanidae; genus Varanus; species Varanus komodoensis. The sequence continues at coordinate 450,025 of NW_025336669.1, read as the reverse complement.
AGTCCCTTTCGTCTCTTCCAGACTTGCTCCCCTCAGTGTCCCGGGGCAGAATGCCATGCCGACTGATCTGCTTGCACCTACACCTCTTCAATTGCAGATGGAAAGGGCTAGTGCATGTAAAACGACAGCTTTTATCTTGCATGCAATGTGTCAGTCATTCCCCAACTTTAACAGGTCCAGAGAGAATTTTTATAAACAAACAAACAAAAACTAAACAAGCTGTTGCCAGTCCTGGTGCCGTGCTCCTGTGCAGCTCCCATCCATTGCAACTGAGTTTGCCCAGGAGAAATGCCCCTGAATTTTGCCACAACCATTGGTATTGATGAGCCTGTGAATTGTTTCACACATTGTTTTACAAGTGAATTCATGGTAAAGTGGGGAGTAAACTTGTAGATGATCCATCACATTCAAAGCTCTGCACAGTCCTGCTTGTTGGGGCAGTAGGTGAGGGGGCTGAATTTTTCTTCCTTCTTAAAAATCCCTTCTCCACTGGTTTGAATGGGGGAAAAGAATTCTTTTTCCCTGCCCCAAGCTGGCATCACAGAGGGCCCCAACCCTGAAGTATATCAAGGAAGGAAACATCCTTTGGATTCAGCAGAATCTGCCACTGGCCTTTAACACTGTTGGTGGAACAACCATCTTCAGAGAGCATCCCATAGAAAAAAGTGAGGCCCTCAGGACAGATATCCCTGGAGAAGGAAGTCCAAACCTATCTTTGCTCTGTTTCTGGTTCCACTTTGCATATTTCAATAAGCAGTCCACAGGTTTATCAAATTTCAAATATATGTGCATATGCAAATATGCATGCAGGGACTCTTCAGCAGGGCATCGCTGAGTGTGTGTGCTTGTTTTCAGGCCTTTAATCTTGGCTTTAGAGCACTACGGATTTTGAGCTACAAAGCTGGGCTGTGCTTCACAGGCTCACTGGCAGGCCTGTTGGGGCCTTGATCCAGGAGCCATTTCCACCGGGCTGCAGCAGTCTTGCCAACTGCTCAGTGACGTGTGCTTGCCAAATTCCTTCCTGGTGGATTGTATCATTTCAGTGCAATGCCGAGCATTTATACAGTGCTTCAAAGGATTTTGCAGACTTAGCCTCAATAATCCTTACAACAGCCTTGTAAAGGAAGTCAAAATTATTATCCCCACATTGCAGGGGCTCAGTGGCTGAGAGATGGCGACTGGGCTATGAACTAATGGTACCGGGAGAACTTGATTTATAACTCAAGTATTTTAATAATTTCTTCCAGACCAAGCACAAGAGTGGGCCCACATAAGGGGCATTACAGCTACTGAATGGTGAAGGTACCAGTGCAGGGACTACCAAGAACAGGCTCTCACAGAATTACTAATGCCTCACCAGTTCAGTACCATGAAAACAGCAACCACCTGTCGTGCCAGCAGTTCTCCTAGTCTTTTTATGCTGCCTATTGCAACCAGCCCAGAAGTAGAAAGGCTAGACACAGCTCACTGGCTTCCAAGGGGCCCCACATGTATTTATGCTACTGGAACAGGGCCTGCCCCAATGATAACACTTTGTGGGATACTGTCGAGGGCAATGGGTAGGGTCTCTTGAACTGGGATGAGCCATATCTGGCCCTGGGATGAAGGCAAGGTAATAACCACTCTCTCCTCCTAGCCACTCCTCTTCAGGTATTGCAGCATCTTGTGTTGGGTTCTCTCAGCCTTGAACAGCAGGCCTCAGGAATCCCTATCTCCTTAAAGGGGCTTCTGCTCACTTACTTAGGCACCTGTTGCTGTGACTTTCATCTCACAGGCCTGCCATTGCAGCTGAATAATTCACCTAAAAGACCCCCTCCCACCCAGCCACCCAATCACTGCCTCTTTCTCCCCAACAGGTGAACAGTGTAGAGCAGGCAATTCCCCAAGCAGCAGCAGCAGCAAAAACCTGCCTCCAGTACTACTCTAAAAATACAGAACTGATTCCTTCTCAGCCTCAAAGCAAGCAGCTAATTCGACACTGCGGTGTGAGAATAGGTGAGCTGGTAGGAGAGCGGCAAAGCGAGGACTGGCTAGGGAAAGAGCAGGTTAGAAATCCCACACAAGAAAGCCCATCTCCAGCCAGTGTTCAGACAGAACATCCTCACCCCAGCAGGCTCCAGAAGCAGCTCAGCACAACCCCCCTTGTCTAGATGCAGCACTAGTTCCATTAGTATTTTAAAGATTTCATGTACATTGTGCTTTTATTTTTTGTACGCCAGCAGTTGGCATTGAACAGCTGGGTTTGAATTTAAAATAATACATCAATGATCAAACAAAGAGGTGGTAAAAATGAGCCTGCCTTAAATATAATATCCAATTAAAGAAAGCATCACATTTTGTCAAAGTATACAGATAGGCATCCATGTTTACACTTTCCATTTCAGGCCGTTCTAAAGCCAGGTGCATGGGGCTCTCTAACTTATTTGTGGGCAGGGAATGACAGGCAGCCATTTCACTATATTTCTGAAAGGAGAGGAGAGGCCTCCAAAACTTGCTTGGGGCTGGGCTAACCTTTAGCAGGGGCAATACCACCAGCAATTTCTTTTTGCTCCTCTCCCACCCCCTCTTCCTCATTTTTAAATGCCTCTGCCAGCAGCAGCAGCCGCCACCACCTGGATTTCACTTTGCATCCTCTACACCCCCCAGGGCTTGTGTCATCCTGCAGCGCTTGTTGAGCAGGGAAAAAACGGGTGGCTGACTAGGGGTGGAGCGTGAGCAAAATAAATTCGACCGTTTCGCAGGATAATTCCTCTGAAGTATTTGGAATCACTGCAGGGTGTTCATCTCTCTAAAGTCTGTCCCGGATTGCTGTGGAGGTTCGTTTAAGTTACTTTAATTGAGGTGCAACACAAGATAAGCTATACCAGCAGAAATCGTTCTCTATTTATTTTTCTCTCTCTGAGGTTCAGAAATAATGCTCCATTTGAACATGCTATACAGATTTCTGCAATCGTGCTTATCTGCAGGTATAATAAAGGGCTAGATTGCAGGTAGTGATGAAGGCATTCTGTCTTTCCCAGGAGGATAAGAAATTAGGCTGATGCATGGCCAGTGCTTTCTCGTAGTAAACAAGCAAAGGAACACAGAGCTAATCCCCCATGGACTACAAGAGAAGGTGGGAGAACAGAAAGAATAATTGCTCTTGTTAGCATATAGCTCGGGAGCTTTGCATCCCTGCTTCCTTTCTCTCCATAAGTTAACATTTCTTTATTTCTATGGATAAAAGTATTTAGATTGTTTTTTGGCCCTAAAAAGAGTCCCTGACTTAGTTTCTAGATCCAAACAAAACAACATCAAATAAAAGCCAAGATCAAATCTAAGACTTTAACATCAGAAGAAGAGTTAAACCTTCAAGTATACAGTTTTAAATAATAAAAGCCAATTGCAATAAGAACATCTTCACTCCACTTCAGGATGGTTCTCTTGGGAGGGAGTCTCATAACCAAGGCACTGCCGGAAGATTGGTCCTGTCTCATGTTCCCATCAACTGAGCCTCTTTCAGTGGTGGGGCATGTAACATGCCACCAAGGCCACTTGGGCTTCCAGTGGCAATGTTAAATTCCAAAGTATCTCAGATTACAAAGCAACCCTTTCAAGGATAATGCAGGGGATGAAAGCTCCATCTAGAACAGGTGCAACACTGCCATCCTGGACATGGAAACCACTTACCCAGCATGCCTCTGTCTTATCAGGATAGTTAAAGTGGTCTTTAAACAGCCCATTTCTAAATACACTATTAAGCAGTTCTACAGACTCAGGTGACAGGGAGAAATAGAGATGAGTGTCATCTTATGGGTGATGCTTCACTCAGACCTTCTCGTGACCTCATCGATGTGAAACAGCTTCATATAGACCTTAAAATGTATGGGGAGCAAGAGGAAACCTGCAGAAGTGCCATAAAGTTACTTCCTAAAATTGACATGCCAAGGATGAGCAGAATCACTGAGTCCCTACAGCTTACCCACAGAGCTGCTTGAACAAGGTACTGCAGTCAGTGGTATCCCAAGCTGATGGGAGAATTAATCTAGCCATGACCAAGGCTGTCCCAGTATCAAACCCAAACCTGAATTCAGATTAAATTTAGGGTTCATGCAATATGTGTGGAGTTGGGTGCTCAAGCACCAGCTCAAAAGGGGAAACTCTGATGTATAAAATACAAATTACCATCAACAGAATGTCAAAAGGCCAGTGAACAGAAGCCACAAATAAATCAACCCTTTAAAATAGCAGCAAAAGAACCACATGCTCCCTTAACCAGCTTTTTGAAATCAGTAGTCTTTAAAAAGCAGCCATTTAATGCAATTGTTTCATTAGAAGCCAGTCACAACAGATTGGTCCTCAAAGCTGATCTGTGGATCAGCCTTGATAGGATCAACCACATGTGCCTTGGAAAGGAGTTCCATAAATTTGGCATTTTAATTGTGATCTTTTAAGATTTAGCCAATCTGTCATGTCAATGTATGCTATTACTTGGTGCCCTTGCTGTGTTGGGGTGCCCTTGCTTGTATTGTTTTACTGTTTAATAGTATTGATGTTTTAATTGTTTTATTTATGTAGTTTTTAAGTTTTGTTGTGATTTTATTATGTAAACCATCCAGAGAGCCATGAGGCTATTGTGATAGTCTACAAAAATGATAGATAGATAAATGAACAAACACAGCTGGCCCTGAAATGTAGGATTTAGAGGTCTGCTTGAGTGGGGGCAAAAAAAGGTGCTGGGAACCAGTGCAGCTGGCATGAGCCATGTTTCACCTGTCTAGCCCCACAAGCACCTGGGTAGCTCCACTCTGTACCAGGTGAAGGTTCTGAGTTGTCTTCAGAGGCATTTCCACAGAAGACAGAAATGAACTGCTCCATTCCTGACTTAAGCAAGATCTGCTTTTCCTAGTTAAGGGTGAAGCTGGTATAGGACATGCTCACCACCTGCTGTGCTTTCAGTGTCAGGTTCAGGAGAATTCCCCAGCTGTGCACTTAGTCCTTTAAGGAGAGCGGGACAATCCAGGACAGGTTGCAAGCCTCTATCCAGGTTTTCGAGTTTCTCTACCAAGAGGGCCTCCATCCTGTCTGGATCACGTTTCAGCCCGCTCACCCTTATCCATTCTAGCCAGTGCCTCCAGACATGAATTCAAGAGTTCCATAGTCTTCCTGGGGATTTAGGGATAGAAAAGAGAGCTGACTGGCATATATGATGTATCCCAGGCAACTGCCGGCAGTTCCATGCAGACATAAAACTGCATGGCAGACAAGGTGGAACCCTGAAGCATCCAGCACGCCAAATGCAAGAGGGAGGCCCTTGCTGCACCCCTCCAGGGAGGTCTGAAGCCACTGTGACAACTTGCCTCCTAGGCAGATGACCAAGATGGAAACCATGCCGAGGAGGAGGAGAAGGAAAAGGAGAATTCAAGGTCCAGGGATTATGACAGGCAGCTGCTTGATACTGAGTCACTGACACTGATTGGCAGCAGCTCTCTGGGGTTTCAGGCAGGAATTTTTCCAGTCCTTCCTGGAGGTGCAGGCAGGGACTGGACCTGGGACTGTCTGCATGCCAACCAGGCGTCCTGCTAGGGACCCATGACTCCTCCTCCTGCCCACAGTTGTTCAGTGATGTCTAATCTACAGCGACAGGAGAGTTTTGCCTTCTAGCTGCAGGGGGGCAAAGCATGTAAAACAGTTTCCTTCTTGCTTTCCTTGCAAGCTTCCTAGGGGCATTTTGGCTATTTTGTGTTGGGAACAAGACAGTCATCAAGCTCTTCATAACATGTAGCAAGAAAGCACTTACATTCGTATGCCACTCCTATCTGTGGCAATGGTGCTGAATGACCACTTGCTATGATGGAAAGGCTGCTACAGGCACAGTAACAAAGCCAGGTTTTTTTCACAAGATATCTGGCACATGCTTTTTGAATGCATATTTCTCAGACCCAGTTGGAATGGTTTTCTGAAAATAAAACTCTGAAATCTGTGGTAAAATATTCCAGCAGAATTTTTACAATTATCTTTAATGATTTTCCTGATACTCTTCAGTAGACTTTTAAAGAAATGTTCCACTTTAAAAACAAAAGGCTGCACACCCCAGAATAAGAACATTGGATGTAACTTTTTGTGGGAGGGCGTGCAGCTCTTTTGAAACAGTCCACATAAATCTACCCATTTATGAGTAGATCCAATGCAAATCTCTATGTATTTATCGAAACTCAGAGATGAAACATAATGTATTCCAAACAGCAGCTAAGAGCTTTTCAAGAAAGCTCATACTAACATTCTGGTTATTTTCATGTCACAGCTTCTGTGTCTTTCGGCTTTGCAAAATAGAGGGTTGCTGTCTTGCTTTTCTCTGCCACAAAAAATCCTCATTATTTGCACAGTTTGTGATTAAGCTTTAATTCCAGAGAAACTAGTTATATAATAAGGCTGCACATTATTTTCTAAGCTATCCAAACACTGACCTTCTCACGGACTATTTGGCAAGCTGCACTTCACTCTTCTGCCTATCAGCAAATTTTGGCCATCCCTTTGGGAAACCTGTTTTATTCCAGTGCTTCCATTGTGAAATATCCTGGAATCAGGAGAAGGGTTTTATTCCCTCACCAGGAGATAAGGTTTTCCAGCCGTAATCTGGGCCATCAAGGCCTGCCCCAGAAAGCACAACTGAACAGTCTGCTCTTCACGGCTCGCAATCTTTCTACCTCCCTGTGCTGCTTCCATGTGGTTAGCAGTTGTGCAACAGGCATCCTCAGTCCCAATTCCCACCCCAATTGTCCCCACTTGCAACTGCTCCTCTTCCTCTTCCTCACTGGTTTCTTTGGCAAAGAGGAGGCCACAAGCAAGGAGGAGTGGCATTTACTGGTCCACTTCTTGGCAGAGTGAGAAGCAGCTGATAGTGCAGGCTGCAATGGTGAGGAGGAGGAGACGACGCTGGGGGAGGAGGGTACTGATTAATGGGATGGAGGCCCTCAGCATGTGCCCAGCCATGGTACCCCTGGGTGCCCGCCCATACAAGCCAAGTATGCAAACCATTTCCCTTGGGTGTGCTATTACACTTTGGGGGAAAGAACATGAATATCACACTATGTTCTGTACATTGGTCCATGATGCTGGATGCTGTGGGCCTGAGCAGGAGCAACGAGTGTCATCAGGGGAGGAAGGTGTGGGTAGCTGGATCCACCCATTTGGGTATCAGTTCACACACATCCTTCAGTGGCATGATAGCTCACCACACGGAAGGGACCTTGGTGCTACTGCACGTCTCTCACGGAGGGGCTCTAAGAATCTCACTTATCTCCAGTTTTGGGTCCAGGGAGAATTTGCCTTTAGCTGGAATTGCTCAGTAACCATTTCTAGCACGGTTTCAGGGACAGATGTTGCCAGCAGAAAGTGCTTGCACATGGCCATGGGAGAGGCACGGCAGCTCTTGGAAGGGACCTGCACCCATCTACCATGCCCAGCCAAGTCGAGTGCTGTGGCAGGCCACTCCCAAGCCCTGGCCAGTCAGGCTGCTGCCTCAGTGATCAGACGGGATCCATTCATTTGCCACATGCAGAAGGCACATGCCGTTGGGTTTGCGGCATGTTCCTTAGCCACTTGCGAGACGCGTCTGCCCATGAGGAATGGGAGCACTTGGGGTTTGTGCTGGAGAATGTTGTCTCACCCCTACTGGTACGTGGTTGACCCAGTGGCCACCCGGCTGCTGCACGGTGATGATGGCAGAAGCTGTTTGCACGGAGTGCGGTAGTTCCATAGCTCAGAGTTACTTGAATGTACTTGGACTATGCATGCGCATTCATGTTTGTGTGTATTTCTATTTACTGCTTCTCTTTATTTCATTTCTATACAAAACTCTCTGGGCAGTTCATGACAATTAATCAAATACAAAAGTACAATAAATATACAAATACAATAAAACACAGTATAAAATACCAATATGCAAATTTAAACAACTAAAAATTGCAGTATACGAAAAGATAAATAGTTTAACATCTGAAACATTTACCTTAAAAACTAAATCTATTTAAGACAGACATAACCCATGATATGTTATTCACTATCCAGGAATAGAGGCAGTTTTAACCTGATGTCAAAAAGATGACAATGTTGGCTCCGGGTGGACCTCAACGGGGAAAGCATGCCACAGTTGTGGGGCCACCACTGAGAGGGTCCTCCTCTTTGTTGCCTTTTGGGGGGCCTCCCTTGGAAGTGCATGCCAGCATTGCTCCTTGTGTCACTCCCAGGGATGCCTCTGCCCTCTCTTCCATCCCGTGCCGAGGACTAGATTCTTTTTCTTGCATGGCATGGCACTGCCTCCGCTTTAGATGGTGGCTCTCACTGGTGCTGGCAGAGCATATGACTCGCACATGCGCCGTGCTCCGCACTAGGTGGTGCACACCTAGCCTTTAGTCATACCCACATTTTGTGTTACTCGGCTGAATGCTGCAGTTCTTATTGCTCCTCGCTGCATCTTTTATTCTGAGCCACATTACTTCTTCTGCCACTGCTTATTATTTTGAGAATCATCATGCCTTATTTCTGATTTAATGGGATCAGAAATGTTTTCCTTGGACTGCCCATCACTCTGTTAAGCTTCATTTCTCAAATTCAGAACCGTCCCTCTATTTTTTCCAGACAACTCATATTGTCTTTGCTGTTTATGCCTGTTTGTCTGTAGTCATTGGCTCTGTAAAGCTTTGCATAAGCCTTCAGCTATAAGAACAATCCTTAATATTTGGAAAAAAGATGGGATTTGCCACACATGTGATGCATCCCACAAAATAGAAGACGGACTGGCTGTAAGAAATCTAGGCCTCCTTTTCATATCCTGTAGCTACCAACCACCCTGCTCTACACCAGCCTCCAAAAGCACCTCTCCCCACCTTTCCAGTTAGCCGAGGTGAATGGAAAGCAAACACGGTGGCAGGACTCATCTGTACATGTCCATCACAAGCCTGACTAACTGTGGTGTGCTCATTCTGGGGCTGTCCTTAAATATGCTTCAGTGTATTGGCTGTACCCAGAATAACCTCTAGTGCAGGGGTCTCAAACTCAACTGACCTGGGGGCTGCTGGAAGTAGAGTCTGGGTGAGGCTGGGCCGCATCGAGTATTCCACCCCCGCAGTGGTGGTGGGCTGCTCATCCCGTGGCCGGCCCAGGCGCCGCAAGCGCTTTGAAGGCTGCAGAGCCCCTCACCTGTCCCCTGCCCGTCTCGGCAACTGGCCCGCAGGCCGTGAGTTTGAGACCCCTGCTCTAGTGCTTGCTTCTTTGACCATACCACTTCTGGCTTGTTTCACCTACAATGTCTCCCACTTTGGTTCAAGACCCAAACACTGGTCTCCTGTTTAATCCATGCTGCTGCTTTTAAGCACAGGCACCACTGGGTACCCTTCTGAGGATGAAAATGTGAACTGTAAATGGCAACATCAATAAATAACAATCTGTTTCAGAATACTTTCAAATATATATTTTTTAATTTCCAGTCCACACACAGTCCAAAATTACATTCTGCACTGCCACCATCTTACGGGAGTAAACAATCAAAGGGTGATTGTTTTTTCATATGTCTGCATTTATTCTTGTGTACCACCTTATTTGCTAGATAGAGCTTTGGCTATTGGGTGGTATAAAAATGAAACGAATAAATAATAGCCATCAAGGCAGTGTTTGGCCATTGTAAAGAATAAAAGATTAACATGATAAAGAACTACGTAAAAGTACCTATCAAAAAAGCATAATTTAAAAGGCTAGATTACAAAGCTGCATCCTCACACCCTTTCTAAAAGCCACATGAGCCAATCACCGTTCTTGAGGAAAGGGGTTCCCCAGCTTGGAAGCAAAAATCCTTTTCATCTGCACCTGACAAAAGGGGCTTTGTGGGTAATCATGTCCTCCCAAGAGCCTCTCCTGTAGATATTAATAACCAGGCAGGCTCATTAGTGAGAAAGGCAGTTTATTAGGTAGCCAGCTCTCAAGCTCTTTAGGCTTTAAAGGTTAAAAACAACACTTTGATTGGAGCCTGGAAATTAACGGCAGTCGGTGCAGGTCTTTCAATGCAGGTGCAATGTAGTCCGTGTATCGTGCACCAGTTAGTAGTCTGGTTGCCACCGTTTGCACCAGCTGAAGCTTCCAGACAGCCTTCGGGGGTAGCCAACCTCTATCTATTGCCTAGATCCAGACTTTTGAAATAATATGTGTGTTAAGGCTGGCTTAGACGCTCCAGAACTTTTCATGATGATCAGCCCCAGAGATGCAGCAATCTGGTTCAACTGCATTGAAAAGCCGTGCTTTACCGGTGGTACTTTGTGTAAGCTTTGCAGGGGAAGAAAAACTGGGCCACCACCCTCACACATACTGGAAGCAGCGTTTGGCAGTGTGGGTGTGCAGGGACAGGTGTGTTTTCTCCCTGATGCAGGACCCAGAGGGAGATGCCCTGTGTAAGAGTTGGATTGTGCTTTGTAGAGCATCTGATTCTCGGGACAGCCTAAGAAGCTGCTGTGAAGTGAGGAGTGGCTGAAGCAATCCTGCTTATTGAGGTAAGGACAAGATGGTGCTCATCTCACTCCGTGTCCAAAGCTTGACTGGACTTCCAGTCCAGTTGTTCTTTGATTCTAACAATGGGGCAGTGCCCTCCACCACACCTGAAGGCATCAAGCCAGCTTAGGGGCCACTGGGCCAGCTGCATGGACCACAGCTCTCTCCCTTGTCTTCCGACCACTTCCCAACACCTGCCACCAGAGGTGATGACCTCACTCTGCCTCATGGAACGGCTGGCCTGAGGAAGGGAGAAAGAACCTGCCTTAACCTGTTTACCCACTGATTCATCCCAGCCTTATAATTTATTATATTAACATTACATTAATATTAATTAATTAAGTACATAATTAAAAATAAATAAGTGTAATAAATTATAGGATGCCACTGTTGATTTTGTGGGTAGGGGTGATTTTGTTTCCTGAATCCCATTTTTACCGTCCAGATTAATCCACCCATCCCAAAAGTAGTCCCCCAATCTGTGAGAATCGTTCTCTTCATCTGAAATTTTGTGACAACCAAAAAATTTGGCCTTGCCCCTGATAACAGTATTACCCAATCCTCCTCATTTTGGATTGATCAGGCGGCTGCTTTTTATGCCTCAGTACAATTATAAGAAGAATCTGCTAATGCCTAATAGGGCTTAATCTCCCTGAATAAAGTGGGGAAGCAAAGTAATAAAAGCCTGCCCAAATTGGATTTATCCATGAGAAATGAGGCAGGACCAACACGTGGGCAGCAGCAGCTGTGTGTCTGAGGTCCCCTGGCTTCCCCTGCCTCTGCACGGATGACATAACCAGTGGGGTGTGGGCTGTTTCTCCCCCTGTCGTCTTTAAAAACAAAATGAAACAAAACCCTGATTGGAGTCCAGGAAACAAGCTTTTTGCCACAAGGACTGATTAATCCAGGCAAGCTTATACACAGCACTGTGGATTACATGGAAGGAGGCTTGCTTCAGTGCTTAAAAGATAACGAGGAACTACAGTTGCTTCAAAGTGTCTTTTTATTCTTTTCAGAGAAGGGGACCATCCGGGGATTCAACAAGTTGCAGGAGAAAGTGAGCAGGGCTTCACTTGAGGCCATCTGGTCCATTTCGGACCCCTCTCAAGATTGCCCATACATTATCTTTGATTGCTTCAGCACTGCCCAGTGTTGACCCTTCCAAGCTGTCTTTTTGCCGTTTCCCAGACCCTTCGATGCTCTGGCCATCTTCTGCCCAGTCCCCAGAATTTCTCTCCACCTACCCCATCTCACCTTGTAAATTCTCACGTTTTCCAAAATGGTCTCCTTTTGGCAGAAGGGGAGCAATTAGGCCTTGAGTTACATGATGTTTCTTCTCCTCAAAGAAATGGCCATGAAAGATAAATTCAGTGTAAACTTGTCAAAGTTTACAGAACAGTTTAGGCATGGCAAGATGGCTGTTTACTTCACGTTTGTAGGGCTTTTAAAAATAGCTTAATTATCCTGCTTAGAGCAAATTCTGTTGCATGTAAATTATTCAGACAACACTGAGTGAATTATAATTCTTTTGGACAGTTAGGGTCGCAATATTTTGTTTACATATACCTATCTTAATGTCATATAATACAATCTGTACACACACACACACACACACACACACACACTTATTTCACCTTCAGGATTAGCCTTTCGGAAGGTACCTCCACAGAATGAAAATTCCCTTTCAGATTTTCCTATACACATCTACCCAGGGAATAAACTGTTTTAATTAGTAAGAATATTAAGAACATAAGTGGAGCCATGCAGGATCGGCTAAAGGTCCATCTCTGTTCCAGCAGCCAATCAGATGCCAATGGGAAGCCAGCACCAAGAGCAAGAGCAGCATCCTGCTCATTTTAGACTTCTAGATTAGATTTCTGTAACGCGCTCTACGTGGGGCTACCCTTGAAGATGGTCCAGATACTTCAATTGGTGCAGAATAGAGCTGCCAGGCTGCTGACGGGGACTGGGCGTTATGTTCACATGACTCCAGTCCTCCGTCAGCTTCACTGGCTTCCCATTGAAGTCCGGGCCCAATTCAAGGTGTTGGTGATGACCTATAAAGCCCTAAACGGCATGGGACCTGGCTATCTAAAGGAATGCTTGTGTCCATATATGCCCTCCCGCCCCTTGAGATCGGCAACAGATGCCCTTCTCCGGGAACCCTCCGTGAATGATATTAGGAGGGTGAGTACCCGGAGGAGGGCTTTCTCTGCGGTGGCGCCCAATCTATGGAATGCGCTCCCCAGTGAGGTCTGCCTGGTGCCGTCGTTATTTGTTTTTCGGTGCCAGGTGAAGACCTTTTTATTTAAAACTTATTTTAATTGTTAATTTAGTATGTATTTATAGGTTTTAAATTTTTAAGCTGAGATGTTACCGGGTTTTTTAAATTTTTAATTGTATTAATTTGTTATTTATATGTTTTAATTATGTTGTGAGCCGCCCGGAGGCTTTGTTGCGATGGGGGCGGCATAGAAATGTTTTACATAAATAAATAAATTTTACCTCCAACTATGGGATCTATCTCCTATATGCTGTCTAGTCACCTCCAACTTACAGAGACTCTATGAATGAATGTCCCCCAAACTTTCTTGTCCTTCACAGCTCTACTCAGCACTTGTAAACTCAAGGTACATATAGGATGGTGTCATGGGGGGATTCATTTTGTGACCTGCATGTGTCATTAGTCCAGCATCTGTCAGTAATGCAGAAGGCAGATGTCTATGTATCATCCTGATTGGGGCTACTTAGTTTTCTCTTGGCATGATTTTGAAATTGGGGTTGATGCAGCCTCTTTCCACTCTAGTCCTTCACCAAGATGATACAAGGAAGAGCAAGAAATCGACACCAATTCTGCTGGAGGGTGTATTACATTGACTTGTGGGTTTTTTTTTTTCCATTTTCTTGTTTCTAGTTTACTATTTTTTAATCCAATGTATTACCACTTTTCATTTTAAAAAATCCCCAAACAGGATACTATACCAGTAAAATATCACACAAAGATTGGCTGATAAATAGTAAATAAGGAAGAATACTAAAACAGATACAAAACAGAGCAACACCAATTTCCTAGATGCATGAATGATGGAATAGGTCTTTTGTTGCCACTGAAATCCGGCATGATTTGGAGCCAATGGTGAGAGAGAGAGATCCACAGCCAGGATGCCTACAACCCCACTGAAGTTGCTGCACATTGAGCAGTCCCCCCTGCAAGCATCCCATCTGCAACACTGGTCCCCCAAAGTTGAAATGGAGCACTGGAGCACTTCCATCAACTGTGATTGATGTCAGCACTCAAACCTGCCATTTTATCCTACCAAACAGGACTTAGCAGGAGTCCTCTGCTCCAGTATTTGCCTTCACAGACCAGGGCCTCAAACTCTCATCCTTAGAGGATCCTGACCATTATCCTTCAAGGAGACTCCAAAGATATACTTGATCATAGAGAGGCAACATCAGATGCTGCCTTGACTCTGAAGACTCTGGACCTGGGGGCGTTTGCACACCACACCACTTCCACATTGCCATAGCTTGCAACCAATGAAACAGTCCAGGACTCTTTTCAGAGACAAAGCTCCAGTCAGTTTTGAGCAGGGGTCTCAAACTCGCGGCCCATGGGCCAATTGCCGGGGTGGGTGGGGGAGGACGGGGCAGGGGCCCTGCAGCCTTCAAAGCACCAGCGGCACCCAGGCCGGCCTCTGGGAGTGATGTGGGATGAGCAGCCCACCACCACCGCGGTGGTGGAATACTTGGAGCGGCCCAGCCTCACCCAGACTCTACTTCCAGCAGCCCCCAGGGAAGTTGAGTTTGAGACCCCTGGTTTAGAGGCAGGGCAAAATGCCGGCAACTTCCTGCAGAAGTCTTGGTCCTGATCCGCTCCTTGTTGAAGCAACATATAGACAACCCTGGCTGCCTTCCACTAGAACTTTCATTGGAACTTTCCATGGTGCTTCATTCTTGTCAGAAGAGCCCAAACCACATAAAACAACTCTTACAGATGAATTCTTGATGAGGCAATGGGTGCAGTGAGGAAACCCCACTTCACCTGCCTCATTGCCACAGGGTAGGCACAAGCATGTGCTCCAGCCTGCGCTCGGTCATATTCCCAGAGAGTTATCCACCACCTATGCTCCAGACATAGTCTGGTCTGCCACATTGCTCCACAGCAATGGAAGGATATTTGAGGGTGATTGTGTCATTGGCCAGTCTCATCACATCATCCCAGTGACAAATCAGTGTTTCAACAGTATTGCCAAGCTGGTTACCTGGAAAACACCCCAGAGCATTCAGGAATCCATCAGTCTTTTGGGGCAGATTATCTTGCTGGGTTGTCCATCCATGCAAGCAGATGAGTTGCCTCTCACTTCACACATCAGCAGAAAGTGGTCTGAAACAGCAAACCTCTCCAGTTTCAAGTCCTTCTTCATGCCGTGGCACAAATACCGAATTGAAACACGGCCTGCATCATGTGTTTGGCCAATAACATGAAGATTGTACACTGTCTTGAGGAAAATGTAAAATCAATAAAGAAATGATGGCCATGACATTCAGCCCAGGGATGACAAGGTAGTCCTAGCCTGTTACTGATGTCCTCAAGAACCACCATGGTTGGAGTCTGCGACACCCTCCTCAAGACCACCTCTACCAGCTCAGACAGGGAAGGTACCAGGCAGCATGATGGACACCAGTACCACTTGTCTTCTGTCCCTTTGTCCAAACACCCGCTGCTGTACTCCACCCTGAAGTCTGATAGGATCAAGCTGGTGTTATATCATGGATTTACGGGAATAAATATTTGATCAACACAAGGGCAGTTGCATCTGGAAAGAAAAAAATATATATTACTATCATTCTCCAAAATGTTCCACAATTGGGCCTTTGCAGGAGAAATAGGTTGTGGGGCTCTGTTCCGATGAAACCCTCTCCAGGACAAAGACTGCTGCTGTCCTGGCCGGTTGCTTCCCTCCAAAAGAGCCCCTCTGTTTTTCTAGAGAGCAGGCAAACAGACGCCATTGCTGTGGAAATGCTGCTCAGGCACTACGTGCCCAAGTGCGGAAGTTCTCCAACCTCCATGGCAAAGTTGCAAAGAGTTTCACCCTTTCAGCCTTGCTCTGACACTTCCTGCTGAATATGCTAAGGTTTAATTAAAAAGCAATTTACTTCAAATCATTTAATTCTCCTCCCACACCCTGCCTCATCTTTTAAAAATATGTATCTCCCCTACACCACCTACCAGATTATCTGCAAGTCGTGTGCCTCCTGAGAAAGCTACTGTTACATAATTGTATATACAGTGCACGCGTGTGTGTGTTGCAGGCACACACACACACACACACACACACACACATATTATAGCATTATAATTAAAGCTGCAGATGTTGTGGTATTACAGCAAATGCCACACAGAGTCTGCCTACCCCTGGTTTATTTACATCACTGCCAGTATGTAACCCTGCTACATTTGCTAATGCTTCCAGCAGCCCTTCGAACATCATGTCATCATTAAGCTTTTACAGCAAAGCAACAACAATTAAAGACTGGTAAAACCTACACAGCTGGTTACGCAGCAAGGCATACAGACAAGGACAATCCACTAAAGTCAACATTTATTATAGTTTGGAAACTAAACTAGCAGTGCAGGCATCACTTCTGAACAAATGGTAAATGCTGTATGTGTACATACATGCACTTATTGAGACGGAGAGGTGGTAGCGAGGAGGGAGGGAGGGAGGGAGAGAGGTGGATACAAAAGTACGGACAATATATGGTTACAGGTGTGCTTTTTAGAAAAATGTGTTTAATAAAGCAATGAGTTTCCTTCAAACCAAGCATGAGCCAAATCCACAGAATAAATTATACCATGACACTTAAAAAGAAGGGTGATTTAAAAGCCTTTTCATAGCAGTTCTTTTTTTTTTCTCCTAAAGGGCAAATAGGAAAAGATACATAGAGGTTCTACTAGAATG
The DNA here is from genome assembly GCF_004798865.1 of Varanus komodoensis. NCBI lineage: Eukaryota > Metazoa > Chordata > Lepidosauria > Squamata > Varanidae > Varanus > Varanus komodoensis. The sequence continues at coordinate 433,541 of NW_025336669.1, read as the reverse complement.
TTTCAGAGAGTCAAGGCTAGTGCAAAACAATTCTTGCATTCGGCAATAAAAATGCCCTAGGATGGAGGTTACTTAGAACAGCACTCTCCTGGCCAGTCCTCAAGGGCTCCAGCTGGGTGTGCTTATTCCCATGGGTTCACCAGTTTACTTTTGCTAAATCCTGTTAATATGGGGCAATGGGTCTATACACATTATCTCACAAGGGATGCCAGGAATGCATGCATTCTGAAATCCTTCACTTAACCGCTTGCCTCCATCCTCCAGCACGCATGCATTCCCGTATAGCTTGTGGAGTGTGCGTATGTGGGCTTCCTGCCCCCCGATGCCTGTGTGTGTGATTGCCAGAGGACTGTGTCATGTGGGAAACTTCATGGTAGGCTCAGAGATCTGAAAAGAAAAACTCCTGGGATGCCTCATCCTCACTCTCTTGTCTGGCTTCAAAGGCAATTCTTTGAAACAGGAGGAGTCGAGGATCCTGTTCTTTGGAGCCAAGCTATACAATGTGTACTTGAGGTTGCTTTGCTTATTCTGCACATGGTGAAGCGGTTTCCTGAAGGATGAATCACATGAAGGTTTGGTGTCTGGTCCTTTCCTTCTTTCTTTTGAGCTGAGAAGGTGGGTTATTTTGGTAGGTGTCTGTCATCCAGCCAGGCAGTCAAGCCAGCCATTGCTCAATCCATGTCTGGACGGTCTCACTGATGTGTGGTAGGCCTCTCATGAGATCCCTGCATCCCATGCACTCTGTACTCTGGGAGCAGAGGAAGAAATCTAACTCTATCTTAGGATGTCTTTATTGCATTTCTATTGCCTGTTTTTATGGATTTTTGAACACTGCCCAGAGAGTTACAGCTGCGGGGTGTATAGAAATGGAATTAATAATAATAAAATAATAAGCATACTGCCAAACCTGGATATTTTTGAATTAGCTTTCTTTGCTGCACCACAATTATTGAGTTCTGATCTGGAAGGAGGACGTGGCTCAGCAGAAGAGTACCTGCCTTCTGTGCAGGAAGAATTGCTTCCAATCTCTGCTGACTTCTCTTGCCAAAGGGGATCACAAAGCCTTCTCTGCCTGAGATCCTAGCAAGTCCACGTGGTAAGCTGGCTGGAGAGTCACTATTCCCTGGCCCGAGGCAGCTTCTTAATGTTTCACAATTAACCAGTACAAACAACTCTCCTCCTTTCCTTTCACCACAGCCTGCTCTCTAAAGTTCCACCACTCTGAAACAGCTTGAAACTGCTTTAAAGAAAGCAAAAGATAACATGAACATTACATTGTTAAAAGTCATGTTTGGAGTACAAACACAGTGAGCAAATTTTGCTTGCACAACCAGTCCCTATCAATGTTACACACTTCCCCACTCTAAAATTATGGTTTCAGAATAGCTAGGATGTTTCCTGGACATGTTTCTTCCTGCCAACTGAACCACATGTTTATGTTTGTTCCCCCATTTCTGTGCATTTGATTCCTGCACATTCATTTCACATCCTTGGGCCTGGGTCACTTGCGCCTTTATAACACTTGATTTCTCTGCACTTGCTTGCTCGACATTTTGGGGTAATTCATACAGACATGGGCATCCTTTGATGAACTTTGTTACTGTACAGCCGATGACTGGCAACTGGATGTGCCAGCTGACTCCACAGAAAACATTGCCCTTGAAGTGATATAAGGGCAATGTGGTGTTATGTCCATTGTAGGCATATGAAAATCTCACATTTACACATGAATATCAACCCTGGTGTTACGGTCATTAAGTGATGGGTAGGTGAAAAGCACAGCATTTGAGATTCTGTGAATGCATCTAGCTAGCCAGCTATCATGTGCCTATGTATCTATCGTCAACTTGTTAGGGAAAGTTGGGCAGGCGGTTTGACAGCATGGAACAGCAACATTTATGTATCTGCAAATGGGCAGGAGAGTTACAGCAGCAGACAGAGAAAGGAACACATTGACACAGAGGGAAGGAACAGACTGACGAAGCTGCTACCTGGCAGTGACTTAGCAGAGCAGCGTGGAGACAGACTTTGCACCAACTCAGAGAGACCGCAGTGTTAAATTACGTCAGCTTAATAAAGGGCTTCCTTTTATGCAACTCCTGCCTGACTCTTCAGTGGTTGCAAACACACTCGTGTGTGAACCGACCCTTCCTGGATAGAAGTGAAGTGTGTGAAATACATTGCCTCTGAAAAGCACCATGCTTCACATATTTATAGCCTGATTTTCAACTGAAAATAAAATCTCCAGAGCTGTGTGTGAGATGCCTGGTGCTATGAAAGGTTTGTCTGTAGTTTAGTATCCATGACAGCCTGTCATTCCTGCATGAAGATGGAACCAGTCCTGAAGTGATGGTGGACCTCTGTGTCTGATGCTAATTCTGGGTTTTGCTATGTCATTGTAATCTCCTTGACCTCAAAGTTAGCATGCCCTCTGCAACTGAACATAAGACATAAATTCTTAGCAATGCCCATGCCAACCTCGGCTCTGTCATTTTCCATAACAAGAGAATGTAAAATGTGTGTCTGTGTGTGTTTTGTTGCTCAAAAAAATAAATTGCAGAGAAACTAATTTACCTCACCTTTACAAATCCTCACAATACTTTCCTTCAAATAAACCTTTGACCTTGATTAACGTTGCTTCTTTTAAACCTGGTGTGAATTTTCCAGTAAGCGTGATAAAAAAGAAATGTTGATGCAGACATGGTGACTGATGGAGAAGTGATATGAAAATCAACACTGTGGGACGGAAAATTTGGTGGGAAGTGTTGATAGTACCATGCTATTTGTGCGGCCATTGCTAAGTACACAAATGTACTCCAGTAAATGTTTTCATTTAGTACAGGAAATTGGCATTCTGCTAATGAGTGCAACCCCATTTAAAAAAAAATCACAAGGTCATTTGATCCTCAAATCAATGTGTTCATTCACTTTTCTCAGTTAAGATTCATTGTTCTTTAGGTTTTTTCAACCTTTAATTTTAATTTCCACCTGAACTTAGCTACTGGGGAAACCTCAACACATTATGGATATTCAGGGAAGTGCTGGAGAGCATACAGTGGGTCCAAACCTGGCACTGGCCCATTTGGCTGTGCTTCCCCATCATCCGTGTGAAAGCAGAGTAGGCAAAAACAACACACAAAGGATTGCGCTCCCATGGGGTTGCATATTGCAGGGGAAGGCCTCATAGGAGCATCTTTCATGGAATCCTCTCCATCATTAGTACTCCTGCTATTGGAAAACCTTCTATAAGTTGTTCTCAGATCATTGCTTGAAAACCACTTTTCTGAGCCATTAGGCCATTATTAAGTATCATAGTATATAGTGCTATATTTATATCTCATTCTAACATGGTCACCAAGGCACCACGCAGGGTAAAGTCAAACGGCCAACTATGGCACCAGTCTTTGGGATCAGCTGTGACTCCTGGCTGTCAAAAAAGCAGGCGCAGGGGGATCTGGCTTTAGACAGTACAACGGGGGCAGGCAACAGGGAAATGCCCCCTCCTGGACTGAGTTCATGGAGAACAGTGCAAGGGGGCTCAATGCTGCAGCACTCAGGAGAGCTCCTAGCAAGCAACGTGCTCCTGACAATCCAGACTGAAGCCTTTCCTGCTTCAGTTCAGAGGTCCCCTCCCAGGCTCCAGCCCTTTCCACACACACACACACACACACACACACACGTCTTAAAGGGACAGCCATGAAAACTTGACCTCTCTTGGGAAACCCTCCAAGCCCCCCAAATTGGGCACAGGCATCCAGCCCAAACTTCAGCTTCATGCTCCTCTCACTGCGCATCTTTCCAAGATACCTGCTCTTGGCTGAATAGTTGGGCACTGAAAGGGGAGGAGACTGGAGGAGCTGGCCATCTCCCGGCCGGCCCCTGAACTGCTGCCTTTAAGCCCTCTCAGAGTCACTTTCCTGACCTTGGAGTGCAGCCAGCACAGTTCTTTCCCTGCTGGCTGCAGAGGGGCAGTGGAGTGGGCTCAGAACTCAGATCCGAGGGGGTCTTGCAGCGGGAATTTGAATGATGCCAGATTCCCTAGATGAAGTCTTGCAACCAAAGGATCATCCCCTTAGACATGATCTGTGCACCAATACAATGGGGTTATTATTACCACCTTCGATATTCTTTTTAATATTAATTCTACTGCAATGTAAAGTAAATTTGATGGCGCTGTTTAAATGGGTTAGAAAACGTTTCAGGATTGGTTTCGTTTAAGCTTTCAAGACACTTCCCCGTTGCTCATTTTCTGCAGTCTCAGCTTTAACTGACTTCTGTGAAAATAAGCTGACCCTTATTTCCAAATGTAGCATTTAAATTTGTGTTTGATTGTTTCTTAAAACTTTCCTTTTGATTAAATAGCAAACATATAATGCCAAAGTAATTAACATGGATGTTATTGGATGTACACTGATGATTACATTATAGGACTGGTTATCAAAGGATTACAGCTAAGAGGTTTAATATTCTCCAGCTGATCCCATGGCAAATTAATCTGGCCTGACCTCTAATGTTCTTTGTTATGTCACCAAGTATAATTTCAGCTGTATCATCCCTTACTCATTTAAATAAAAAATAAACATACTGTGAAACATTAGAATACTATTTTTAGAGGACGATGTAGTTTGGCATATTTGTACTGACTGCTGAAAATATGTGAAATGCTAACAAATCCACCATTTGCTGGAGCTGACTCATAATTCAGAAATACATGCAACTGAGGCCAAATGTTCTTTGGAATGCTCAAGAAGAACAAATGGCACAATAGAGGGTGGGATCTTACAGCAATGAACAAACATGATTCCCTTGGAGAAACAAGAAAGCTGAAGAGTTTGGAGAAGAGAACATGCTGGGTGGAACAAGGGCTTCCCTGCTTCCATGGGCATACTTCAGCCTTCCCAGAATTGAGTACAATCAAGATGGAGTGAATGACTACCAGTGCATACTCAAAGTTAAGAGGAAATAAATTTTCAGCAAATGCAAGTTCAGCCATCAGGAGCTCCAGAGCTTAGTTTGTGGTTTCTACATATACACTGCATTGTATTGGAGCAATCCTTCCAGCTCCTACAAGGGAACATTCAGTTTGTGAACGGGGGTGATCTACATTCATTTTTGCTTGAATGGCCACCCATGTAAGACAAGAGCACTGGGGCAGGGGCAGTTTTCTCCTAGCTCAGAGTAGAAATGTATGGGGATCTGGCTTCCTCCCAGACCTACTTTAGTTCCAGTCCATGCCATTTTTTGCATAGGTTCACAAGAATAAATCCATCCCACTCCATTTTCATGACGATCTGCACAAAAACACCATTTTGAACTCATTTTTATTCTGTTGTAAATGTATCTGTGCTGTAATTTTAATTCCAATTTTGTTTTAATCTGTTTTATCCTTCTTTCCAGCACAATTTTTGCTGGAAATGCTGGACAAGCATTTAATAATTTTACATCTATCTACGAGTATATACATAGACATACACACAACACACACACACACACACACAATTCCATTAACCATTAACAATAATAAAAAAGAGATACATTTTAATTGAAAAATATGGAAATGAAATTTATTTTGTCTCAACTGCCAATGTTGTTCATGAAAAATTACTTTTTCTCAAAATGAAAAAAATACTTTGAGTCAAAACTCTGCTTGAACATTCAGAAAGTACAAATTTGATACATTACTTCCTAGAAGTGCAAATCCATTCATTTCTCTGTGTATTTTCTCATATGCCCTCACACCCCTTAAGATCTGCAGGAGAGGCCCTACTCCGGGAACCCTCCCTGAAGGTTCCTCCTCTGAGGAAATGTTCAAAGGACATTTCCTCAGAGGAGGGCCTTCTCTGTGGTGGCGCCCAGATTGTGGAATGCACTCCCCAGAGAGGTTCGCCTGGCGCCGAGCCTATATTCTTTTTGGCACCAGGTCAAAACCTTTTAAATCAATAGTTATTTTAAAAATTAGTGTCTTAATGTTTTAACAGTCACTTTTGGTTTAATTTATTTTACTGGCTACATGTTATTTATTATACTGGATTGTTTTATCATATTTTGATTTTAATGATTGTAAGCCATCCTGAAATGCTATGCATAAGGGACAGCATATAAAAGTTTTATATTAATAAATAAATAGTTTGCTTGTATTTTATATTACTTAACTGGATCATGTAGGCTGAAATAAAAATCCCCCCAAACTAAAATAAAGTATTCCTTTGCTTATTTCATTTATTTGAGGAATTTAGGCCCTGTCTTTAATTCAAGCAATGCACGAGGTGTCTTCTAAAATAAAGACAATAACAATAAAATTAAAGCATCATCACGAAACCTCCAATTAAAACACCATGGAAAAAAAAAGACTTGTTGTTTATTGTTTTCTAGCTTGAGGCTTTGTGACAGAAACTGCTTAAAAACATGTAACAGAGTGGAATTCTATAATCATAGTAACTATGTATCTATCCAGATTTTCTATTCTGCTCCAAAAACGGGTCTCTCCAATTGCTGATGAATTTAGAAGAACATCAGCAGTCAACACTGCCAGCATGAGAGGACTAATCCGAAAGGCTTCTGCCAGCAGCAACCTACTAGAAGTCCAGGTGCATCATTTCAGACTCACTGAGCAAAATAAAAGCTGTGCGTATACCCATCTCTAACCTTGTTGTTTTCTCTTATATTAGAACAAGACACCGAGGCATGAAATCAGTCTCATCACTGGGTTACATAAATGCAAAATATAAACAGCTCTGCTGAAACTCCTATACAGTGTCTCGCACTTCACTCTTCAGAAGTATAACACTGATGCTGAGGAGCCTGAGAGATAATATTCACACTTTGAGACCAGTGTAGAAAGAGCTTTTTTCCAAGAGCGCAGTCTGCTTGGAACTGAATTCTGCATTGAGCCAGCAACTGAACTAGCACTGAAGTCAGGTATATCTGATCTGCCTCAGCCAAAGGCCTACATTCCATTTTGCACTTGCTCTGGCACTATTCCAAAGGTGGGGTGCAGCTGAGTTCTTCCTGTCAATACAGAGTTGCTTGTGTCTAGCCTAGGGAAGGACCCAGGTTCAGTCTCCAGGTTCTGGAGATTCCCTGCCACGTGGACGAAGGATCTGACTGCATGCGGAGGCTTCCTACATTCGGGAGAGGCATTTTAAACTTGGAGAAACTCTGCTCAAGCTGGGAAAGAACCACATGAATAGCATTCAGGGGGGAATGGGTGGGCCAGAAGGCCATATGGCCCTCTGGGGCATTTGAGCTGTATTGAGGGCCCCAGCCTGCAGCTCTATGCCCCTGATTTAGGCAAATGTTAAGGGCACTGGATCAGTTGTTGGAAACGGGAATACACTCTGTTAAGATAATATTTTAAAGCAGTCACTAACGGGATATTTATTCATTATTCTTTATTTGAGATGTATCCTTTCTTGGCACACCAAACACCCAATGATCATACTTAAGAACATCAAAACATGACTTTACAACTTAATATAGGAATATAGGAAAGCAAGTACATAATAAAAACACAGGGAGAGCAGGAAATATTTGTGCTTCTGAAAAACTGGACATCTGTCATAATGTGGTCAAAGATAAAATGAGAACCCATCAGCAGCAGGAATGGGAAATGATTGCATCACCTGAAGTATTTCTCATTTTATGCTTACTCACAGTAGTGCATCCAAGCATTGGGAATGAGAATGTGGGTACTTTTCACGTACAAACCATGGATAGTGCTCAATCCATTGTGTTGAAAAGGAAGCAAACTGTAATGAGGACTTCCAGAAAAGGCACATGTGAGAACTACCAGAAAAGATATAGTGCTCAATTGAAAATATTCAAATGAGAAAACTGGTAGCATCACATTTTCCTGCAAGTGTTTTGCAGAACTGGACCTGGAAGACAGATTGTGAAAGGGAAATGCAAATGAGGCAGCATCTGAAAACCAGGGATGGTGAGGGACAGACCAGTGCCTGGAGAATGAATGGGAAGAAGCCATTGGCCATAGGCATCAACAATTGTTGCTCTTTAGAATGGAAAGGCCTTGATGTCGAGTGGAAAATTCTCCAGAAGGTTCCCAGCTTTTCATTTTTCATAGAAAAAAATAAATCTTTCTTTCCATGGAAAGATCACAAATGAAACAATGAATGGATGCTAGTTGCTAGTACCTTATTGGACAATCTGGTAGTGACCAAATTGTAGATGAGTGAACATTAGATTGTCATACATAGTTCTTTTAGATGCAAAAATTTATTAGGAAACACTTCACATATTTAGGCAGAAAAAAACCTTCCACAATGCTCATTCCCCAGCCAGTCAGCATTTGTTCACTAAACATGCATGGAATCGCACACTTAATTTAACTGATTTTTTCTTAAATTTAAAAACAACAGAAGTATATGCTCTGTCAGTGATTTTCACAGGTATTCCAATTCTATACTAACATATTATAACCTCTAAATCACATTCCTTGATGACTAATTTGCATGGGAACATTTTCCAACCCCCGCCCCCTCATGAAAACTCAAACCACAATGGACAATAAGGGACTTTTACATTTTCAGAAAAAAGAAACAAACTAAAAGAGAAAGTTGTTGAAATTTCAGGATGTCACCCATCTCTGGGGCACCAATTTAACACAGCAGATCTTGCAGATCTGGACACCATCTCTCACTGTTCTGTAATTTCCTCATTCTACCAGTTCCATTTTCCTGGCTGAGAGTTTGCTTATGGGATAACAACTTGAACTAGGCAGTGATGGGAAGATGGCAGACAAAAGGAGAAACAGTAAGTGCACTTTTCAGAGGCAAATAGAAAGCATATGACTCACAATGGCACAGTTTTGCAGGTTCTCTTCACTATGAGCCATTTCATGATGTTCTGCAGTGAGGGAATAAGGGATCTATAATATGATGCAAGACTTCATGTGTGCTCAACACTTAGACACAAGCCAATAAATTAACCTTCCAAACTATATAACTCTAAAGTTGCTCGGCTTGCACTTGGCACTTCCATTGGATCCAATATTAATATCCTGTACAATCAATGATTTCAAAGCTATACCAAGATTTTGTTCAGTTCTGACTATACCAAGATCTTTGAGGAATAATGAAACGAAGCTATTGCTTGTTATTATTTGTTATTATGTGTCAAGTTGTCTCTGACTTAGGGCAACCCTAGGAATGAATTCCCTCCACAGTGTCCTGTCCTTCACAGCTTTGCTTAGCTCTTGTAAACACAAGGCTGCAATATTCTTCATCGAATCAATCCTTCTCAGAGCTCTCCTCCTCTTCCTCCTCCTTTTAACTTTGCCTAGCACGATTGCCTGCTTCAGTGAGTCTTGCCTCCTCATGCTATGCCCAAAGTACAACATCTTCAGTTTCAACATTATTTTGCTTCCACAGAAAGTTCCCTCTTCTGCTATTCTCCTCCCACACCATGTTTTGAGCACATCAGTTTTCGACCTGTCAGCTTTCTTCACTGCCCAGCTTTCACACTCACACACAGTGATCAAGAATGGCATAGTATGGATGATCTCAACTTTAGGCTCCAGTGAAATGTCCTGACACTTGATGATCTTCTCTAATTCTTTCTTAGTGACATCATGAGAAGTGCTTTGAGGAGCCTGTGCTCCAATTGCAGGGAACATCCTCTCCCTTCTCTAATGCCCCCTTAGCTGCTGCTTGGAAAAGCTCCAGAGCAGGGTGTGCGTTTGGGCCCCATTTCTAATCATGTGACCCATCCTCTGGCTCTCAGTTCACCCTGAGTCTCAGTGGCTGCATGTCTGACTGAAGAGGGCAGCCTGGTCTTCAGCTCTGGTCTTCAGCTTCGCATACTCGGGCCTTTTATTTACCCTGATCTCTCTGGATTTATACGGGCCAGAGCCTTTACAGTTTGCAATGGCCCTCTCAGCTATTCTTTTGTGGAAGGCTATGCAGGGAATGGTCTGGATGAGGTCAGGGTGGAATTATGAATTCTATGTAGGGGGACATGCCTTCTTTCCATGTACTCCTCCCTCCAGTGTACATACTGTTTGGGTGCTGTTCAAAACATCTCTCAGAAGCTGCTCATCTTGGGGCCAAACAAACATCTTAGGGCCTTAAATGCATATTTATCTACTCTATATTCTTTTCATTTTTACTCTACAGGGGGTATAGGAAGCCAAGGCAAAACTTAAAAGCTCCCTAGGTCCCCAAATGGGATTGGAGCCCCTGTACCTACTCCAATGGGGGCGAAAAAACAGGAACGTGAGACGTATGTGCTTGTCACACATTTAACGTAATGCCTGTTTTGGTCTTTCTCAGTCCCACTCTTAGCCCTGTTCCCATTAGTTCTCCAGAACCTATAGCATAATGAGGAGGAACAAAGCAATGGTTCCACACTCCTAATGGGAGAGCATGGCCAATGTTTCCTGCTTCTGGAATAAGGCATCCGTTATGAACTTGCACCACAAACAGAAGTTGGAAATGAGACCCAGATGCTTTAACACTCGAGTGATAGTTCATAAGACCCTGCTATAAATAACACAGAATACATAAGCTCAGGTGGTTTGCAGATAACTCTGTAACAAAGTCACATTACAGCCAATGTGGGTTCCATTTATGTAAGCAGCTTTAAGAAGTGAAGGAGCAGCATGCACTTTCCTAGTAAATTGATTCTATTAAAATTTTATTCCCATTATAATTTCATCAGTCTGAAGCTTCTGAACAGCAAGCTAGAAGTACAAATTGCTTTATTAATGACAGTAATTATAAACTTGCCTGTCATTTTGCACTTGCATACAGCTGTTCATTTGCAGAAAGCTATAAAAATTTACTTGCTTCATTGTAATGTCATACCAGGAATGCGCCACATTAAATTGCTTTTAATTTTATTTTCATTGTCCCCATTCATATTTATTGGCTCCTTTATACTTTGCTAGTCATGCCTTACCCTTCCATCTCCTTCTTTTTTGTCTTTCGCACTGTCAATATTTAGATTACACAGTCTTGGGTCCTTAAAAGAATGAAATGTGTATCCAGGCCATTCACACTGAAGTGGTGACCTTAACATGCATGAGCCACAAGGAGAACTGGTATAAGAGAGGGCTTTTCTCTCACACTGTGCTAACACAAGCAGTGAGCAATAGATTTTGAATCAGGGGTAGCTTTTCTCCTCCCCAAACCCTGGAAAAACCTTTCCCAATGCAGGCATGTCAGGCATTTATTTGATAAGATGGTTATAAGTGGGTACAAACTTAATTTTGGGATTCTGATTTCTATTATTATCAGTGTTTCAGTTGTGGGTACTTGATGCAGTTGAGTGTTTAGGATTCTGGCAGCCTAGCCAAGGGCATTGGGATGTTCTTTACACTAGGCTTATCTCTATGATTTCCCATGGCTCTTTGCTGCTCTTGCCACTTATCCAATGTAGCAGATCATGACCATCCTTTCTCTCAGTAATCCATACACAGAGATGTCTTGAAGGCCAATGAGGGTCAAGGGGTAAAGACTGGGTTTACAAAAAGCAAGCTAGCATGTTCAGGGGTGAATGTAAGCGCAAATAACCCATGAAGAGAACCCATGGCTTGTTGTTGGATTCTGATATATGATTTGTTTGTGGTTAACCAACCATGATTTGCTAGCATGGCTGGATTCATGCAAGAGAACAACCCATGGTTTAACCTTGAATCTATGGCTGAACAACAACAACCCACTGTGTTCTAGCTTGTTGTGCTATCTGAACCCAGTGCATTAGTGTAGCACATGAATAAATTTAAGGGCGTCAGATTATATGGAAGCAGCTGCCAGACCTTACTTTGTTGTAAGCCGTTATGAAACATCAAAGTGGAGGATGGGGCATAAAAGTTTTAAATAATAAAATTGGGGTGGAGGGGCATTTGTGGTACAAAGCTAGACCTATCAAAGTGACAACACTCCTGGGACTCTTATGAACCACATGAGTTCCATTAAAACAAGCAGGCCTTTCCTTCATGATCCATTTGGAAAACTGCAACCGTAACATGAGCCCAGGTGCCCCTGCAAACCCAAACACCTTGAGTTGTCAAATGGCTTCAAGCAGACCCCAACTCTCGCAACTTGGAAGTCAACATGCAACTTTGCTTCTGCTTAAGTGTGATTAGGTTTTAAGCCTATAGCTAATCTGCCTCATCCAGTCTGGGGAGTGCAGTGGAAGCAAAACAAACGATGGTGTCCTTCCAAAGAGATGTCGGTGTGGAATTCTTGCTCTTTTACCTGGTGCTGGCTGTGGGGCAGGGGGGGCTGGCATCAAAGACTGGATTCTGCATTATGCGATGGATTTACAAATACCCAATATAATAATTAGGACTGCAGGTGGCACAGTGGTTTAAACCGCTGTGCTGCTGGGCTGGTTGATTGAAAGGTCGCTGGTTCAAATGTGCACAACGGGGTGAGTTCCCGTTGCTCTGTCCCAGCTCCTGCCAACCTTGCAGTTCGAAAGCATGCAAATGCAAATAGATGAAAAGGTACCACTTCGGTGGGCAGGTAACCGTGTTCCGTGCACTTCGGTGTTTAGTCATGCTGGCCACATGACCACGGAGACTGTCTGCGGACAAACGCTGGCTCCCTCGGCTAGGAAACGGAGATGAGCACCGCCCCCCAGAGTCAGACATGACTGGACTTTAATGTCAAGGGGAAACCTTTACCTTTTTAATATAATAATATGCCTATTGATATAGACATATTAATACATATTTATATTATAAATTACCAGTAATATAAATATATGGATGTATGCATCCCCAAGTGACATCACTGAATATTGCAATGGGATAAACTGTTTTGGCAAGTCTTTGCATTTCTTCACAAGCACTTGAAGGACCGGGAACAAGGACAAAAATAATAACAACAACAACCCTATTTAACAGGATCATGAGAAAGCTGAACCAAAGATAAGCAGATATTTTATCTGATTAGCACAAGGATAGACAATTTCTGACCACTGGATGTTTTGGCTTACAATTTCCAGAACCCCTTACCAGCTTAAGTCAATGGTGATGGTTTATGGAAGCTGCAGCCCAAAACATCTGGAAGGACACAAGCTCCTCAGTGCCTGAGAATCCTCTTTATTGGATTGCGAGGCCTGGAAGAAAGACAGGATACAAGGGTAATAAGCAAAAGAAGAGACCATACAGTGAAGAAAAAGACATATGGAGTGTGATCCAGATACACTCTTGCATAAGTAGAAGGCATTTCCACTTACATAATGGGGTGGTGTTACTGGTTTTTGCTGATTCAGTCCATCCTGGTTACAGGTTCTGCCCTGCCCTGCCCTGCCCTGCCCTCCCCACCCCACATCCTATGTCATTCTGGAGTGAGGAAAGAAAAAGGGAAAGATTAAAAGACTTAGCTGCTGCTTGTGTGTGCGGCAACTCCACTTGCAGGGCTTTTGAGCCTGCCCATGTGATAGGCAATGGCGAGGCACAGGGACTAGCTGAGGCACGGCAATGCTTTCCTGGCTATCCAACTGGGATTGCTGATTTGGTAAATATGAGAATGAAAGGCACCCTAAAATGCAGTGGAATGAAAGTTGCAAGGAAATCCTACATTCCTTAGATGTTTAAGCACGTTTGGAAATATACACTTCTTTGTCAAATGTAAAACCCAGTGGAGAGCTTAATTAAGAATAGCAAAGTCCCTGTTGCCAGAGCTGATGACAGAGCTGTTTCTTTAGCTGGTTTGTACATGTTTTCTTTCTGAAACAAGAGCCCTTGAACAGATTTGTGTTACAAGAGTAACTTTCCTTTATCATTAATTAATTGATTGATTACTTAGTTAATACATTCTCTGTGTTAGATGGCATACATTACAATCTCTTTTTCAAGTTGTCAGTGACCACTGAATAAATGCACTGCTTAAGAGGGGGGAAAAGCTGTTTGAGAAAATACCGTATTTTTGGCTCTATAAGACGCACCTGACCATAAGACGCACCTAGTTTTTAGAGGAGGAAAACAAGAAAAAAAATATTCTGAATCAAATGGTTTACTAAACTATTTAATAAGCTATAACAGAATACAGTAATACCATATTTCAACCTTGTAAAGTGAACAGCAGTCAACAGTGGCATTAAGAACCATCATCACTGTCATTAACAAAAGGGAGACTTTAAAGTTCGAGTACTAGTTTTCGTTGAACCCATAGAAGCCATCATCACTAGAGTCAGAATTTATGAAGCTCTGTTGCTCACAATCACTGACATCATTTTCTTAGTCAGTAGTGGAATTATTGAAGGAATCCACAATCTACACCAGTTATGCAAGAGCTGCTGCAGACAATTCAATAACAAATCTACAAAAGCCAGTAATGTCCACGCTGCCCTACTAGTAAATAATAGAAAAAAACTTCTGACAAAAAATGAGATATTGTACGGTAAATCAAACACACAGTGGACTAAGTAGCCTTTGAAGAATAAACTTCATACACGAAGGTAATGCTGTTCAAATATCCACTGATCCTAAAAAAAAATGTGTCTGATCAACTAACAGATAACTGATCCATGGAAAGCTTCCTGATAGTCACAGGCACATTCCCCATCACTTCCCCATGGGCTTCATTAAAAGACGGGTTGCCATTTGAAAGCACACACCGACCTGTGATTAACAGCTCTCACCTGCGCCAGAGGAGGGGGGCGGAGCAGGGTGTGCCGAGCACATGCCGACCAGGTGTGGTGCAGCCGGGCCGGCAGTGTGCCAGCGGTGGTCTTCCGGGCGGTGGGGGTGAGCCGTCCGTCTCTCCGTGCAGCCGGCGGGTTAAAGCCCACAGCTCCTCCTCCTCCGCACTGCTCCCCCTGAGTGGCACAGCTCTCACCTGCGCTGGAGGAGGGGGGCGGAGCAGGGCACAACGAACGCATGCCAGCCAGGTGGTGCCACATGGGGCTGGCAGCATGCTGGCAGTGGTTTTCCAGGCGGCGCAGCAGCAGGGGTGAGCAGTTCCCGGGCGGTGGGGGTGAGCAGTCCATCTGTCCGTGCGGCTGGCAGGTTAAAGCCTGTGGCTCCTCCTCCTCTGCACCTCTCCCCCTGAGCGGCACAGCTCTCACCTGCGCCAGAGGGGGGGCGGAGCAGGTCGTGTCGAGCGCATGCCGGCCAGGTGGTGCCACGTGGTGCAGGCGGCCGGCAGCGTCCCGGGCGTTGGGCACACACACATTCGCTCTATAAGACGCACAGACATTTCCCCTTACTTTTGAGGGGGAAAAAAGTGCGTCTTATAGAGTGAAAAATACGGTAGGCCACAGCAAGGAATCCTGAAATGCATGAAATGTTTTTGCTTTCTTTATACACTGTGATTCCTTTATACAATCTTTGAATGCCTCTATTGCCAGAGGTCATCTTGTGAATCTCCTATTCCTATGACCATTCTTTATTAAGATAAGGTATAAGATACATGTAGGACACAGTATCTCAACAACAGCTCCTAAACAAATGTGGGAGTCATCAGAAAAGAGGACAGCACCCCTTGCGGACCCCTATGTGATTAAAAAAAGCTTGGAGGAGGAAAAGCATGAGTTTTCAGAGTCTAAGGTAGTAGTAGGGCTCACCAAATATCTACAGAAGCACTAGGGCATATTAAGGTACCAAATCATTGAGGAGGATGAAAACCCAGGAATATTGCAAAGATCCTCCAAAGTATTTTTGCAAGATAGGGGAATGGAAAACAATGCAGGAAATAAGATTCAGTCAAAATGTAAAGTGGACAAAAACATGCTTTTAAAAAAATCGTAATTTTTGGACAAAAACATTCTAACTTCACTTTGAAACTGGTTGAGTCTGAACTGGTGAAGTCTAAGTGAGAAAGTGGCAATGAACAATGGAGAGTCAGTGTGTAGAAACATTGAAAAAAAGTCATTATGTTTTGGGATGATTAGGAAAAGGGTTAAATGTAAAATGTCTTTATAAAGATCCTCAGTATTATTTTTAAATGAACACAGATCACCTCTTTAGCCTGCAGTAGACATTTCCAAAAATAGCTCCACCTCTTCAGCATATCCCTCTAATATTTTCACCGTGGTATCAAGACCTTTCTGAAAAGTTTTGATTCCCTGACAGCACTGCAGGGTAGGAGAATTAGGCAGGTAAGGTTTCTTGTACATGCTCAAGGCTTTGGGTGTATTGAGGTGTTGCTAAAGTCACTACCCCACTTGAAGGGCCAGGATGCTTCTGGCATGTGAGGTGCTGGGTTAATCTAGTGGAGATGCATTTCCAGCTGGTCACAGGTTTCTGCCTTTCATGTTACGCCCAGAAGACACTGGAACTCACAATCAATGTAGTCATTTCTGATCCTGGAAGGCTGGCAACTCAGCCAGAGCACATGATTTCATTTCAGTCCAGTGGCTACTGGGGTAGAGGTCTACCCCCTCCATTGGTGCGATCAGCCTATGGCTCTAATTTCCACCGTACATAAGGAAATTGCCATCGACCCCTTCTAAATCACTGATCTGGTGCAAGCTGTTATCACGGTGTCACTGAGGCCAAAGGAAGAGGAAAAAACACAACAGCAGATGGGTCCAATTTTACCATTAGATGAGTCATAGTTTTATTACTCTGGGGACAATTGTACCCATTACAGTAAATCAGACTTCCTTAACCTGGTGTCCTCTAGATGTTTGGGACTACAATTCCTATCTGGCCATGCCAGCATGGCCAATGACCCAGGATGATGACCAATTGAGTCCAAAACCTCTGCAGGACATCAGGTTAGAGAATGCTGCAGTAATTTGAAGCAAAGGATGGTGTCAATGAGGATAAGTCAGGAGTGATTGGAGGAATGTGGAATGATAGTTTGATGCTCAAAGCCAAGGAATGGGTGCTATGCACACGCAAGTAAATGCGGGTTTTTGGAATCAAACCGGGAACCACACCCAATCCAATCCATCGACAGTTGAGTTTTCCTAACACTCCTTTTATGATGCTAAGCTGTCAATGGGAATGAAGTTTGCTTTGAAACAGGCTTTTCTTGTGAGCCGCTCCGAGGCTTCGGCGATGGGTGCGACATAGAAATGTTATAAATAAATAAATAAATAATCTTAATTTTTTTAAAAAATAAACAAACCTAGTCAAGGTCTTCAACAGAATAGAGAGAATATCTAGAATTGCACCTCAAAATTATGCTGAACTCTGGCTTTGCAACATAGCCATAGATTTCTATGATCCAAAATACAACATATTATGATGGAGGAACACGTTAAGCACTGGGCTCCATATCAAATGTGTTTCACATTTTTTCACCTGTCTTCCATTTGGCCTGGAGAAGGAGGATTAATCTGCATTTCATCCATTTCAACAATCATGCAATCTCCCACAACATGCATGGATTTTCAATATAGACAACTAATGTCTGTTACACTTTAAACGTTGAAAGAGTCTATTAGAATGATGACCTTTAAATCCACCTTTTTCAGATAACCAAATCAATTTCTCATCTGTTAAACAGTTTGCATTTGGTTTGCATTTGGTTTCATTCAAAATCAAAATTCTTCGCAGTCTAAAACTCCTTCAAATCCACTAAGGTTTCATTCTGACAGCCCATAGTTTCCTTTCTCTCTTTTCTTCTTAGAGAATTCTCAGGCTCTTCCATACTCAACTGGCCACTCCATTTCTCCTGATAGTACTGACAGCAACTGAGACACATTTTGCTGATGGCCATTCTGCAATGGAAACAATGTAATTAACATCATTTCAATGTCATGCTATTTGCTTAACCAATTCTGCTTTCACTAAAGATTTAGAAGCAACCAATTGCATTCAACACACAAACACACACAAAGTAACAATTTATCTCTGCTGTCACTAAACTCAAAGAAGAAAACATGAGCGTTAACTTTAAACTGTGCCTTCATTAGAAAGAATCTTGCACAAAAAGCACAATTAAGTTGGAACTTGTAGCTATTAGTTACAGGGAATTTAGATGGAAAATTAGGATAATGTCTTCACAATAATAACAGTTCAACAAGGGAACTAATTGCTGGTGCAGTGGATAGGTTCTTCCTTCATGGAATTCTTCAAGCAGGGGCCAGGCAGACATCTGTCGGGATTCTCTAGCTGTATGTCCTGCACAGAATGGGCAAGCCAGACTGGGTGGATGGACAAGATCCCCTTCAACTCCATGAGTCAAACTTTGAACTTTATCCAGAAGGACCCACAGCAGCCTTCCCCAACCTGGTAGCCTTCCAAGGCATTTGGACTGCAACTCCCAGAATTCCCATCCAGAAGGCCATTGACTTGGAATTCTGGGTGCTGCAGTCCAAACATGTCCAGAAGGCGCAAGGTTGGGGAAGGCAGACATAGTGGATAATGAAACATGCAGCAGGGCAACCCTGGGGACATCAGATGGCTTCTCTCTGTTTCTTTTCTTATGTCGCCTTTCATTTGCATTCAGCCATGTTGTCACACGCTGGTTGATCCTGACCCTCTGTTGCATTAATACCAGTGTTTGCATCAGTGCCACCCTAATGTCGCACAGACCGTTTGCGTAGCTGAGTAGCTCTGCCCCAGTGCTAAGTAGCTGCAACCTGATATCGCATGTACCACTTAGCTTTTCTCCCATTCAAATAATATGTAAATACAATTTTGAGACAAATTATTTTTAATTCACAGACTAGTGGGATGAATTTGCATGGGATTGTGGGCAAAAGCATGCAAAAAGTGACCCAGAATAGAAACGAGCAAGTTTACCCATGCCTATCTTTGGCTAGCACATCTAGTAGCACAAGCAAACTAAGGTGTCCAAACAGCAGCAGATGGGAAAGAAAAATGTGGAGAAAAGTGGACGGTAGAAACACTGGAATCACTCCCCTTCTCACTACATGAAGTTTTGCAGTGAAAATAAAACCCTGCAGACATTTGGCACAGCGTCCGTGTGGTTATGTCAGGCCTCTCAAGGGGTCCTCGTAGAGAAATAATTCCAATTTTCTGGATTATTCATGACATCTAGTGGGTGTCCAGAAAAATAATCTAATAGACGTCTATTAATCCTGGGATGGAAATGGCATAAATCGCCATCCAAAGCAGTTACGTGTGTGTGACAAACTAACTGGAATGGACACACTGCAGCATTCACCAGAAATAATAGAAATTCATTAAAGGATCTGGCCTCTTTTCTTTCTTACTTCACAAATACTGGTTTTAAAAATTTTCTACGTTCATTCATTTTGATTCATAAGAAAGGTATTCATGGCAAAATACACAATTTATATTAGGCAAAATAAGTGCAATGCATAGAGCTTTTCTCGTGCTTAATTGGCTCGTGTTTTGCCCTGACAAAAGATTATACAAATAATGTGTGTATCTCCTTCCTTTCCAACTGTGACTGACCTACATTAACCCAGCTATTCAATACCACGGGTTTCACCTTTCCAGCACAAAAGAAACAGAGGTTCGCTTCCTTGTCCCACTTTCCTATTCTTCCTTTTAGCTCTGCCTTGTTTGGAAGAATAGAACATGCCATTGTTTTTCCTTAATGATGCCTCTCCAAGCCGATCAGGTTAACAGTGGGTAGCAGCTGGAGTTTAATATGCGAGTGTACGATTGAAATTTATACACTTATTGGATTACGGTATCTCACTAAGAAGTTGGCACGTGGCCTGTTTTGCTTCAAAAACAGGATTCATGAAGGGTTTGAAGGAATGACTGTAGCCACACTCAGACTCGCTGCCATTTGTCTGTAGCAGAGATGTGTGCAAGGGAAAATCGTTCACATATTCCTGGAAATTGTTTGCTCTTGTTTGAGGAGCTTATCACATTTTTGCTCTTATTTGAGGAGCTTATCACTCATCTCTTCCATGGCACCAGCATGAATTAATGTAGAGATAGATTTTTTTTTCTAAACAAAACCTCCGAAGGTTCTGGAAAACCAAACAAGAAGGATGAGCAAAAGTGAAATTATTATGAAACTCATGCATCTAATTTTATTCCAATCCAGACTAGGAACACATTTCCAACACTGCATTAGAGCAACACTGCTTTAGAGATCCTTTATTAATACATTCTAAAATCAATTGCAATACAGCAGGACAATGTCTTTTTTGTATATATCACAATAACAATAGCCGTGCTCATGGGACAAGGCAGTAACCCTTCCAGCTCCATTTTAAATAAGGAATTCGTGGCATTGACATTTATTTGAATGGCAATCTTATGAAAGTTCAGATATAAAAATGTCCTACAACTACCAAAATTCACAGCACGGAGTTGTAGGACATATTAATGTCTAAGCATGCATGGGATTGCCTCCTTAATTGTTTATATTCAACAATGTCTAAAGAAACAGTGAATAGATCAGATAAGTTCCTGAAAAACAATCACATGTGGATTATTCTTGCCCCAAGTGGAACCTTTGTACAGTTTTCTATGCAACATATTCCAACATTTTGTCTTTTGGATATCTTTATTTACACGCTATTATATTGATTTTAATTAAAATACATAAACATCTTCAAGAATCAATGAATCACTCCCACATTATAAATCAAAGCTAAATAATGAATAATAATGTGGGCTATTTAATTTAAAAAGTACATATGCACTGACTCAGTTTCCTCAGGAATATCATAATAAATACAACATTCCATCAACTCCTACATCATAGCTGTCAAATGTTCAGATGAGTTGCTCAAGGCAAAAAAAAAAAAAAAGGAGGTAAGACCCAGATGGAGTCACTTGTAGTGTATCCAAAACACCAGTAACCTTCATTTGTTCCATAAATATTTGCCCATCTTTAGCAGTGCTAAGAAGACAGCATTCTACTCGGAAGAATAAAAGACTATCCACTGAAAAGAAAACTCCACATTGAATTAATGTGCTCTTAGTCTAGCATGGTGCAGATTTCATAAATACCCCGTTTGTAATGTATTGTATTGCTTTGATTATACTATGTGAATTGTCATCTGCCCACCGAGCTCCAGCTACTGAGTGCTGGAGAAATGAAATTAAGTTAGTTATTAAATAATACAACAGAGTTCCTCATTAATACAGTTGTGCCCAGGACCGATCTATTTTTGCATGGTTTTTTTTTTTTTTTTGAAGAAACTTCACTGGCCTACAATTAAGCTCCTTGCAATTGGCATGCATTTTGTTCCTTTGAGCTTGTGATGTGCCAGAGGATGTGAGCATGTGAGCCCTGTCCCCAGGACAAATGCTTCGAGCCAGTGCCAGGCCAGAGAAAGCCCTTCGGATAGTTGTTTGCCCTGCCCAGGCTCAGCCTTCAATGCCCTGCCACTCCTGAGGCAGACAGTGCTTCCCTCTTTTGTTGCAGCTCTCCCGATAGCTTGACACCAACAGCCACTTATCTCCTCACATGTCCAACAAGTTCTCAAGCAGGTTGTGGTGGTTCTTTTCTGAATGGGAGCTGAGAAGCAGCCCGGACTCAGCTTGGCGTCATGCTTGGAGGCCTAAACGATCCCAGAAGCAGCATCCGAGCTGACATTGGCAGCCTCCATCCATACATGTCATCATGCCCCTGGGAAAGTGGGTTTGGTGCTAGGGAGAATGGTTGCTGTGACAGTGATGCCAACGGCTATGGGGGATGCGATATCCGCAGGGCTGGGAATAGGCCCTTCTGAGCCCCCGGACTTTCATGACCTACCCAGCCATGCCAGCGGGCCTCACGCTGTCCATGCTAAGTGCAAACAAATAGGATTCTGCTCCTTATCAGAAAAGAACGCATTAATGTGCTTTTAGGTTTTCAGCTGGTGGGTTACTACTAGCTATCCCTTTAACTTATGATAGATAGATCTGGCAGGAAGATTCAATAGATTAACATCTTGTATAAAATCTTCAAATATCCCCCCTTGATGAATGATCCCACCAGTTGTTTTGTAGCATATGCCATTGTCCATAGCATCAGATCCCTTACATTCTGGGATCCAAGTGCGAATCTTCACCATCATGCACAGCTACAGCATATGGAGGGACTGTTCTCATACAGCGGCAACCCAACGGGTTCTTGGGGACTCAGACTGCTGCACACTCACCATTTCTCCCTTTATTGCACAACCCATGAGTGACTCCTTCTGTGTAAAGCATGCTGCTTGCACATGGTCTATAGCATTGGTCAGAGTCTAAACCAGCAGTTGTTCGGGGAACTGCTCAGTCGCTTTAGCCCTGGAGCATGTCATACCACACAACCGTCGAGGGGCTGATCACAGCTAGGAGGCAGGCCCAAGCAGGCACCCACCCATCTCTGATACCCCATTGTTTTGGGAACCAGTGGGTTGCTAGTTCATGAAAACCTGTTGGTAGCCTTTCTTCAGTCACTCAGAATAGAAATCACTCCTCGGAAATTCTCGGGTTCAAACGTATGGACATGAGACCTCCAGAACAGAGTCCAGTACAGGACATCCTGCGGAGAGGAAGGTTAAAGAAAATGAGCATGTCCTGCAAAGCAAGGAGAAACTGTCGTAATCGCTCAGCTGGCGCCTCCATGGAAGGAGGTGGCTGCTGCCAATGCTGAGCTGGAACTGCATGGCAGGAGGCTCGGCCCTCTTACGGGTGGTCACTGCATGTATTGCCCAGCCGGACAACTGCTCACTGGCGAGGGGCCGTTCATGGTCACCACACCACTTCGCTAGTCTCTGCCGGTGCAGAATGTGTCGCTTGCATACTCAGTACTCCATTCAGACACACCCTTCCCTCCCCCCTGCAGTCATGAGTTGTTTCACCTCACAGCAGGAAGGACAGA
Source organism: Varanus komodoensis (assembly GCF_004798865.1). NCBI lineage: Eukaryota > Metazoa > Chordata > Lepidosauria > Squamata > Varanidae > Varanus > Varanus komodoensis. The sequence goes on along the minus strand of NW_025336669.1, from coordinate 410,871 downwards.
GAAAGTGGTAGATGCTGTTATTAATGCTTAATTCAATGAATGCATCAGTTCTGACCACAAAAACCAGTTTTGAAGTGACACACACAAATACAGAAATCTGTAATTAACATAAAGGCTTCGGCAAGGGACTTCGGCACAGGGCAGCACAGAAATGTTTTAATAAATAAATAATAAAGGAAAAAAGTCAAACTCCATACAACGGCCAGCATAACAAAGCAAGGAGGAGGAGGAGGAAGAGGAGGAGATCATCATTAAACTTAGTCTAAAAACAGTACAATATGAAAAGTCTTCATTCACAATACACAGTTTCCCCTCCTAACAGGCCTAGAGCAAACATTACAAAAACAACACATAACAAGTGCCCACAAATGATATTGAAAGAAAAAGGTACACATTTGCCTGGCACCAAAAATATAACAGCATCAGCACTATGGAAAAGTCCTTCCATGAGCACAAGGTTATCACAGCAAAACCCCCTTCCTGAACTGTCTCACCCCTTCTTCCCAAGCTTCTCTCAGAGGGGCACATATAGACGCGCCTTTGAAGATGCTCTCCGGAACTAAGTTTCACATGGGAAGAAGCAGTCCCTAAGGTACTGGGGACCTGGCAGGTTCACGCTAGCACTTGGGATCTGGCTCGGAATCAAATTGTCCCAGGGCAGGACAAGACCTCTATGCTCACCAACTAATCTCAGAAACAACCTGGCTGCCAAATATGCCACAAGCTGCTGCTTCCAAATGTACAGAGCATTAATTTGAATTTTTGGTAGCACAGTACAATCGTAACTATGATCAAGCAGTTTTACAAGCCATCAATTAACTTCCTAATAGCTCATTAGCAACTGTTTTATGCACACGTTTTGAAGTTCATGTTTCTAGAATACATTCAGAACTATTTAGATTCCTTATTGTGAGACATGCCCTGGAATGCCACCGAAAGGAAGGTTCCAAGCAGGTGGTTCACCTGTCGTCTGCCTTCCGATTCTAAAGCACATGCTGTGACTTAAGGCACCACCAGGATGCCCAAGGGGTTAATTTGTTCACCTCCCTTTTCCTCTAAGGCTAAGGATCTTCTTCTTCACAAGTGAAAGACAAATATTCCCAGAGAGAGGTGGAGAAGAGGCCATGCAAACTCTTTTTAGGTATTGTTATGGGTAAGGAAGGAAAGGAAAGGAAGGGAAAGGTGCAGAAGGAAAAGCAGCTTTTGATGTGTGGGCTCCTTACAAGAAATAAGTATATGCCCCTCGCAGGTAGTTCCGTCAGAAGAGGTAACTTTTTCAAGCTGCTTAAGGACACAACAGCCAGGAGGGAAAAGAGGCAGTGTTTGCCTTTCCAAGAGGCTTTTGAATTTGGCAGGTTTTCTCCAGCAGAGCACTGATTTCCCAAGGTCAGGAAAGGGCTTGTTTTGCTAAAATTGGTGCCTGCAAAACGCGGTGCTCTGTCATGACAGCAGTAGCAGCTGGCACTCCTGGATTCAGCAGTTGCTGAGCAGAGCTTTGTATGTCACTTTCCACTAGATTTCTCAATGGCGGAATATCCAGAGAGCGTGCCATGGCCTGAGTCACAACCCGTTATGCAAGGCTGCATAAATTTTCCAAGTGCTGTGCTCACCCTGCACAAACGCTGCTCCTGCACAAAGCCACCCCAAGATAAATGGAGAAAGACAATGCACTGCACGCAGGCACATTGAAAGGAATGAAGCTTGGCCACAGCTAATTGTGAGCTGGCCTGCAGCCTAACTTCATACTGCATCCTTTACATCATTATTGGTCGGCATCCTTCTGGCTTGGACCAAAACGCAGAAAAGCAAGAAAGAAAGGATGGCAAGAATTCAGAAGCAGAGCTAGGGAAATTACCAGCAATCATAAATGCCTGCTGCTGACTCAGGATCTGGCGCGCTCACAGAGCTGCGCAGATGTTTCGTTCAGCGCCATCTTCTCCAGCCAAGGCTGAGTTGGAGATGGGAATCAGCCACCCCGCTGTGCACTCGTCACCTGACTGCAGCTGAAATCATGCAGCCCCCAAGGAGGCAAAGCTTTCTCTTCCACCCCACTTTCCGGCAATGGGAAAGCTGCTGGAGCGGTTTCTGGGTGCAATGGATGCTGAGGGATGGAGCTGTATGTTGTCCGATTGCATTTGCACTCCCCAGAAAGTGCTGTAGGGCTATTCTGAGCAACGGGATGGGAAAAAGGAAGGAAAGGGGAGAGAGAAAGGGAAGCGGGAGAGAGGAAGTGCAGTAGAGCTCCAAAGGGAAGGGTTCAGGAGCCAAAAGGAGCTCCCAAAATGTACACACACACACTAGCCTAATCCTGTAACAGAGCTTTTTAAAGGTTTTTAAGGTTGTAATACTAAATTCAAAAATATCAGAATGATGTTTGAGTTCCCCTCTGCAGCCTCATTCATGAGCCAGAAGAAACTTGCATGAAAGGATGAAATGGCCCCTCTTGATGGGACTCTGCAGGGTCAGGGAAGACCAGTCTCCTCTCACCACCCACACATTTTTCCTGCCTTTCCAGGCTGTCCTAGAAGGAAGTTGCTGAGCCAGCTTGCCTCTAGAACAAAAACTGAGCCCACCAGCCTTCCTTGACCACCTTATTTGGAGAATGCAGAATACACAGAGAAAAAGCCAGGTGGTACCAGATTCCCTGGCGGAAACATCCATGCACTAATATCAGCCATCGAAGACACCATCTCCGAAGTGTTCATCAGAGAAAGCTCCTTCAGTGTTCCCTTCACTTGAGGGTCTTTTTTCCCTAGAAAGCCCTTCAACATTTAGTTTCCATTTTATTATATTATTCTCCTGCCTGCTGGGAACTCCAGGGCCTGAACCAGCTATCTGATAGTTGGAGGTTGAAACCTAGACTCCTCTTTGTAGCAGGAGTGTTTAACTTCAGCCCTGAGCACCAGTGCAGCCAGTCTGGGGTCCCAACCAGACCCTCCAGTTTACACACACATCGGTGTCCTGTCCCACAGCTCCATGCCCTTTGCCCAACCACCCATCATTATGTGATTTCCTGCCTTTTGAACTATTGTCCCCATCCTGCAAGATTGAAATGCCTCTGCTAAGGCTTGCAGTAATAGCTTTAAGTGATCGGTTTAAGCCACCTGATGAGGGTGTTTTGGCCCAGCAACCTTTTGCCTCCTGCCACCACCGCTGAAATGCATCCCACCAGGCCTTCTCCAAAATTAAATTCCGCCATCAGGTTGGAAGGGATTCAGCACGTCTGCCTTGGAGCCTTCCTAAAGCCCAGATGGAAATAAGAGAAGTGCAGCATCACTCGCCTATCAGCTTGCCAAGCCACCTGCAGCCTCCGGACTGGGCAGGCATCAGTGCTGCAATGCTAGCAGCCTGGCCTTCAGTCCTCGCCCAATCAGCAGAGCAGTGTCCTTCAGCTTCCTTCAGGCCCAGGTTGGGGAAGAGCTGCCCACAGTCTCAGATGGATCTTGACAGCACCCTGGTTTTGCTTTGCTTGTCTGGTTTTCCAGCAGGGGCCTGATGGACATGCAGGATGGACATCCCCCTCCTTCACAGGGGAAGGAGAATCCAGCATCTTGTTTCACATACCCCTTTGGGGGCTTCCTTGCCAATCTGAGCTCACAATTTAGTCAGTAAACAGATGATAAAACTAAGGCCGCAAAGTGCTCATCATAACCTGTCCAGCACACGCAGGCTGATTCAACATGCCACGCCAATGCCTCTGAGAGGTTTTTGCTGTGGCCTGCTAAACCAGGAAGCCTTCACATATCCGCTTCATGATGCCTGTTTTTCTGTCTGCTGTAATCAACTGTCACTGCAGATGGAACAAACAGAAAAAACTAGGGCTTAAGGCATTAATGAGAGATAAAGTCAAACTCAGACTTCAGTGAGATCAGTGAAGAATACCACATTCCTTTTACATTTGCTTTGGAAACTGGAGAAAATTATATCTTGCTAGATACTTGTACAGTAACTGTCAAAGTGGAACCTCTCCTAACAGAGATGCATGGACAGGAAACACAACATACAGTCATATTCTGGACATCTACTCGCAAGTCTTTAATCTCTCCCACATTTATTTAGACTAATCACACAAACAAAGGGGAGGAAAAAATTGATTTCTGCTATGTTAGTTTGAACCAAATATTTGCATGAACTTGTCTCTTCTACAATAAATGTTTACTCCCCAACCCCACCTTTAAAAAAAACAAAGACAATCTCTGTTCCTTTTCAAATTATCCCTTAGCTCCCAGGTTTTTTAAAAATATAGAAATCCTATTTTTTTAATGTGGAAATTTCTTGCACCAGTCTCTCCATCCATTAGGCCAATTCCCTTTATAAATTCCTTAAAAATAAAACTATTTCCTTATGGCATTTGTCCCAATGATGAGTTATATAACTCTGTATCACGGGCAGGATGGAACTATTGCTTTAAAACCTTTTTATTTTTGTGTCCCATGTAGCCAGATAAGTTGTACTAGTGTTGCGTTAACATTACTGTGCATTTTGTATTCACTTCACACTAGAGAAAACTCTCTATTCCACCAAAGCCTTTGCCTTTATGCTAGCATATTACCAAGGTTTAAATGTTTGCTCATTTAAAGCATTCAAACCATAAAGATCAGGGGGCAGTGATTAAAACAGAAAAATAGGATGTGTTGGGAAAATCTGGATAAATCCTGCCTGAAAAGCATTACCTCTATGTGCTTTTTGCATTGTGGGATCAAATCCTATTCTCCTTCTCAAACCAAGCTGTCACTGTTTAAAATGGCATTCCCCCACGCCTTTCTCTCACCTTTATTTATTTATTTATTTATTTATTTATTTATTTAAAACATTTCTATGCTGCCCCCATCACAATAAAGCCTCAGGATGGCTCACAATATATACACACACACACACACACACACACACACACACCCATTTAAAACCCCCCGGTGCATTCTCGGCTAATTTAAAATCCTAATAAATACAATGATTCAGCAATTAAAATAAGTTTTAAATAAAAAGGTCTTAGCTAGGGGGACCTCTCTGGGGAGCGCATTCCATAGATGGGGCTGTGGGCTACAGTAGACAGGCCATTCAGTCCAAATATACCTTGTAAATAGTCATTGTTGGAATTCAGTTAACAAGGAAGTATCTTTTGATAGCCCAGAGGCTCCATGTGCCCTGGCCAATTCAGAATGTCTAGGGTAGATAGGAGTCTTGAGTTCATGCATAGTTTCAGTAGCTTGAATTTACATGTCTAAGCAGACCTGGAGATGGGTTCAAGCTACTGAACTAAAGTGCCAATACAGGCAATTAGAAATATTGTAAACTCATTGTTACTGTGTGATTGACTGGCATTCTTTCATCTGTTCTGTATGTGATGACCTCAGAATCTTATTGTAATCTCTGCATTCTGTCATCAATTGCCCTGTACCTGTGTACCTATAAATGCCCTGGAATGTTATTGAAGCTTTGCAGCAGAGTTCACCTCTGCCTGCCCGGTAATGCATGCATTATCGCGAGTACCGCGGGAACCTTGGGGAAAATACAGTAAAGCCTCGGATGGTCTGGACGCTTGGTCTTTCCCACGAACCCGAGTTTTATTCCCTCTTCTCAAATTGAGATTCTGGGATTCTGACAGATGCAATTTCTCTATAGGACTCACATGAACCTTGCAAATAAAGGCTTCCCAGTTTGCTTCAGTATGGGCAGATCTATATATACATATGCAAAGGGATCCCATGGTTGGGCCAAAGCAAGCTAGAAATCACAGGAACAAAAAACAAAGCAAAACAAAAGCAAGGCAGGAGTAACCCAGAACCCAAGAACACTCAGTGCCTCAGCACCCTAACCAAACATGCTCCGGTGCAACAGGGCTTCTTCCTGATCCAATGGTGGGTGAAGGGCCACTGGAGAAGGCACTGGAGGGCCTTCACGTGCAGTTCAGGTCTTCACCACATGGGGGAGCTGTACAGAGGATGAGGAGTCCTGTGCGTATGCCAGATCTACTTACATGAGGAGCAGAAAGTCTGGGACTTGCACTTGCAGAAGTTATACAGGTGCTAGCTGTATGGTTATACAGGCTATAACCCTACGGCTTTGATTCATTTCCAGATATTCCTCAAAACCGGTATTCACATGGGAGAAGCTATGCCCCAGTTCATGGCCAAACTTGCATCACATCTATATGGAGTTGGATCTCATCACTACATTCACGAGCTCCGCAAAGGCCACTTGTGAAGCTGACATTTCTCCTTCTGCAGCCAGCATTCTTAGCTATTTGCATGCTATATAAAACTCAGACAGTCCAATTTTTGCCTGGCTTGAAGCCCCTGAATAAGTCTTGTGGTTTTACACAGCAGTTTCTTTCTCTTCATTATAGAGAAATATTGTACTTGACAAGCCCTTTATTCTCCTGCCTAATTATGAACATCAATCCCACTCCCTAGAGACAAACTCTTGAATCACAGGCTGCTTCTAACCAGTGTGTTCACAGATATTAAAGGGCCATGTGTGCGTGCTCACTGCCGTAAGCATGTTGTGGAATCAAGACTGATCCTCACAGTATTGTGGCGCTCAGAGCTTTGTGCTCCCATCCTGCAGCCTCTCCCGGTGCAGACAAATCCCCACCACCACCACACACACACACCCATCACCATGTGGGGATGGTATATACAATTATATTCTCTCTCACCACATACATGCATACATACATAGGCCATAGTTCAGTCATTTTCTTCTCTGGTCCTTTGATACACCAATTCTGTATTTGCAAAATTTAACTGTGCTAAAATATAGACAAGCTTTCACATATGCAAAACTCAATATTTTGCTTTCAGCCATACTTGAGGACTGATTTAAAAGAATCCCCTTGGAAAATCGCTTCTGTCCATGTGGAGAGGGCAATGCTGAAGCAGTAGCTCATGTATTCTTATTTTGCATTTTTTATAGAGACCTAAGGACTGAGGTGATTACTCCCTTACCTGCTTGTGCATCTCTGACCTTTCTTCTAGCAGATCAAAACAAACAGGTCACAATAAGATTTCTAGCTGGCACTATTAAAATAAGGTTTACTTTTGTTTCAAAGTTCTAACTTCTACAGGTCCTAAAAGGCCACATATAATGAATTATCCAATAACTTTAACATTGTTATCTAATATAAATTTTAGATAATTTATAATGTTTCCCTCTATTTTTCTAAATCATGGAATGTTTTCAGACAGTTTTAGCTTTGTTCATATCTGCTTTTATTATATTATTATATTATTTATTTTTAACATCTATAATGTATAGGCCTATAGCTATTGCAAATAAAGATTGGCTTGAATCTCTCACCAAGAAAGAGCATAGATCCTTCAACAGAAATGGAAATTAAAGGGATGGAGCAATATGAGCAAGTTATAAATTAAGAACATACAAAGAGAAGCCATGCTGGATCAGACCATGGGCCATCTAGTCTGGCCCATGATCTGGTCCATTGCCTCTTCGTCTGGTGTCATATCTTTGACCAGTCTCCATTGGGTGGTCCTTCTAGAAGGCCAGCTTAGTGAGAGGGCCCAGCCTCTGAGGGCACTGCATTTGGCTTCTCTGCCACTCTCGAGCCCCCTTACCATGTTCAGCTGTGCATGCAAGAGGAGGAAAGAACATATTAGTGCATTGTTAAAAGCAGTCTTCACTGCAGGTGGAGGTCAGCAACTGACAATTGTATCAGATGTTTGTTATGCATATGTTTCCCTCTACTTTTCTAAAGTACAGTTTTCATTTTCCTGACACTTAAGCATGTGAGGGAAATGGCTGTTTTTATATGATGTCCCTGTCACATTGAGCAGCAATCTTGTCTGTCTGTTCTCTAGCAATTCTAGAGAAAAGCATGCATTTTTGTGAAGGTGAACAGTTATTTTATTCCAGTTAGTTCCGGGGTTTGTCTATAATTGCAAAACATTCATATTTAAAATCAGTTACTTTCTTCCAAAAAGAGAATTAAAAAACAACTCATGTTAATTTTTACTTTATAAAGGCCTTGTTTTTTAATGTCACCAAAGTAGTTGGTAGAATTACAATAGTTTAAGGGAAGGAACAAGAAAGGGGAAGAAAAACAGAAGAGGGGCTGGTCAGAATCTAGCTATAGGTAGAAATAGGTCTTTCTCAGCAACCGTGTGAGGGAGGTTGGGCTGAGAGTCAGTGACTCGTCCAAAGCCACCCAGTTGGCTCCATGTTCCAGTGGGGATGAGAACCCAGCTTTTTCTTACCCTTTCATTGCCCTTCTTCTAATGCTGAACATCTCATAGTAGGAAGGATTAGCAGACCTGCATTGTGAGGAGTTCTGTCTGAATCAAATGACAGCCTTCTAGAGTGAACTTAATTAGGTGGACATTCTCTCTTTCTCTTTCTTTGTACTTCACCAGTAGCTTAAATTGCAATGTGAATTTTGATGCTTCGCTCTCCCCAGGAAGAAAAGTCAGAATAATCAATAAATAACTGGTTGGTTTTCCTAGAAACAAATGAAGATTAAGGATAATTTGAGATGCATCTCAGCAATGCATCTGCTGATTCCCAAGCATGTGATGTGTTCTCTCTCCCATTCTGGGATTTAAGGACATTAGACTTACTGAATGTTTGTTTCAGCTCTGCACAAGACAGCCTGCGGGACATCTGCCCCACTTCAGCCCCATGTTTCCTTGTTTTTAAGGAATCTCTCCTAGACCTTTACACCTCTGTTACTTAACCATATTGCTTTGAAAATGGGGTGTGCTCTCAAGTGATCTGCCAGTATCTAAACAGTTGTGAAAATATGATGCTAAAAAAATCTATGGATTTGGAATGGACACAGCATCTAGGTTCATATATTTTGGACAACTCCCATCAACCCTGACCATTGGCTAAGGTGGCTGGGGCATATGGTAGTTGTATCTGGAGAGCACTAGTTTGCTAGGCCTAATAGGCCACTATTCTTCAGTGGATGGACTGATATTCACAGATGTGTTATCTAAGCTGGATTGTTGCCACATCTTCTCTTGCTTCATCGGTCTTTTTTATAGAGGAGGAAAATGTAAAAGAGGGAAGAAAGGAGAAAAACGAGAGGGAAAAAAGGGAAGGAGCATATCCTGAACAAGAGGTAGGCTCCATATGGTATATGGGCATGAAGGGTGGTTTCATTACCTGAAAGGGTCACACTGCCAGGTCACAAGACTGCTTACCAACCTCCCAAACCCCCAACAATCACTACTGCAAGAGGTTGCCATGAGCCAGAACCATGAGACAATACAGATCAATAGCTCCATCAGACAGAGCAAGTCTTCCAGCAAGTGAACCCAAACCACACACACTGTTAGTTTCACTATGCCAACAGACTGGAAGCTGGGCCTATGTGCAGAAAACCCATTCAGGGCATTTGCTTGAGCTTCTGAAGATTTAATTTCTAGCCTGGCCATCCCCTAACACCCCAGCTCAAGGGGCAAATCCCTAGGAAGTTTACACCAAAGATGAGAAACAATCATGACTCTGTGTGACACAGTTTTTAATGACATTCTCCGATGTATGTGCATGATACTTATAGGGGATATTCTGCACACATCCTATCATGCTATTAGTTAAGCTGCTCTGCATCTACCATGCCAAGACTCTAGGGAGCTTCTCCGCTTTAGTATATCACCAATGAACACATCAGGTAGGTGCCTTATCACTGCCTAATATGGTATTATAATTCCAGGCACATCTGAACCCATTTCAGGTGGACTTTTGGCTGCGCTATGGAACAGACATGGCTTGGTGGCTTATCTATACCAGGACTATTAGTCATCTTGGGATGAGTTACACAAGGAACTAGACAGGGGAGCCCAATCCTTATAGTTCTCCTGGCATTCTCAGTGGCTTTCAGTACAATGAAGGAAATCAGGTCTTTCATCAAGCATCTTAACCTTCTGGACCTGCTCTGCAGTAGTGTCAATCATTTCTCTAGGGTAAGGTTCAGAAGGTATTGCCGTTCTTTCTCTCCTGCCCCCCATGTTATTTGACATGTACATGAAACTGCTGGTAATTAGGAGCTTTGCTGTAAGCTGCCACCACCAATATCATGAGGACACCCAATTCTCTTGAACTTTGCCACATAAGGCCAAGGAAACAGTCAAAATCTTTGAATGGTGCCTTCATTTGATAATAGGCTAGATGAGGATGAACAAACAAGATTAAAACCAAACAAGACGGTCATGTTGTTGGTCAATAGAAAGCCTGACTGGAACTGAGGATCAAACTGTTCTGCAAGAATTTGTACTTTCCCCAAAGGATCAAGTCCAAAACTTGGAAGTGTTCCCTGACCCTTATGCCTGGTGTGCCAGCTGCCATCCTTTCCAGGTAGGTCTGATTTGGCAGCAGCTACCCAAGTGTTGGTTCCATCAGCATTAGACTGTTGAAGTGCAGTCTCTATGGAGCTACCATATCCAGAAACTGGTTGAAACTGTGGCAGCTGTGGGCACCAGAGGCTCCCTGGGAGCAAGTAAAGCACTGTTCTTAAGCTTTAGAGCCCTGAAAGGCTTAGCATGTGGCTGTCCAAAGGAGCACCCATCTCACTATGAACCTGCTTCAATATTAAGATCTAGAGGAGAAGCCCTTCCGAGGGCCCCATTACCCAGAGAGATCCATTTCTTGGACACCTGTAAAAAGTTTTCTCCTGTGTTCTTTCTAACTGTAGAATGTGCTCCCTCAACCACTGACCCCCCCCTTGACTTTTACAAAGTGTATGAAGATGCATCTTTTTAATCCAACCCATTAAATTCCATTCTGTTAATGTTCTCATTTTTCGTGCTTGAAAGCTTTATTGTTTTAAATAGTTTTGCACTGCCTTTAGATGACTTTTTAGTATACGGTTTGCGTTTGCAGTCACAGAAATTACGACAGTGCTGTGTCCAGGGGCTCTGTGTAGGACACGTAGACATAACAAAAAGCAGCAAAAATCTTTTTCGCACAGCTTTCCAGTGCATGTACATTGCAATAAAACTGCTACAGGTCCCATTTTCACACAGCAAGGAGGGAAAACTGGATTTATGAAGGAAAAGCTGCAAGTATGGAGCACAGAGTGGATCCAGTAGGGAGCTGAGCAATAATTCCAGTGTTTTACAGATCATTACTCAAGCACCAAAGAGAATTTTTGATATATATGGGGAAAAAAATGGAAGTGCAGGGAAATTGTCTGGGGCCAGGATCAGATATGCTGAGATGCTCCATTGCTTTCTAGACAGTAATATAAGTCGAGTATTAACAACTTCGACATATCCCTTCAAGCTTAGAAACAGTTTTGTTGCATGGGCTTAGCAGGAAGCATGGAAGTTTCCTCCCCCACATCCGTCTCACTGACATGCTGAATATCCTAGGAGGTTCTTCATCCTTTCCCAACTTTTATCTTTCTGGACAATTTATTTTGTATAAGATCTGCAAGGCAGTTCATGCCTGAGCAAAATATAAACAATACAATGTGTTTGTTTCACACAATGGCGTTGCCATCCAGTGAGGTTCCTGCTTTTCCTCAGAATAAATAAAATCATCCTGCCTCACTTAAAAGAGCTTCACAAAACACTGGTTGGCTGAACTCTTTGTTGCTATATCACCAGAAATTATTAAACTTGTGACAACCTTGATATGCCTGCCCACAGTTGTCATAGTATTTCACCCGGATTGGTGAATCCAGCCTTCCCCAACCTGGTGCTCTCCAGATGTTTTGGGTGATGATGCCTGCTTTCACAGATCAGGGCTGCTTTGAAGATCCTGGGAGCTGTGGCCTAACACATCTGAGGGCACCAAGTTGGGGAAGGTTGTATTAAACAAACTGTATTAACGGTGGAAGGCTTCCCCCTTCACCAACTCAGATAGGTGGTAGAGTTATGAATCTTGGAGTCAGTTCTAGGTACAGGTTTGGAGACTTAGCATGCATACACATATGACACAGACACAAAGGAGTTACCGCCATCTGTTCTCCTGCTCTCTCCACTATTCACTGATCATTAGTAAACTGCTGCCATCATTCCCAAAGCACCAGCTATTTACATAGCTGCTTTATGACTTTAGCTGTTTAATCCTATTTTTAATTGGTGTCGCCAAAATGTAAAGTTCAGGTAGCAACAGTGAGCGGGCAAACACCAGTATGCCATGTATTCAGGCAATGAACAGGGTGTAGGGAACAAGGTTGACCCATCAACCTAAGGATGAACTCTTCCTTCCCAAGATTGCTTAATCATCATTATCATGCCAAGTGATTATGACTTCTGTGTAGAATCTAATAAATCCTTATTTTATCCCACCACCACCACCACACACACACACACATTCTCAGGACTCTGGTACAATTTTAAAATAGTTCTTTTTAAAAAATGCCTTCAAATATGCTTGAATACTGTGAACTGGCTAAATCAATCTAGCAAACCCCTTAATTCTGGAATTCCTATCCATTGCTAATCTAGACTGATGGGGTTTATGGTTGTCCAACCATCTATACACTCTTGAGTTAATTAAAGTTAAGAACATTCCTCTCATCTTACAGTAACACTATGTCAACTGGAGTGAAAACAAGCATCTAACATGTCAGACATGACTTATATTTCCCTGAACTTGGGGTTCTGCGTCAAACAAACCACCCGCGATGTAGTGCCCATTCTGTGCCTGTACTATTGTGTTGGTGCAGAGATAATGTTTAATAGGCCATGATCAGAAATAGCTTTGCTGTACTGTGAGCATTTTTTTAAAATAACATGCAGACATTTTTCATCCTTATCTTCTGGTCCCTACCTGCTTCTAGAAAGTGGAGTTCTATTATGACTGTGTATATTATAATCTCCCATAGTAAATCCTGTTCACAAAGGGATATAAGTTTATCAAATGTAAATAAATGCATTCTCAATGGCTATATTAGCCCATCATAGACTGCAGAGAAGCACTAAAGGTTTTTGTTTGTATGTTTTGCTTTATTTATGAACTGAAATTGTGTCCCACCTTCCTTTAAAGCAAGTTCAAAGTGGATGCTAACTGCTACATGAAAACAATTAAACAAACATTAAACACTAAAACAAATTACAACACCACCATGAGTTGCAAGAATAGAGGAGCAGTGATACCAAAAGCTTAAGTGGCTGCTTATGAATTCTCTCCCCACAAAAGAGGGAAGGAAACACATAATTTAAAAAAGAGGACTGAGATTTGCATTGAATCGCAAATGTGAATGTATATGTGAAATATAATGTGGAAAGAATTCATTTAAACAGAAATAGGAGCCACTTCATCAAAGTGGAAAAGACTGTGCCAAGTTGATCAATGTGCCTTCTTAGTCTGCTGTCATGTAATGACCAAGAGTGTTATCTATGTTGCCTTGAAATCCTTGCACGAAAAAGATAGAAAGAAAAGGAAAACATAAATAGTTGTGGGTAGATAATGTCAAGGCCCTATAGGATTCTTTTCCTTTCAGGTAGATTTGAACTGGACAGCTCTTCTGATAAAGGAGGGCTTCAGTTAGAGTACTGTCCTCTGTAATAGGATCGCATGCAAAAAGGAAAGCGGGTGGGAGAGCAGAGATGGAGCCATTTCAATTTCCCTGAAGAGGGCATTCCATACGGTGGGTGCCATGAACAAGAAGACCCTGAACCACAGTCAGCAGGGAGCTATGAAGCAGGTACTGTATACAGCTTAGTTGTGTTACAGGGACTAAATTTAGCTTGTTATCAAGCTAAACTGGACTCTTTTAGCAGTCCATAGCAGCTGCAGAGTGCTCACACTCAGTGTTCTGCGGTTGTTACAGAACACTATTTTGTTTCTCATTTCCATTTTTAAAAATTCAGTGTGGAAGGAGGGATACACATGGCCAGTGGGCTGTTCATTGCCCACCAGTGTATGGGTAACATCCACAATCTGTCATAGTTCTTCTAAGCCATAACTATGCAACCCACCACAGTGTGACGGTATGAAAAGCAAAGATAAATTGTGTGAAGATGGGTGTCCTTTCTTGGTGGGGACACTGGAATTCTGCCCAACTCTGACATATACCTCACTGTCAAAAGGCCAAGGAGAAGAGAGTAATAAGACAGCAGATGATTGTGAAAGCATCTTTTAAAACATGAAAGCAAAGGCAAAGTCACCTGACAACAGGTTAGGTACAGCTGTGTAGGATTTTTATGACTAAAGAAATACTATCTGTATGGAGAAAGTATCTAATTGGTTTATTTACAGCATGTCTATATGTTGTTTCCATAAAAAAAGATTATTTTTCATTGTATGCCGACCCAAGATGCCAATGGTGGATGGGTTAGAAAAACTTTTAATACATAATAAATAAATAATAAAAAGCACAAATTTGAGGTACAACAAATTCAAAACAATAACAGCAAAACTTAAAAATAAATAAAGCTCAAGTAAAAATGAACGTAGATGGTGCTTAATTACTACTAATGGTTTTAAACACTTGTAAAAAAGATATAAACAACTGTATCCTGTTTTACTGCCACTGCAGAATCTAAGAAAAGTCCCCTGTCTCCATCCATCAATGATGGGATGTCAACAAAAAAATGCCACAAATGTAGTTCCTTATATCTGATACCTTTAGAGACACTGCATGTTCTTTCCTTTTTCATCAGGTGAAGCCTACCGGCAATAATGACTACAGGAAGTAATTAAGTTTTGAGGATGAAATGCAATTGTGGAGAGGTTTCTGCATCCTAGATTAAGGCAACAAGTGGTCACCTGTGAAGAATAGTGAGGGAACTAAATGCTTTCTACATGCAGCGAGTTCACGTTGCTATAGCACTGTTTTAATGTTTTGCCCAGAACAGTCAAAGCACGTACTACAGAGTAGACATTGCTTATTGAATGAATATATTGATCTTCCTGCAGCCTAGCCCACACTGAAGATTTCTGCTAGCTTTAGAAGGGCAAGGAAGCAAATCAGCAGCTAAAGTATCTGATGTGTCTGAAGAAGGCCACAGGTTGATCCCTGTGTATTTGAGTGGAACGTCAATGTTTACTTATTAGAGTTAAATCCTGCTTTTTAATTTTTTAAAGAACCCACAGCAGTTTACATCCTTCTCCTCATCCTGCTCTCAATCTTATGCCCACAACAACCACCCTGTGGGGTAGATTGGGCTGAGAGTCTGTGACTGGCCCAAAGTCACCAAGCTGGCCCCATGGCTGAGCAGAGACTAGAACTCGGAGTCCCACACCTGTGCTCTTATGGTATAGTGGCTCCCAAACGCTGCTTAACTCTTCATCCCAAGTTATTTATTTTATTCATTTTTGTTTTAGCCACACTTATTATTTCTCTGGTACATAAATGGGGCTGCTATCCCTGTGTGCATTTCGGGGGCAAATCCTATGCATACTTAGTCAGGAAAAAGTCCTCCAATTCCCAGCATTCCCCATCCAGTTTTTCTGTCTAAATATGCTTGCGATTGCACTCTTACAGCATGTGTAACAGACTGCTGGATTTCAGTCTCAAATGTGTAAACCACTGGAGATGTTATACCTGGCCTGCCCTTTGGTGTGGATAGATGTCATGGAAACTCAGATCTCAAATGTCCATAAACTACAAAAACTGCCAGCTAGACTGTGAGCCGCCCCGAGGCTTTGGCGAATGGGGTAGCATAGAAGTCTCCTAAATAAATAAAATAAATAATAAATAGACTAAGGCTGAAATTAAAGAATTAGGAAAACAAAATACCTTTCCCTGATGCCAAAAGGGCAATGAAGTAAGCATCGGAAAAATCTCTCTGCGCAGAGCATTCCACACTGGGGCAACACCACTGAGAAACCAACCTCTCTCTGTGTCTCTCTTGTCTCTCTCTGATAACCACCTGGCTCACCTGAGATGATGGAGCAGGATGCCATTATTATTATTATTATTATTATTATTATTATTATTATTATTTCTATTTATTTCCTGCCTATTCCCATAGTCTGGGACTCCAGGCAGCTCACACATTCAAATACACACAAACGTTAAAAGCATAATTAATCGACTACACATTAAAATTAAGTATAAAAATATGACCAGATTAACCCATCACAAACTCACAAGCTGCTCCCAAATGCCTTCTGCAATTAAAAAAAAAAAATGTTAAGCCTCCTTACAGAGCCATAACAGGGCATTCCAGAGCCACCAAGAAGGCCCTCTCCTGCATTCCCACCACGCATGTGTGTGAAGGTGGTGGAGGCCAAGAGAAGGGTCTCCTCAGAAGATCTTAGAGCCTTTTCAGGGTGGGATGTGGGAAAATACAGTCTTCCAGATAGCCTAGACCTAAGCCACATGAGGCTTTATAGGTTATCACCAGCATTTTGAATTGTGCCTGGAAACCGACAGGGAGGCAGTGAAACTGTTTCAACAGAGGAGTTGTATGCTCACCATTCAGTCATATGCTCAGCCTCAGTCAACAGTCTGACTGCAGCTTTCCAAAGTTCCAAACTCTTCAGAGGCAGTCCCAAATAAAGCACGTTACTGTTGCCCAAACGGGAAATAACTAAGACATGTGTCCCCATGGCCAAAGCAGGTAGCTCAAGGCATGGGCACAGCAGGCACCCTGGTGTTAAGCCGTGCACATGCACCCTGGGCTGTTGAGGACCATGCATGGGAGAGAACTGTCGCATGCATGCTCTGCTTGCGTGGCCAGCAGGTTGGGCACTGTAGGAAGAGAGCCCAAGACTAGATAGACTGTTGATTGGATCCAGTCGCATGCTGACCCGCTTATGCCCTCACCGGTGGCTTGTCTCATGCTTCCGGGTTCCAGACACACCTCTGACCATTGCCCATAGCCCGGCCCTAACAGTTTCTCAGGTTATATTTCCAGATGTTGGAGGTTCATAGGAAAGAGGCCTGTCCCATGAGGGTGCATGACTCTGTATGAGTCAGAGTGGGATAAGGATAACAATAATGATAAGTAGACACCAGTATTGCCACAGAGCACTGGGATTTTATTTCTGCCTGCCCTGAAGTAGGTGGCTTTGGAGTGCAGTCCAGCCAAGCCTGTTTTCATTCTTCCGAAGCAGAGAAGCTTCCTCCACCACCTCTGGGAAGTCATATTAGCCTGGCTACAACTTTTAAGGGATGGACCAGCTGTCTGTGGTTGCCTCAAGTCAAAAAGAGGGAAGCGTGCAGTCTGAGGTCAAATATCAATGCAAAGACAGTGCATGTATTACTCTCTGTTTCCCTCCTGTTGAATTGTCCCAGTAAAAATGGCTGTTTTGACTGATTCTTTTTTTTTAAGCTGATGACATGATTCAGTATTTTAGAAAGGGGCATCAGTCTGATGCACAATAGTTCTATGTTCCTTCAGGCCACATAACAGTTGGTTTCAAAGGACATTAGTGCATTGGTTGAAAGCAAACCCAATGTACTGATGCAGATGGCTTCTGATCTATGATGTGCACAGTCACTTTTTCACGGTTCTCTTACAGAACCTAATAAAGCCAATTTTGTGGTAAGACACAGCTGTCCAAGGGCCTCACATTCATTGGGGGCTCTTTTTTTAGACCAGGCTGTTAATCCTCTGAATCTACTTTTGGTTTCATCCCAGAACTGAAATTTGAACACTGCACAAAGTATGTTTCCCTTCCTGCTTGTCTTGAGGCTTTTTTACATCATGCAGTTGCGAGATACAACAGGCAATTCACAAATCACTGCTGGCACTGCTGCACACGCCCCCCCCATGCTTGTCGGTCCATCATCACTGCCACCACTGCTGCTGCCTCCCTCCTCACTGCCCGACATCACAAACACCCCACACAAATCCCCTGGTCAGGGCGGACAGGGCTGAGGAGAGGCCAGTGTCACACCTGCTCTGCACCCACCTCCAGAGGAGGTGGGCTCTCCCATTGTGGGACCTTTCTAGGGGCTTCGTGCCCTGGGTGGCACCCTTGGGTGGGCACCGAAGGGTAGCGCCAAAGGGCATTGCCCACTTAGTACCTGTTTGGTACCATTTCACCACTATTTGGGGTAGGGACCCTTGGCCATGGGTTGTTGATTTGTCATTGTATTTAATCTGTTTGTTTGTTCAATACAATTATTTTGTTGCTTCGATGTATGTATTTAAATCTGTAAACCACCCAGAGAGCCCTAATGGGCTAAAGGGCAATAGAAAAGTATAAAATAAACAATTCTGAGCGTCCTCTTCAGCACTGTGGAGCTTGGAAAGATCTGTGGTTTACCAGAGAGCTCTGGACAATGAAACAGGCTAGAAGACAGACCATAAGACTCATCATAGAGAGGATTAAGCATGAATGTAATTATGTCTGCTGGGCTGGGGAAGGCAGCAAAGAATGCTCGCTTTGCCACCTTCATCTGATCGCTGAGTAGCCATCCAGATAAAGTTGCCCAAGTGGGTGCATGTCGGTTTGCCGTTCCCAGGTCTGGGAACTAGACTGCTTGCCTGGTCTGGGTGTGTTTGCACTCTCTTCCTCTAGTGCTGGGGGAGTCCTAGAGGCCCAAGTGATGTCTTTGGCTTAGAGTGCCCATCACAAACTTCAGGTGGTACGTGACCTATACTTGCTCCTGCGTAAGGATAGCTGTAATGCTTTCTATATGGGGCTGCCTTCGTGCCTGATTCAGAAGCTGCGGCAAGGGCAGAGTGTGGCAACCAGGTGTTGACTGCGACAAGGGCAGAGTGTGGCAACCAGGTGTTGACTGCGACATCCAGCTATGTCTGAGTTCAAGGACCTGCACTGTTTGCCTATCACCCTCCAGGGTTATGCTATTGTCATATAAAGCCTTAAGCAATCTGGCACCAGGACACTTAGTAACTGCCCTTGCCTTAATAGCCCAGCTGAGCTTTTCTGTGTAAAACATGCACTCATCACTGTGTATAGGCTCATTATACAGTGCTGTAACCCTCCAGTTTTGTTTCTGTTTTCTAAGAACTGGGGGTGAAGGGAGTCAGAGCAGGGAAAAGGGAGCATTATTGAAAAAAGCAAATGCAAACATATTCTCCTGCTTAGGTAATTGTATTATTCTGCTATTGCACAGCTTGACTTAGAGCTTGTGTCTCAGAAAACCAGGGAAGAAAAAGTTCTGTCTAGAGTTCAGGTCTCAGTTCTGTAGTGAAATAAAAAGGAGGTACATTGGAACTAAAGTGCAGAACAACTTAGAAACAGTTCTAATACTTAATACACAGGTTTGGCATGGTAAACGATGCAATGGTTTGCAAGATTTTTTATTAATGCAATCCTGAAGTTTAGACAGATGGCTGTTATGATTCTCGTCATTCTTTCAAATACCTCAACTCATTCTTTTATATCACTAAAATACTGTTTGGACCTTTTTTCCGCCAAGAAATAAAATATATGGGTATCTAGAGCTGTAAGAATCTCTTTATCTTTCTTGATGTAAGAAAAAAGGGAATGACACCACTCTGATATGAAGTGAGATACTATTCAGTGGAAACTGCTAAGCATGAATGGCATGGAAAAAGGCCTTGGGCTGTCAGTCAGCGAAAGGGAGAAGGTCAAATACAGTCAGTGCTTTAACTGACATTGGATCTTAAATCCAGCATTGTATTGACTGTCAGCATTCACCAAAGGAACGCTATAACCAGGGACACAAATAATGACATCAGTATGATGAAATACAACCAGTACATATTAAGGCTGCCTGGGTTGTAACACTGCTGAAATATCTGGAAGTAAATTCAGATATATGCAGAGCAATTCAGGGCAGCTGCCTAGTGCTAACATACATGGGGTGGGCTTCAACAGCATTCAGGAAAGAGAAAAGGGT
Source organism: Varanus komodoensis (assembly GCF_004798865.1). NCBI lineage: Eukaryota > Metazoa > Chordata > Lepidosauria > Squamata > Varanidae > Varanus > Varanus komodoensis. The sequence continues at coordinate 391,175 of NW_025336669.1, read as the reverse complement.
GCGCAGAAGAGAAGGGTGCTGTCTAGACTACCTTCCCTCCCACCACCAGTATTTGCCTGGAAAGAATTTCTCCTGCAACCTCAAAGCTAAGCACTGTGTAATTTTATATCTTATGGTGATGGACATATTGGCTTCCTTTCTTGATTGGCTTCCTTTCTTCTAGGTCAGGGGTCCTCAAACTTTTCCACCAGGGGGCCAGGTGAAAGCTGCCAGTGCTGGGCATGGGCGGAAAGGTGGTGTCAGTGGTGTGCACGCACTGAGGCGGGGTGAGCAGGGAGGCGAGGCGAGGCGCATGCAGGCAGGTGCGCGTGCGCGCTGAGGGGAGGCGAGGGGAGGGGATGGGAGGGGAGGGGAGGTGGGCACGTGGGGTGGGCACACAAGGCAGCGGCTTGCTCGCTTGGAGGACATTTTGTCCAAGTGAGCAAATGCCGCCTCCCCACGTGCGGGGCAAGGTGGGCAGCAGCGTGCGTGCGTGTGCGTGCATGGAGGGTCCAAAGGGGCATGGCAGGCCAGATAAATGGGCGGGCAGGCTGGATCTGGCCCCCGGGCCGTAGTTTGAGGACCCATGTTCTAGGTAATGGTAAGCCTTACAAGAGCTGAGCAAGCAGGGGATTTTCAAGCCACTTTAAATGCTTCTGTGTCCATGAACTTTGGGATGTGTGTAAATATTTCTTTTCTCAGTACTCTGGGATTTTGAAGTTGAAACAACAATGCAATCGATGTAAGAATTTGTTTCAGCCTTGTTTCAGAACAATTTCAGATTGGTCAAGGGACCCGCTGGACACACTGAGATGCAGAACACAAAACAGTTGGTATTTGTTGAGATCCTTACCCAGAAATGTGCATCTGAAGAGTAGGATCAGCATGGGAGCCCCTATTGTGTGTGATGTGCCTTGCTGCTGATATTTTCTCAAAGAGAATTGCAGTTGATCTGAGGAGTCCCATTTTGGAATACAGTGTGGTATCTGCTGTGTTTATAGATCAAGCAAATGCCACAAGCCACAGTATCTCCTGCAGAAGAAAACAGGATTTATTTACTTACGAAACTCTGTGCAGTAAAAAACGATCTTTTTAAAAAGAGGGATTTCCTGCTCACAAATCACATCAAAATCCACGCAAAGATGGGGATTTGAAGGAAAAGGGGTGATATTAGAAGGTGGAGAAGGCATGCTGCTTTTTCGGATTGCTTTATTTCCTGTAGTTATTCACAGCTGCACAGCTCTCTAAGTGCACAGTGAAAAAGAAACTTCCAAAACAAATCCCCAAAAACCATAGATTTCCTGCTTACAAATCCAACCGAAATCCCTCAAAGGAAAGAGTCATGAGAGGAAAGGATGAAAAGGAAAAGATGGTACCAAGGGGGAAGATGTCGCAAACCAGGCCCTACAGTTTTAAAGCAATTCTAGCCTGGAATTCAGATATCTGGTAATACACAGAAACCACCATAACAGGAGGGAGGGAGTAATCATAAAGGTCAATTTTGGGGGAAATGGAATATTGTGGAAGAAAAAATGGAACAACCGTTTCACATGTGCATTATATGCCCATACATGCAAACCAAATGTTGCAGTTACAAGGAAAAGTGCTTGCGTAAAGAGGGTCTGCATGTATGGTGAGGGCTGTTGTCATGTGTTTCTTCCCCTGTCAAATAGACCTGCTCACCCAGTGCAGCTGTTGTTCCAAGTTTCCAAGCAGCTTCTGATGGAGTGTTTTCTGCAGGTGTCAGAAAAGCCCCACTGCTTATCCAAAAGCCCAGAAGCACACGCTGAATTGTGGTCCAAATGTTTTTTCACACCAGATAGCAGCATCTTGTTGAGGCTCGTGGTTGTTTTCATAGTAAAGAGGAAAAAACTAAGTGGTGTAAAACAAATCAAAATGAAGGAAGAAAAGCATAACTTCTGTTTGTGTTTACGCAAAAACAATTGCCATTTATACCAATGGGATTTATTCCCAGATAAATGCATGGCATTGCAGCCTGTGGAGGGAATGAGGAATAAGAGAAAACTAACCAAAAACAAAGGAACAGTGCCAAAAAAAGCTTTAAAAATAATGGGAGGGCTTTACCTGGATTCTGAGACTAATTTATTTTGAGTGGACTTCATTCTAAGGGAGAATTAGATTGGTACCATACTGTCAGAGAAACTGGGTTTTGAGGGTTGCTTTCCTAAAGCAACCTCATCAACTGTAAGGGGTTTTTGTTTTGCTTTCTTTCAAATGCGTTGCTTTCAGTTTTGCTTCGGTTTTTGAGTATTGTGTTCACAGTTGTCAGTCATATAACAAAACAATCTACTCTACTTCCTTTTATGATTGGTTATCAGTTCTATCAAGGGTGTCCTGTTGTGAAGCACTGACATATTAGTTACAAGGTAGTGAACGTAAAAATATAGGTCCTTATCCCATGGAACTTCCAGTTCAGTCTTCAGCTGAGGGGTGCAAAAGTAAATAGAGGAGGAATGCGTGCAAATGCAGTTCCATGTATGCAGGATTCATTCGTTTCAGTCAAAAGAAGACCTAATGAATGCAGCCACAGGCTTCATGAAGAAATAGATTTTGGGGAACAAGAGAAGAATAACTTTTAGCATATTTGTCCAACATAGTTTACCATATAAACCAAGAACTAAAGGTTTATTTTCCTTACATTTTAATATTTAATTGGTTTTTATCTTGATGTTATCACCAATGGTCAGACGCAGTGTGTTGCTTGTGGTATGCTGTTGTTTTTTGTAAGCTGTCCAGAGACTGTGGCATTGGACGGCTTATTTAAAAACTTTAAATAAATGCATAAATACATAAATGCCCTGGCTATCTTATGAAATATTGCAAGGTAGTGCACAAGACTTGGGTATTTATGTGCAATTTTCTGCATGATTTAAAATGAAATTTAAAATAATGTACATAAAATGCACCTATAAGGAGGTTCTGCAAAGTTTCTGCCACGTGCCATGCAGCCATTCCAGGTTAATGCATCTGCTCACTCAGTATATTGCTCTGCAGTGAGGTTATCTATTAGCTTCTGGATGAAAAACTTTGGGCCACCACTTCTTCTTTTTTTTATAAGTTTTATTCAAAATAACCCTAAAACAAAAGAAAACTAAAAACAACATCAATCATCAGAAACATCGGACCTGCTGGGTCAGCCCCCACATTTTTTTTCTGTTTATGATAACTTAAAAACATATACGAGATCCCGTTTCTCTAGCCAATAATAAAGAGTCCCAAGTTTGATAGAATGGGCCACCACTTCTTCAAGGCAACTGTCATGCAAAAGAGGTAGATTGCATATAGATTCCAGTTGACACATTCCAGGTAGAACAAAACGTTACTGGGCCTAGCTCAAGGTGATGAGGTCCTTTGGAACCTGACTCCCCAGAGCAATGCTTTCTTCCATATCAGTCCATTCAGTGAGATCGACAGCTCAAAGCCTCCTAGTTCTTCCATTGCCTGCTCAGGTACACCTGACAGCAGCTGGGGGAAATGCCTCTTCGGCTGCGACATTCTGCCACTGGAATTCTCCATGTTCTGATTTTGAGGCCTATCTTAGTGAGGCTTCTTGTTTTAGTAGGGATACTCAATTTTGCTTTTAACTGTTGTTTAGATAAATTTGTATGCCATCCTGAAATTGTTCATGAAGGGTAGAATATAAATAAATAAACATAAAAATGCAATACAATACAATAGCATGCCAGGCATACCTGCAAGGTGAGGTGCAGCAAGTTTCCATGTAGAGCAGCTGATAGTATATAAACAATTATGAAAGAGAAAGAAAGGGAACATGAGAAAGAGAAAGATCCAACTTAGTACTCTTCCCTGTCATCATTTTTTCCCTTTCCTGGGTTCCCAGGAAATATAGGCCATACTTTGTTCTTTAGCAGCCTGCAATTAAATGCAACTGTGCCTCTGAAGGCCGAACAAACTTGTCTTGGTAAAAAATGGGAAACTATTTTACTTTCAATTATCTCTTAAATGTTTCTATTAATATTTCCAAACATGACTCTGATATTCCTTCAACGCCCAATGCTTAAGCTAACAACTTAAGGGCTTTCCTCCCCCACCTCACTCAGGATAAAAGATATGCTTTGCCCAGGAGGGGGTGGGGGGATGGATCTGTTGCCTGGCAGAAAAAAAATGCAATGCCCACGAACAGACTAATTATAGCACTATATTAGAACAACCTGAGCGCAGCCTGCTCCTTCCTTCCTTCCTTCCTTCCTTCTTCTGCAAAATCTTTCTTTCATAATCCAAGGCACTTATTCCAAAACCAGTTGCAATAAAGCAAGCTATTCATTTATGCCTGCAAGGAGATAATGTCATCAATAATGAAACCAAAGTTTAGCATCTTGAATTCCCTTTCACTGCAGTGTAGCATTTTTATACCACCCTACAGCAAATAGCTCTTTGATAACTGAGGGCTGGAACACTGGTGATGCCCCATGAAGGAGTGGGTGCTGGGGACAGGAAGAAATGGGACACGTTGGAAATCAGAGCATGGCTTATGCGCACTGGAAGGGTGATACCACCTGGTGATTCACCTACAGCTGAACAATGCCTTGAACCAGTCCTGTGTTGCACTGCAAATAGTCCTGCAAGCTGCCACAGCTGATCTTTATTGAGTTTGTGGCACACCGGAAAGAAGACACTAACGCCTCTTAATACCAAGCATGTGCTGTGTACCCTTTCTAGATGCCTGTGTAATAAACAGGCTGTGAAGCACGATGACACAAAGCAATAGCATCCAGGAAGTACTGCAAGCTCAGCTGATTTCAGTGGAAAAGTCAAGCATTTGCTTAAATTTATCCCACTTATACGCACAGGATGCAAACATCATTAAATTGTCCTGAAATCATGCTCAGAAAATATACAAAAAAACAAGAAACTAAGGTATTTCTCTAAGTATCAGCAGTAAAATAAAAAGGTGGCTATGTTTCATGGCCAGTTTAGATTTTTGATCCTCTTGGTTTAATCCTTCTCTTTTGCTAAAACCTAGTGTGTTTGTAAATCAGCTACTGGATTATGTCAACCAGAACAGTTTAATTTTTAGCACATTGGCAGCTGTCTAACACTGAGTCAGACCTCTGTAACAGTGCTTTGCAGAAGTATTCACACACACACACCCCTTCGACTTTTTACATTTTGTTGTGTTACAACCTAGAACTGAAATTATTTTAATTGGCGTTGTTATCACTTGATGTACAAAAGATACGCAACACTGTGAAGGCATAAAATATTTCTATTGAAAATGAAATAGTGAAAAGCTTGAGCAGCCAGTCATAAAATTAATAATCAAGCAACAGATTAAACTGCCTGCTTTAAAAGGAAGGTATTAACTTCCCATGCGAATGTATGCAATGAAACGTGTCACTGAATTTAACTATTTATTTCCTTTAGCATAAGCATGTGTGGTCCTAATTTGGATTGGGGCCATTACACTCCAGGAGGTAAGGCTTAAACCTTTCCCCCAACCATTTCCCCCCACAAATTGCCCATATATAAACATGAGCGATAAGGTTTTTTCCATTGGCATCAATAGAGGGTTGTCCCCCCCTCCAAGGGAAAATTCCTTATAATACTTGTAAATCAAAAAGACCATATGTATTAAGGTAATAAGCACTGTTTGGTCTAGTCCAAGTATTTGTATGGTAATACAGAGGAACAATAAAAACTGTCAGCTGATCATCTGCATGGAGGGAAGATACAGATAGCTCAAACATCCACAAAAGCACTAGACTAAAAATGCTATTATGGTTTCATTTGGTGCCAAGTCAAACTCCTGGTATACAACTAGTATTTGTTCAGTCCCCGAAGTGTGTTGATCTTAAGGGAAGGAAGCGCCACAAAGGATGCTCAGCGATGATCAATGTGCCCGGAGGCCAACATGAGCAAGAGAGTTTCCGCCACAGCTTGAGAAAGATACTGGAGGATGTTCCCAATACTGTACAGTTGGATGAGGAAAAAAATGCTCAGATGAAAACATAAAGTGCATTTCTTATCTCAGGCAGCAATGGTAGAACATTTCCGAATGCAAAATACCCAGCCTCCAGTCTAGGAGGTAGAGTGGGTATCTGGCTCAGTGTCAGAGTATATGCTTTCAATATGGAAGGTCCCAGATCCCTTTCCTGACATCTCAGAACACAAAACTCCCCAAGTTCTACCACTGACATATCCAGATAGGCTAGGAAGGAATGCCTGGATAGCCAAATGCCATTAATGTTGACAATGTTGAGTAAGACGAACCAACAGTTTCACTTTCTAGAGTTCCAGCCTGGACACAATGCTCTAGTACATTCTCATAACCCAGAATGACTTAAAGGATATACATTAATAACCCACATGGTTTACCACATGCGATCTCCTTGCTGCGGTGAAAGCATACTTGGACACAATGTTCAAAAGAAAGAATGCTGCACTTTTATTTAATTATCACACAGGTCACAGTGCCAAGCTTCCATCTTGACTCAAACATCAGATCATGAGGGAACACACACTCTGAACAGAAGGACCATGCCCATTCAAGGATTGCGTGCCTCATTGCTCCGCAAAGTATATAAGAAAGGAAAGAAGAACATGTTCTTGATGTTACATACTATCAAGTCTTCTCTGACTGAGGGCACCCTTATGAATGAGTGCTCTCCAAAATGTCCTGTTCTTCACTGCTCAGCTTTTGTAAATTCATGGCTGTGGATTCCTGTATGGAATCAGTCCATCTCAGACTTGGTCTTCCCTCTCTCCTCCCTTCAGCTTTCCCTAGCATAAGGGTCTTCTTGAGTGAATCTTGCTTTCTCATGATGTGGCTGTAGTATGACAGCTTCAGTTTTATCATTTTTTTTGCTTCAGTGGCAAGTTCTAGCTTAAATTGATTGAAGATGCCTTTTCTTTGTGTCAGTCCAGGGTATCTGCAAAATTCTCCTCCGGCACCATGTGTCGAAAGCATCAATCTTCTTCCTATCAGGTTTCTTCACTCTCCAGCTTTCAAACCCATAGTGGTTGGGAACGTAATACTATGGATAACTCTGGCCTTATGTCCACTGAACTGTCCTTACACTCGATGATCTTTTCTAGTTCCTTCACTGCTGCTCTTCCAGGTCTCAGTCTTCTACCACTCTATTGGCTGCAGCCTCTCTCTGAACTGACGATGGATCTAAAGCACGCAAAACCTTTCAAAATTGCAGTTTCTTCATTGTTGACCTTCAAACTGTGTGGCTCAACTCTGCTCATGATTTTAGTTTTCTTAATGTTCAGCTGCATTACCGCTATTGCAATTGTTGCTTTCACATTCATCAGGAGTTGTTTCAATTCACTATTGCTTTCCTCCATTAATCTCAAATTATTGGTGTATCTTCTGCCAATTTTCTTCTGATCTGAATCCAGCTTTCCCTATGATAAGTTCTGAGTAAAGATTGAACAGACAAGAAGATAAGATAAAATAAAGCCCTAAACGGCTTGGGTCCTGGCTACCTTAAGGAGTGCTTACATCCATATATGCCCGACCGCCTCTTGAGATCTGTGGGAGAGGCCCTTCTCCAGGAACCCTCCGTGAAAGAAATTAGGAGGGTAGGTACTCGGAGGAGGGCTTTCTCTGCGGTGGCACCCAATCTATGGAATGTGCTCCCCAGAGAGGTCTGCCTGGCGCCGTCGTTATTTGTTTTTCGGCGCCAGATGAAGACCTTTTTATTTAAATGTCATTTTAATTGTTAACAATATTTACTTATTTATCTGGCCAGGGTGACTTCTTTTCTTTTATAACTTCTTTTATATCATTTATATTTTTTGTTTATTTTATATTATTAATTTTAATTTTATATTGTTAGTTTTGTATTGTATTGTATTTTATTGTGTTGTCAGCCGCCCCGAGGGTTCGGCAAGGGGTGGCATAGAAATGTTCTAATAATAATAATAATAATAATAATAATAATAATAATAATAAATACACCCTTGCCTGATGCCTTTGCTCATGGGAAGTCACTCTGTTTCTCCATAAAATAGGACTACATTATTCAGAAGGTGATGGAGTTGTACTTCTTTGGAGTGCCAGACACCAAATGTTTAGTACAGTAGATCTGAAGTAAGAGCCCAACTGCATGCCACGCTAATTGTGTAGCATACATTTATTTATTATATTCATATATGGCCCAACAGACAAATGTCCTTTGAGCAGTTTACAGCCATAAAACCATTCAGCAATGAAATTCACATACAATAAGAGCACAGCCTTTTTATGATGTTGTAAACCCCTGAACTATGCAAGGCAGGAAAATCAATGGAGGTGATCTTTGCCTCTCTGCCCCTGTGTCCTGCATTTTCACTATGGGGCTCTATGACCATCCAGCAAAAATATTTTGCAGAGGGAAGAAAGGAAGCTGGAGAGGCACCAGGTTAGTTCATATTCTGGCATCTGACCCACCCTTCCTGACCCACCAAAACTCCCCGTTTTTGCTTATCTGAAGAGAGTCAGCCAACATCATTGTTTCCAAGCCAGCTGTGAGGGGGTTCAGGGAAAGGGGCAAATCTCAGATTGCCCCCGCCCCCAAGATTAGAGCATTGTCTCCAACATCAGATGTGGGAAGCCAAAGTATCCAATGACCATTTAAATTTCTCCAAGGCCATAAATTTGCTTCCTGGAGGTATGAAAATAACACAGTGTTCAACACTGAAAATATGGAAAACCTTGAGGACCCAGCCACAAAATCGATAATCAAACAACACATTACAGATGAGGATTTTGCAGGGCTGATGCTTTATAAGTGGAGGCAGTGGCAGCAACTGTACTGGCAGTTTCCAGTATCTTTCATTCTCCACAGTACTTTAACTCTGGTATCATACCAGGACACTGTCTGAGAGAAATAGCAACCACCACAAAAATAGAGAATACTCTGGGAAGAGAAAATTCTCCAAAAAAAAAAAAAAAGTATTTTGAAACAATTCAGCTCAGTTGTATTTGTAATGCCACATGAAAAAATTGTGCAAATTCTAAAGAGGAAGCGGACAGGCCGAATGTGTATGTTCAGCTGCATTACCATGCAACACTATGGTAAAGGTCACTGAAGGGAAATAGTGAGGTGTGTGGGTTTAAAAAGTCAAGAGGGCATGCAGAGCTAGGCTGCTTGCTTGCACAGACTGCTACCCTAATCATTGCATAATAACTTATATCCTGCTTTTATTTTGATGGTGTTTCAGCATGCTGGCCAGCTGAACTGTTAATTCAGGTCCTTGAAATATGATTTATGAAAAAGTTATCACAAATAATAAACAGTATCTTGTGGTTCAGAGATGTACTGGAACAGCATGAAGCTATTTTGCCTTTAATTCTAAATGGTTTTAAATGACATAGATGAAAGGAGAGCCTTGTATCAGATTATAATTAATTAACTTCCTGAGTCTGCCTAGCATCTGTTTTCCAACACTAATAACCAAGGTTTATGTGGCACTATTGAACTTATAAAAATGTAATACAGAAGGAGCTTTAGTCACTCTACAAAACTATGGAATCCTTGAAATTTGCATTAAAACACACCCAGACACCCAAAGAAAAAGCCCCACAGGTACACGCTGACCTCCATACATGAGCCTCGGTTAGTGTAAGTACAGCTGTATTCCACAGCTCATTTGAAACATGTGAGACAAGTGAGAACCAAAGTAATACGGCCAAGCAGGCTTGAGTGAGAAGCACAAATGCCTCACTTAACTAACAAGGTCCCGCGAATAACCTTCAATAAGTCACTGTTTTTTAATCTAACCCACCTCACAAGGCTGTTATGGAGAGAGAATGAAGGCCATGTATCCTTGGAGAAAAAGAAAATAAGTATTCTATTGGTATTCTTGTTCTTATTCATGTTTTATATAAAAGTTCTAGCAATTTTATGTATTTGAATTGTACTTTACCATATACCATAATGCAATTTAATGTCTCAAACTTTAGAGATATTTTTAAATATGCCCAGTGGCATATAAGCTATTAAATAAATAAACCAACCTGGGAGAGAGCATGACTCACTGATCAGGATGCAAAAAGTCCCATAATCAGTCCTGGACAATTCTAATTAAAGGAATCGTGTAAACAGGTGATCTGAAAAACCTCTTCCTGAGATCCTGCAGGCCTATTGCCAGTTGGAGTATTCAGTGCTGAGATAAACTGAATAAATATCCTGACCTGGTTTAACGCTACTTCCTGTGCTGCTAATTGAATTCCCTTTGGGACACTGTATACTGATTACAAAGGTTTGGATTCAGGTTTTCAGTTGCACTTGGGTCCCATTGAAATCAATGCGACAAGATAATCAAAATTCAAGTCCGATTCATTTCAAGGGACATCAAGTGCAACTAACTTGGTCTCGATCCAGACCACAGAGATACCCCACAACCAGGCATTTTAGGCTCTTTCTCTGTGCAGGACAGCTTCACATTCATTCTGATCTGACAGCAAGCAAACAGGCAGTCTCCCTATAGCTGGGAGAGGCAATGGGCTATGTACATCAGGCCATTCAAAAGAGGGGATGTATCATTAGAACAGAGGACAAATCTGCATAGGCTCATTTATAAAGATAGATGCAAGTTTAGAAATGGCTCCAGTGAATTAAATAGCAGTGCATTTTGGCACAGTGCTGAAGACTGAGGGGCCTGCCCTGAACGGCCCCCACTCTCCTTCCTTTGGTCACCTTGACAACAGACTTGGGCCAGAAAGCCTTTCAAACAGAATGCTCTTTCAGCCCAAGCAGGGCACACAGCCACCTTATTTACTGCATTTGGGATACATCAGATATCAGTAAGTGGACAGATGGACAGCCACAGAGAGGGATGGTTGAACTGGGAGTCCTGCCCTGAGCAGCAGGTTGGGTCCGATGGCCTTCTGGCCTTTCCAACTCTACTAGCCTGTGATTCTAGTGTGGTGCTCAGGGCCAGTGTTCAGCCTACCTTATCACGATCAAAATATGAAACAAAGGTTCAGGCATGCCCAACGCCTGGCTTCAGCAGTGAACTGGAACCAACCAATGCAAGTATGGTGAGGGCACCAGTCTGAGAGGGTGGAGGGAGCCACTTCTCCATTACTTTCAGGCCACATGTGGTTATTTCTCAGGCATATCTACAGTTTATTTAAGTTAACCCCACAACCAACACTCTTAAAAACACAGTGGTGCTTTTGGGTGGAGGTGGGAGGCATTTAATCTTTATTACATCTAAGAGTTGCTGTGAAATCTTTTTCTGCTCTCTGACCTAATCAGCACTTCTAGTTGACATTCCTCTACGTTAAGTAGCCTCAAGAGGTGACCTTCTTCCTTTCCTTCGTGTCCTGAGGGAGCACATATTCAGTGCCAGCAAAAACAGAGGCATGGCTTCTCCTTTTTGCTCACAAAGCCCAAAGGGAGGGGTGAGGGGGACATCGTCTGTGTCAGAGCGGCCTGGAGATCTCCCTTACGCAGCTGAGCACCCTCCAGTGACACTTGAGCCTTCTCGTCTCGTCCTTTCTTGGCAGGAATAAACGGGAGGGCCAGAGAAGGAGGAATGGAGGAGATAGACTCTGAAATAAGGTGTCTGTGGTACAAACAGGACCTTCATTCTGAGAAGCAGTTTGTGAAACAGCTGAAATCATCTCAGGATTTGCTACCTGGTGACTTTTTCACTGCTGGTTTTCACTTCATTGTCACCTCAAGCGAGTTACCAATGCGCATTGGTTATACTGTTCCAGAAATGAAAGAGAGGGAAAAATAGTCACCATTAAACTTGCTCAGGGCTGGGAGAAGTAAAGGATGATTGTGGCAAATTTCATCACATTCATTTCTGTGGAGAGCAAATTTTCCGACATGTATTACCCACACAAAATGGAAATGCCAGTACATTGTTATACTGATGGCAGAGCATGGTAACCAGGTGCAGGCTACTGAGCAGTTCAGTGCCGAAACAGAAATGCACAGTATTTTGGATGGCTTCCCAAGCAAGGATTATTGTATTGTGAATGGCAGCATGGAGAGAACCCCTCATTTCGGCATGGGGACAGGGATGTTCTAGACATCCACATCTGTAGTATGGCACACACTGTCCCTGTCAAGACCCCCGACCTTTCCTCTCCACCTGCTGCACCCTCCTCACCCAACTGGTGCCGGTGGAGTCTTCCTCCCTGCTCTTGCCCTCCATCACCCTTGGCTGTTCTTCTCTTTCACATGTGTGATGGGACAGTGAAGGAGTAGGATCTAGCTCAAGGGTCCCACAAATTTTGAAGAAGTGTCACAGGTGCTGTCAGAAAATAGCCGCCTTGGGAGAATAGCCCATTCATAAAATGGAGCAAGATTTACACCTTTTTTTGGGTATGCCCATTGTTCATAGTGCTAAAGTGTGCAAATGTGCATAAACCCAAGTTCAGGATATTAAAAAGCATCCAATATTGCAATTAGCAGAGAACGGAGCAAAAGGCACAATAATTTATGAAATGCATACAGAACCTATTTAAAACATCCATACATCCCCAGTTGATTCTGACCAGCCTTTTTGGTCAATGGGTACATTTAAATTTTTGAGAGCATTCTTACAAAATGGTTGCCATGGCTGTCAGGAAACACACATTTTCCAGAGGGCAAACTGGTGAGATTAAGGGTAACTTGCCTGAGAACCTTACTGATGGGGTCTTAGCTGTAAAGCACAAGAAGTACATGCATTATCCCAAACAAGATGGCACTGCAAGGCAATAACCCAGCCTTCCAATTCAAAAATCATTATGCTTAAACATCTTAGCAAATAGAGATCCAATGGGCAGGGGAAAAAAGATGCAGGCATGATGTTAGAGACTCTTCCTCTATTGTCCTGTAATTCTATACATGGTTAGAATGAGATCTCTAATATATTGGGTGTTTTTGTACCTATATGCTCCCCAAAACAAACAAACAAAAATCTCACTAACTGTAGAATTGCAGCCAGCAAATTGGCAAGCAAGAAAGCAAATCCTTTCAAGGAGATGCTGCCCTTAACATTTTATAGCACTGGCACTTAGCAAACAATCTTTAAATACGATATTTAATACCTTTCTGATTAATGATGTAACTTGAGAACCAGAAAGTGTGCCAAGGACTCCCTGATCTCTGAAAGGCTTCGTTACCATTAGCAAAACCCCAGCAAAGCAAGGTGCAGAAGACAGAGTAAATGTATCAGGCAAAGACCTATGTTCCAAGGCTCACTGAAATCAACAGATGGAATACCAGGTTTTGCTTACTTCTTCAGCTGTGGCATTCAGTGCATATAATCTAGTACTTTCTGGGTGTGGCACTCATACTTGGCATAGTTGGACTGAACTTTTTTAAATTTTGTGGTATATACCTTTGCCATACAATCCTAGACAAATATTGGGTTTTTTTTCTTTCAACCACATCACATGTAATGCCAAATTTTTGAGCTTTCATTAGGATGTCTTACTTCCTCTTAAAAGTTTTTCAGTGATGCATGAAAAGATTTATTGATGTATTCATCAAAAGGACTCATTAACCTACAACTCCTTGTTAAATAACCGATGTGGTGACAATACATATCGCTATTTTCCCTTGCCAATGTGGAGTATTCTGTCTGCAGCTGCTGCATTTCATGGAACTAGATTAAGCAGATTGAAAGAAGTGTGCTAATTCAACTTTTTAAGAACATAAAAAGATCCTTGCAAATTATATCAAAAGGTAATTTAGTTTATTATCTGTTTCTAACAGAGGAAAGAAAAATACATCTGGAAATTCAAAATGCTAGCAATGCCACCATCAGGATATGACCTTGTGGCAGAAGTGTCAGGCCCCAGCCAGGAAAATGAACTAGAAGTCCCTGCAAATGTATGAGACTTGGCTTACCAAATTTTGAAGTAAATGCAGTAATATACATTATCGCCAAAATAGCGGAAGTACCATAAGGCCATGAAGTCTACAACACACTGCCACCTAGAGGTTAAGTAGCAGAAAAACATGAAAAGAAACGGTCTTTGCCTGGTTTTCTGATCTCAGTTCTTTGATGAAACCAAAAGCATATAGTGGATTAACAGACTCATGTAGAAAAGCACAGAATTGTACATTTGTGTCACATCTGAAGACAGCACTAATTTCAGTTTCCAGTTTGTTGTCTAGAGTAGCTTGTAATGACCAGGATTGTGACAAATATTTCAAACTATTTATTTTCTACCATTCCTTGAAGAAGAATGGTTGAAAAGCAACTGCACTCCAAATTTTGGGAAGGTGTGAGAGTTTTGGATAAGCTTCTCTTTATGCAGGGCTTAAATCCTTCCCTTACTGTGCTTTGTCTTGTACTATTTTCCCCAGTTCCATCATTGCAGCCTTTCCAGCAGCTGAATGAGTGCTGCTGCTGCTTTCTTTCTCCTCTTGCTTCTCCTTCTTGGACTTCTAACATCATAAATGCCTTGCTCGGCTTTCAGGTCCTCTGCAGGCAACAGCACTGGGAAGCCTCAAGGCAGGAAGTCCTGGCTAAGGCCTTCTAGTGCACTTTGCAAGAAGCCCAAACTGCCTGAGTGGCTGTGAGTGCAGAAGGGCATGGCAGTAACAAGGAGCTCACCTTGCCCCCATTCCCAGTCTCATCCTTACAGTAAGGGAAGGATTGAAGCCCCGCACCCTGAGAAATGTCTCTAAAACTCTCAACATCCCCAGAAAACAGCAGAAAAGAACTGCCTCCTTCGCAGGAAACCGAAGTAATTACAAAAGGGCAAGCTGGGCTTGGCCACAGCAGTAGAAGTGACATCAAAATAAGCACTGGCTTCCAAACCGTTGGTTTTGGCACTCTTTGAATCCAGCACTGTCAATCCACTGACAAAACAGGTTCCAGTCGCACTAATGGATGTCTGCTAGCACACACTGGATTTCAGCTTGTGCAAGACTATCTCTGAAGAGAATATTGAGAATATAGCCACCTGCATAATACACAAGAGCATTTTTAAGTATTTTTATTGGCTCAGAATTGTTTTCTGGACTCAAATCAAGTTGCTGGTTGTACCCTACAGAGGTTTGTTCTGCCCCATCTGTGTAGACTTTGCTTTTTCAGAGAGTTTTGAGCTCTCAGAATTTGACAGACATTTTGCTCAACTGGTTTTTACTGTTAGGATTGCTTCCTCTCCCCCCCCCCCCGCCCCGCCGCCCATGTTCTTGTGCTGTTTGCTTCCCTTCTTTTGTCTGTTTTGACTATTGTTCGATCTGTGTTTGGATTTTACATATGTATGCCATCTTGTAGCTCTGTGGGGATCAAAATGCTTCAAAATGGGATATAAATGTCTCAGTAAATAAAACTAATAAGGAAGTAGGACCTACATGATAGTCATGCTGCGTGTACAACAAAAACAGCTGATCAAGCCTGACTAGTTTAGAATCAAACTGTTTTTAAAGCATGTATTCTATATATCACTCTTCCAACACATGCTCAAAGCAGCAAACAGCAACAATTATATAAAACTAGTTTTTGTTTTTAAATTAAGATTTAAATGTGACCAGGGTAATTCATCTTTGTTGTTCAAGTGTCTGCCTCAGTTCCTTAAAATATGAAGTTAGAATGAAAGAAACAAAAGCTGAATGCAGATCATGAGAGCTGAACTATCACTGTCATTGTGCTTCCGTGTCTGTTCCACTTTGCTCTCTTTTGCCAACCAACAGGTGAACAGGCTTGGAAGGAAATAATGGATGCTACTAACATATGGCCCATTGCCAAGTTCCCCTCACGCACCCATGTATCTTTCTTATGTAAAATTAGAGCCCCTCCATACCTTATTTATATGTGACTAGGTAGTCTGATAAAATAAAGAAGATGGCTCTGTACCCACTCCCACCCCCCAGTCTCATGAAGGATCATAAACTGGTTGCCAGAACCAGTGCTGGGCAACACACTCCTCGGTTTGAGAAGCAGCTTCTTCCGTACTAGTTCATGTTTTAACATCCTCTCCTTCTACAAACAAGGCCTTTTTTCCCTTAAAAGCCACAGGTCATATTTAGGCTTCAAAACTGGCTTTAGATGTTGTTGCTGTTGTTATTGTGGCTTAGACATTTCACTAGGAAGCCCCATGGCTGTCCGCATATAGAACAGTGAGTGACAGAGCCACGCTCTTTCCAAAACAAGTTCCCAGTGGCTAAGTGCCAACGAGACACAAGCGTCGGTCACTGGCCATGGCTCTCTTCATTTCAAAGAGAAGGCTTCACTGGCTGTGATATGAATAGCTTCCATAATGCCAGTGGTGTTCCCTGAAAGCATGACTTCATCACAGCATTCTTTTCTTTTCTCCTCATGGGGAATAGATCATTTTCAGGCACTGTATTTTAGAAAGGCTTGAGAGAAGGAATATTGCCCAAACAGACTGCCAAAGGGCTGGGGCTGATGAAAATTGAAGTCCAAAACAGCAGGAAGCCAAGAGTGTGGAAGGCTGTCCTTGACTGTGCAAGCTGATGGACAAGCAGATGTCACTGATCTGTGGGTTCCAGTTGAAGGGGCTTTAACTTCACACCAAACCAAAACTGCAGCACATTTATTTGCTTCTAATTTTCAACTAGGCATATATACCAAATATTGGGGGTGGGGGAGGATTGACCTCTTAACCTGAATTTATACATTGTCAATTACTGATTACTGTAAAAGTCTTATGAGTTTCTGTTTCCCATTCACAGTATAAACAACTCAAGTCTAGTTGTTACTTAGCTTCCTGCCACCACTGGGAGGCAGATGTTTAATATCTGAGAGAGAGAGAGAGAGAGAGCGAGAGCGAGAGCGAGAGCGCGCACCTAGGCCTTTCCTCCATGCAAGGGATAGACAGAGAACTGGAACTGTCTGTGTGGGGGCTTCCAGGGGATGGTGGGGAGTAGAAGGACAACATACATTCTGCACATACATTGCTACATTTTGGATTTGGAATTCATGTTCTAGAGGCACAATTTATATCCAGCCTCTCATGTGGTAACTAAGCCCAGCTATATATTCTCTGTGGGATTTTATTGTCAGAAGAGATTGTGCTTGGGGTATTCTACAGCTTCTTTTGGCACAAGCAATGCCTTTTAATAAATCTAGTGTGAATAAACTTAGTTTCCACATTTGCCCTGGAAAGTGGGGTGTATAGATGCAGGTATGCATGCCTAAAAACCAATAAACAGAGCAGGAGGAGGAGAGAGTAGTTGTTTGACTACAGCATAGGTTGACGTATTGGTATAGACCAAATTGAAGAGAGGTTTGGTGTGTGTGTGTGTGTGTGTGTGTGTGTGTGTGTGTGTGTGTGTGTGTGTTAGGGTTTCTGTTTACTTTTAAGGGAGACCTTAAAGTTCTCCAGATAGGATAATTCATTGTTTAAGGGGCACTATTAGGTTCACCAGTTACCCTGCAATGAACATCAATAATTGACAGAATATAAATTTGATATTTTGCAGAGTCCGTTATCATCTTTCTATACAGAACTTAGGAGCAAGGGAAATTGGAGAGAGGGGCCTGCTTTAGGTTACCTAGTAAATTACTGGAAAAGGTTTAACTAGCAATTTCTCAGCCACTTAGCATGGTCCTATGAAATAGGAAATAAATTTGCTATTAATCGTGGTAATAAATGCTAGGTTTTCTTATAATGCTGAATACCATCCTTTCTGAAGAATTTTAATGGGCTATATTTTCTGTACTTCTTTCAAATATTATCATTTGGAAGACAAAGTGGGTTATCAGAGATAGGAGTGTTGAATAGGATTGCAGGCATATGGACAGATCTTCTACTGCCACTGAATTACCTCCTGTTGGAGATGTTTTCAGAATGGAAGGCATCTGCCCAGTGCTGCACTAGTTATATAGCCTTTCCTCTTATATCTTCTGATAAAAAGCAGAAGGAATTCTAGGTCATCACAGTAGGTAGGTGAGGAAGGGAAGAACTGTGATTAGTGAAACATTGACAACTAGACGTTTACAGCTTTGAAAAGTTGCCTGCACTGGAGAAGGCCAGGCCGCAGTGCGAAGGGAGACTACTGTTAAGGAATGATGCTCTTCATCTGGTTTCTACAAATTTAGTGAGCAATGATGAATAAGATGTTGCCCTCAAATAGAGTAACCTCCAATGGGGAGGGATTCGGCCCTTTAAAAATGCTTTTAGGCAGACTGAGTCCTTAAGAGCCCCTTTGGTAAGATTGTAAAGTGACCTAATCCTGCGGAGATGGGAAGTGAAGCACAAACTACCTGCCACCGTCTCCATAGACTGGTTTAAGAGATGTGCTGCTCTGCGGGACCTCAAAGAAAAGGTCCCAATGACCTGGCTATTTTGTTATTTGTTTTCAAGAGATTTCAAGAAAGAGATTCGATTCAAAATGTGCAAGAATACTTTATTTTTATTTATTTAGAAATAATAAAATAAGACATAATATCTATATATATAGATATAAAAATTCTGTACAGTCCATGATTTGTGCAGTACATTAGGAAGACTTTGATACAAAAGGCTGCAAACAGGAAAATAGTAAGGGAGAACGATTGTCAAATGCCTATTGGTTTGTTCACCTTACACACAGCTGCAGGAAAGGAAATCCATTTATGAGAAGAGAAAGAGAGATCTCTCAGGTTGCCTGTGGGACAGCAACAATGCAGCACCCTCCTAGCTTGAAAATAGTCAACAGCAGCCAGATTTTTAAAGACATTACAGTACTTCTCAGTTTTACCTTGTAATCCCCCCTCCCCGCAAAAGACATAAGATAACAAAAATATCAGATTCAGAACCCTTTGACTTTACCCAAAGCATGTTCAATAGAATAGCAAAAAGTCAGAATGAACCATGTACTCAGGGAAGACACACACATGCAGTGATCTTACTAACTTTCAAAACTTGCACAACAGACCATGAATGGAAAAAAAAATAACAGTTCATAACCTTGGATGTGTCTTTTGTAACATGGTTCCATGTAAGTGGAGGGCCCCCATTCAAGTATTTTTTAGGGAAGAGGAAAATTACTGCTTGCCCCTTAATTCATGTTTGTGGCTTGGAGACTTAAGCGTGCAATCCACATTCCAGTGAAGTCAGTGGGAAATTTCCCATCGGAGCAAGTGGTGTTGATTGCACAACGAATCTGTATTCTTCAATACTTTGCACAATTGTCTCTTGCTATCAGTTACTTTAAAATACCTCCATTTATGTGGCCTCATAACAATAGTAAAACCTAGACTTAGCCTCCCAAGGTTCATTTGGTTTGTTTTTTAAACAATGATAAAGACAATTAAGGGTCAGTAGGTACCATGATATATATACAAAAACAAAAGGTTCTTCCTAGTCTCCACATGCAGAAACAATCAGGTAAAGACAAAGGGTTGCTTGAAGGAAAAAAATGTAATCCAACAAAGAGTGCAATAGGTTGTTCACTCTCACCAAGTCACTAGCAATCTGAAAGCAGATAAAAATGCCAATAGCAAGGAAAACACAATCAAATTAAACATCCATGCCTAAATAAATAACAAACAAAAAACCTCATAGCATTATAAATCCCATAAGGCTTGCAAATATTTGCTAAAAACCCTGCTATCCAGTAGCATCATAGGTTCTAACTGATGCCATCTTGGCCTTTTCTTCTCTCGTTTTCTTTTTTAAATGGACTTCTATTTACATTTGGCTTTAAATATGAAAATACTTGATAAACTTTATAAAAGTGTACATTTTTGTTTAAAAAAATTCTGAAAACGCAACACCCTGCATCTTGGAAAAGAAAAATCAACTTTGCACCAGGAAAAAAAAGAAAATATTCGTTTGTTAGAAAAATCCCTTTCTGTGTTTGTTTTTAAAACAAATAGATTCAACACTTTCTGAACTCACATTTCTATTTGCTGTCTCAAGTCTCACAAGTGGGAACTTTGTGCATTTTAGAGGAACTTCCTCCCTTCTTTGTTTAACATGTCATTAAATACTCTTTGGTTTTCACTTTATTTTCCTTTGCAAAAATATATCACAATAGCAGCAAAAGTCATGTTAAATTGCTTTCATGGTTTCTCTGATCCAGAGACTCCAGTCAGGTTGCCATGCAGATTTAGCTCTCCTCTTTTTCAGAATTAGCCTCAGTACGTGGTATATAAACAATATGTGGTTTAAGAGGAAAAGCAAACAAACCTGTCTATGTTTACAATATTTGATTTCTGCAGCTTAGAACCCACCTACTCGGCTTAAAGTAAATTCCTTCCTGTCTGGGAAATGCCATTTTTCTCCTGACAGGTCAGTTATGGCCCAAAAACTTCCATAGATCTTTATTACCAACAGCATTGGACCCAGAACAAGCTATTTTTAATGGCATACAGTGAGATTCAATACTGCAGAAGAGTTTTATCCCTTGGTGTTTCCCTCATCTTCCACCTATTGGGAGGACTTATATATCTATATCCTATGGGTGCAGCTAGAATGATACACTTGATCTTAGAGGCACAGAGGATTTTTAAAGCATTCTTGGCAAAGGAACCAAAAATACCGTCCAATTAATGGTTCAGCAATAGCTGTTCAAAGATTTCAGTACAGATCCACTGATCATCTCACCAAGGCTTATCAAGCTGTGAAAAGAAAGAGGAACTCTTTTACAGTATTGCTCCCTTCAAATGGACGATCCCTTAACTTACAATCTAGTCGCATGCATACATTCTCCACAACCCTAGTACTGGTAAGGAAAAGTTGACCAATCAAAAATAAAACTACCAAGATCTTGGCAACAGATTATGACACGTCAGTTACTTTTTTCTGGGACCAACCTGTTACTTTGCCCAAAGCAACCTGTTACACTCAAATTGGCCTCAACGGCTGAATTAATGGTTTTGCCAATGTTTAGCAAACCTTACTACATTAGACATCAAACGGATCATAACCTTGACCATGGTTGCCTTTGGTGGCCCTCAAAATGATGTAAAATGACATTCCACTTCTAATAGGGTTGTGTTCTGGGAGCTGTTTTGGAATGCATGCATGGCTTGACATTTGACTTCCCGCCACAATCTTGCTGGTATTTTGCAAACAGAAAAGAACGTAGGTTTGCTCTCTTTCATTCAACTTTTTTTTTCTAAAAAAAAAAAAAGAAAAAAAGAATCAGAAGCTTATTGCTCCAAACTGGGGCAATGGAGCAAAAAGAGGGCTCTTAAATGTATCTTAAGCTTTACTTTTGGAATAAGGTGCATTAAAACTACTCCACACATAAAGGACCTTTGGGGAGGAAAAATGGTCTAAAAGCAGCCTGTTCAATTTAAATAGAAAGTTCATTGTGCAAAACTGTGCATTTTTTCTTTGGTATTCACTTAGGTAGTTTTGAAATTAAAACATATTTTAGATGGAAAAAAATCTCATTCCATTCCTAAACACATTTAAAAAAAAACCTTGCTGTAGGCTACTGCATGGCCTCGTGTTACATAACACTCCTTATGTAACTGGATAGTACAGAGAGAAATTGATTCTAGCCACTAAACTACTGGCCTCAACAAATGTTCAGATTCCCCAGCATCACCAGTCACTTTGATTGATTGACAGAGAGCTTTGAAACTAGCAAGCTCAACACTGCATGTTCCCCCCTTTGTTTCATTTTGAAAAGGTGTGTGTGTGTGTGTGTAAATGAATACTACACTGCAACAAAAATAATTACTATTTGTGTTCATGCAGTTAGCAGCAACTTTAAAAAAAATAGTAAGGCAGTGTCTTGCCTTTGTTATGCCATTAAAAACATTCTTGTTCCCAAGAGAGAAGCACAGGGCAGGGGGGAAAATGACTAACAATATAACTCAACCAAAGCTTGCCTGCAAGTTCAAGTTTTGTAAAAAAATATATACATAATTTATTCTACAACATATATGTGCCTTCTAGTCATGCGTAGACATAGTGCTTCATGTTCCAAGTTCACACTTTTGCTGTACCTCCTGTGAAGACAGCACTTAAAAACCAGCTTAGGTTGACCCCTTAAGGGCTGTATGCCTGTCTCTGTCCAACAGTACCATTGTTTGAAAGACTGTTTGCAGCCACTTCTTGATACAGCATGCCCATGACCGACAGATATATTTTAACCACGGTGGCAGTCATGCATTTTAGTCATATTTCAGATTCTCGCCGTAAAGGTCTCGGCTCTAAGGGCACACCTGCTTGGCTGTGATGGTCCATGTCTGGATGTGTATCTGTGCTAGTGCTCTCTGGCACCCCATTGTCACTGTCATCTTCCTCTTTGCCCGTGAGGGCCACTTCATTCTCGTAGCAAAATGAATTTGCATTAGAAAGGATGTATTTCTTCTCTGCTAAGTCTCTGGCACTGCAAAGGGGTGTGTTCGGCACTTCATATGTTTTGTGGAACCTAGAATAATCCACTTTGTAGTAGTTCTTTTCTTCAAATAGTACAGGCTCGTAACGGTGGCCCCAGAGAATTTCATTTGCCAGATAGGAGCTACGGCACTGTGTGGTCATGGCAGTGGCTTCCACCATGCCTTCCAATATTACTACAATTTCAAAGTCTGCATTGTCCATGTCTTGCTTACTCAAGTCATACAAAGGGCTCTCTTCATCTATTTCATGGACAATTGTAATGGGCGAGACCAAGAATATACGGTCTATCCCACTGTCAAACCCAACGTTGATATCTATTTGATCTAGAGGAATGTATTCGCCTTCAGTGGTGATCCGAGACTTGAGAAGTTGGGCTCTCACATGCGCTTCCACCAAATGGCTTTTGCGCAGATTCCCAACCCGCCACATCAAGCACAGCTTTCCATCCCTCATGGCTATCACAGCATTATGACTGAAGATGAGAGTTTCATTTCTCTTTTTCGGTTTAGCCATCTTAGCCATGACAGCACCAATGATGAAGGCATCAATGATGCAGCCAACTATGGACTGGAAAACCACCATGAAGACAGCAATGGGGCACTCATCTGTGACACACCTAAAGCCATAGCCAATTGTTGTCTGTGTTTCAATGGAGAAGAGGAAGGCTGCAGTGAAGCTGCGCACTTCAGAGATGCAAGGTTTTTCCGTTACATCTAGGTCCCCGTGCAGTAAGGCAATTAACCAAAACATACAACCAAAGAAAAGCCACGAGAGGATGAACGCCAGACAGAAGATGAGCAACATCCACCTCCAGCGGATGTCCACGCAGGTGGTAAAGATGTCTGCTAGGTAACGCTGGCCTTTTTCACCCACGTTGA
Organism: Varanus komodoensis; assembly: GCF_004798865.1. Taxonomy (NCBI): domain Eukaryota; kingdom Metazoa; phylum Chordata; class Lepidosauria; order Squamata; family Varanidae; genus Varanus; species Varanus komodoensis. Next base: position 368,078 of record NW_025336669.1, on the reverse strand, counting down.
TGAACTGAACATTGCAGTGGCCATCTTTTTTGACAAAACGGCTCCTGCACTGCTGCCTGGTGTGTACCTTGCTCTTCCCATTTCCAAAGCCATTGGCAACTGCCATGGTTGCCAGCTTCATTCCGTCCTCTTCTGAGGAAACTATGCTGTAGCGGTTGGTTCGCACGCTGCCCATTGCTTCCGCTGTGGACTGTGGTGCTTCTGCTTTAGAAAACAGTCTGAGTTTCTGCAAAACCCTTTGAAGAAACAGTTTTGAATGTTCTAGTGGAACACACTCAGAGGAGAAAAAGGGAGAAGCTGATGCCTCCGTCAACTCTTGCCAAGGAGAGTCTTCCAATATTCAGAGCTCACTTAGCAACTTATCATCTGCCACAAGGAGACATGGCCTGGAATAAGAGGGAAAAAAGTGTGTGTTAGCAACCGTTTGAAACACAGCTCTTTTTTTCTGACTCCCACATGGGGGTCCCCAGGCCTGATTGCATACTAACAATCCCAACCTTGTTCATTTAAGGAGCACATAATTCAGGAAATGGCAACTCAACATGACTGGACAGTCAGACTCTTCATCTTAAAGGGATGTTATGCCAGATAACTTATGGCTCTATATTTTAGCATGTACGAATGTACTCATTATATAGGGTATCATCTTGAAAGCAATATGATAGAAGGAAATTACACTGACACTGTAGACAAAGTTCAAAAAAGGGGGTTGGCAGCCTCTAACCACTGCAAAAGCAAGTATGCAAAACAATACTTTCCAAATTGTCCAGTAAAAATGTCCTCTTGGCATTAACACCAGTTAATCTTAGCCCAGCCTTTTGAAATTCCTGGAACAGAAAGTCTTTGAAGTGATATATAACCCATTTTAAGGTAGTTTCAATATCCAAGTCTCTTAGAAAGCAAGCACTCATTTTTATTTTTGCCATTTCAGAAATGAATCCGTAAAACTCTGAACTGATGATGAGCATGAAATCATTTAATAGTAGACATCTAACAGAATAAGCGCAAAAATGGCAGTGGAGCAAATATGGAATATGATAACTTCAGGGACATCTAAGTGACATCCATTTTGAATTGCGGAGTAGATCAGATGCATCAGTTACTTGTCTCTTCCTTAAAGCCAGTAAATATAAATGAAATAATCAAGCATATAGTATCCTGTTCAAGCCAAAATATTGTAACCACTTACACAGACATTTAAATGTTGCATGCATTTTTCAAGATCAGCACAGTCAGTCACGTGCAACAATGAGAAGCCCCCAGATGAGGATGCATGTTGTTATTAAAATCAGAATGTACACCTGAATGGACCCCCAGCCACTCTGGAGCTAATCTGCACCCACATTACCTCTGCGTTTAAAAGCCACTGTCGTCCGCTAGATCCCCCTTGCTTGATCAGAACATAGACTTTCCTTAATTTCAAGAGAATACACAGATGATGATGATAAATACCACTCAGAATAGACTGAAACATGATGAGTAGCTGGAGAGAATGAATAAATTCTTGAACTTGCAAGATTAAAGAGCTGTCATGTATTTTGGACTGACTCATATCCCTAAATGTGTGCATTTTTTAAATTAAAAAACCTAGCTAGCACTGATATGCTGACAGATCAGCATGACTTAGTCCAAACTATGTCTTTTGGCAGCACCCAACACACAAGTCTTATTCGAAAGTGCATTAATTCTTCAGTTATGGTATAACATTAGAAATTTAATTGCTTTATACTCGAATGATTTGCCTGCAAGGCAAAAGTACAGTTTTGCAACAGTCAACAGTTTTGATCTTAGGTCAACCAATATCCAATCTTTAAAGGAAAAACAATTTTCAATGTTCTCTTTGCATTATTTTACCACTAGCATATAAATGTGTTCCAAACATCAGCATAATTGCTAGCCATATGCTCCATGAAAGACATGTAACTTTTGTATTGATCTACAAATTAATCCTTGTCAGCAATCACATCAAATAACTGCCATCATGATGCAGTTCTATGTTCTAATTGCATTTGTGTACATACTGAAGATATTGCATTTAATGGAAGAAAACTAGCAAGTTTTAACATGTGAAAGGCTATCTATGAGTCTTTGCAAAACCACCTTGGCCACTGGGTATTTGATCAACTTCCAAGCATCACTCAAACTTAATACCAGCTTCCTATGAAATGCTTGCTCAATTTAGAACCCTAGAAATAGCACCAAGTACCTATTATTGGCAGATTTCCATTACCAGTAATAGTAATTGTTCCATATGTTGCACATTTGCAAGGTATTTAGCTAATAGAGTTTAGTTTCACCACTGCAAGCATTATGCCTTTTGAACACAATATGCACAAAGGATGATTAAAAATGGTCCTTAAACAAAGAGCCCGGGTGCAACACTTTCCAAAGTTTATAGACTGCATCTGGGTCTTTATGCAACAAAACCCTTACATACTACATATAAACACACAGTCTTGGTTATAGAATAACTATCTTCTTTCTTTTAACAGCACAAATGGACCATATCTGCTTTAAGTAACTAGGATACAAGCAGGAGGTGTGAGATGGGAGGTTAACATTCACAATGAATCTCCAAGGATGACAACAGCATATTGCTAGATGCAGAAATCAAGCTCACAAAATCAATGGCAGAAATTGCACTATTTATCCAAGCAGAATGAGGTCCTGGAAGTATTCAGGAGATACTTGTATGCTTCTTTTACATGCATGATTTTTATGAAAAATGCATGCATAACAGGCCTACTACACTGTCACTCTTATTAGTTCTCTGCCAAATGGAAATTGGAGTGAGTCAGGATTAAGCTCTTCACTAGCATATAATTCCTTAGCAGTAAAAGAATGCTTTTCTTAGCCTTAGGAGAGTCTGCTCTTTTCCTCCCCTTCTCTAGCTGCCTTTTAGACACACACAGACACACACACACCTTCCTTCAAAAATGCAGACCTCCACATCAGCCTCTCTGTCCAAAGTAGATATCCAGCATCATATCTGGCAAGGCACTTTGCTCACGTAGCTGCAGATGATTTAGCATGCAACCTTGCATTACCAATGCTTCATGTAAAACGAGGTCATACTACTGAAAAGTTGGACACACGTCTGCAATTTGCCCCCACCGTCCAACAACCTGTCCCTGCTTCTCTTGTCCACCACCAATCTTCCCTCAGCTTGGAGAAAACCCAAGTTGAAATCAAGCCCATATGCTAAAGAACTATACTGCAGACCTGGGTCCTCACACCCAAAATATGATTAAGATTAGCATCTTTGTGAGTGAACCCACAATTGCAGTGCTAATCTTATAGTCATTTTAAAAACACCTGCATAATTGAACTAGCCTGAAAAAACTTAAGTATTCATGATAAACAACCTTTACCCTTCTTGCCAGTTCAGTAAAACAGAACAGACCTATACACCAAGGGGGGGGGGGGCACGTAGGTGTTGACAGATGGAGAGGGAAGCAAGGGGAAAGGATGAGGTCTGAATATGAGCAAGCTGCCTCTCCTAAAGTTGAAGCACATGCACATTTAGTGGCTGAAAACTGCAATGATCAAATAGGAGAGAAGCAAGTTGAGCACACAGGCTGATCGGAGAATTCAGATGTTAAAAGCGAAGCCCTGAGAGCACGAGAGGGAGGGATCGTTAATGAGCACACAACAGTTATTCCCCAGTTGTCACCATACATCTCTGCTGAGGCTGTTCAAAGCACATGTTGCTAAGTGAACCGAACTGCTACCTTCCTGTGGCCTGGGTAAACAGAATGGCTGTGGAGCTGAATGCAGAGCAAGGATCAGAGTATGCGCTCCTCTTCAAGGTGCTTGAGAGTCTTTTTAATGTCTCATTAGTGGCAGTCTATCCATCACAGTTCCACTCCCATTTTTTTTAACCGGGTTTTGTTCATACAGAATGCAACGAGTACTCTAGCATTTCACCAGGAAACAATCAGTTTTCTTTCCAGAAATAAAAGCACTAAGAGCAAAGAAGCTAATGTGTGTGAGAGCCAAGGGGAAAGATGAGTCCTCTGATCTGAGAGCCTGCTTCTTTGGAGACGATGGGAAGATATTTCTAGATGATGACAAAGTAACTACAAATGACAGTCATCACCAGGGGGTGTCATTAACAAGCTGCTCATGAGGATGGAAAAGCAGAGGACCGCAAAAAAGGTAAGGCACAGAATGCAGCTTAAGGTGCGGGGGGGAGGGGAGGTAGGTGCACTGGGAGGGGAAAGTATTTTGTGGCATTGTAATGATAAAGAAGAATAGATACACTTTTATTCAGCTGCAAGGTCTGCTCCTAGCTCTAAACATTCCAGCAACAGCACAAACTATTTTCAGATGGCAAAGTCTAACAGGCTATAGCAGAGCCAAAATGATTTGTTCTTTAGCTTTTAAGGGGAAAAAACCGTCTATGAATCAAGCTTAAAGTGATGCAATCTCTCCAAAATTCTAAGTCGCTCACCAATCATTTGTTCTTCAGTTCTTGCTCTTGGTACAAAATAATTAACAGCAGCTTAAAAGAAGAAAAAGAAAAATCCACAAGTGGTTCGATGCATCTTGGAAAAAAAACCCCAACATGTGGTATTTTTGATTGTTGTGAAAGATGTTTTAGAAAGCTTCAGGAGGACCTAAGGGTCTACATGCTGTGACCTTTTCCTGAGTCACAACGTTTTTGCAATCACAGGCAAAAAAAGGAAATAGCAAAAATAATCCAGAGCGCAGTGTAGCTGGCAGCATTCTTTGCTAACTTCCATCCAGAACAATTCATTGCAAAGGCAGCTCGGCGCAGTGGAAGTTAAGAGCACGGAATAACACTCAGCAATTCCAAACAAATCTACCTGGAATGATTACATCAAATGTAGAGACTGAACTTGCTGATTTAGGGGTCTCCCCTGCTTCTAGCAAGCAATGCAGTTTTCTTCTTAAAGAGGCATTCAGACATACTGATCTGTGGGACTATACATATATTCGTTTTGCATCGAAGAGTAGCAACTCAGAAGTTCTCAGAAGACATCTAGAGAATCTTACTTCCCACCCTCCGCTCCTGCTAGAGGAAGCTAATTGTTAGGTCGAAAAGTAAATCTTCCTTACCTGTCGGTGAATTTAAAGCTAGGCAATTAATATTGTTAAAAGAGAGTAAGATCCAGTGGTGAACAAACCATGCCCAAGCTCCCTAGCCTCAGCCCGCCGCTGGCTGCAGCCGCACTCTTTGCAAATGAAACAACTGAATAAGCTTCTGCCTCTCTTTTGAGCTCTACCCATGTGATTTTTAATACCGGCTCGCCTGTCTCCACCCACAGGGGCTTCCCTAGACCAATGAGAATCGGGGGGCTGTCTGGGCAGCGCCTGGGACTGAGTTGCAATCGCTCTCCTCCGGGATTCTTGGAGAGAGAAGCGAAAGCGAAGGAGCTGCTGCTGCTGCTCTTCTGTACGGGTGGGAAAGGGAAAGGAACAGAACAAAAAGACCCGAGGGCAGCCTGCTGCCTCCAACCGCAGCGCGATTTGCACACCCACCAACCCCCAGAGACCTGCTGCACCTCTTCAGAAAGCAAAGGGTGTTGCACTGCCCCCCGTCCCCGGGAAAGGATAGGATCGAGCCATGATCTACCCAGGACGGGTGGGTGGGGAGGGGTAGAGAAAGGAATCGGCGGCGTGTGCCCCCGGAACGGACTCTTTTGCGGAACCTCCCGCCCTCCGGCTTCTCTGCCTGAGAGCACCGCTGCCGGCTGCACGACTTGCAGCTGCCGGCTTTTGCCAAGCAGGTGGCGGCGGATTCGAGGAGGGGAAAGGAGGCTTTGGACGTGCTGAAGTGCAGCCGTGAGCGGGGAGCGCAGAGGGATCCGCGGGGAGCGGTGCGAGAGAGCGCGCAGCAGCACGAGGAGTGGGAAGAGCGACGGTACAAGCGACCGGCAGGAGGAGGAGGAGGAGGAGAAGGGGGGGCGACGACGGAGGTGGTAGATGGAGCGCGGCAGGCTTGGCTTGCTCACCCTTATGAGCAATAATGGGGGCCCTGGCTTCAGACGGCGGTGGGCCACGCCGTCGGACTGCGGACACGCTCGAGGAGGGGCAGGGCTGCGGGCGGGCGGGCTGGCTGACAGAAACAAAGACCCGATGGTGCTCGCGAGGAAGGTGTGAGGAACTGTATGTTGGAGGGCGGGGGTGAAAAAGGTAGGTGAACCATAGAGACCGCTATTAAATTTTTTTTTGTGTATTGCTGTTATTACTTTAGAAATTCAGCAAGCCCAGCTTTCCCGTCATGAACAAAGGGAACAGCAGAAGTGAGAAGACTGGTATCCTGATGAATTTCTGCCTGTTAAAAAATGGCATTGGCCGTCTGCTAAGAAGAAGGTGGCCACTCACGGTAAGTGGGGGAGAGAAGGGAAGAGGAAGTGAAGGGCAGTGGCCAGGCAAATTGGGGTGGTGAGGAAGGACTGAGGGAGCTGCTTGGGGAATTGGAACTAAAGTGAGGGGGGCAATTGAGAAGGGATATGGGGGGAAAGTGTTGGAAGAAAGGGCAGTCCTGGGGAACAGGTAGATCACAGTGGTCAATTACTTCCTCTAGTAATGAAAGGAGCAGATTGCAGAAAACCAAGAGAAGGTGGAAAGGTAGGGGTGTTGGTATGGATTGCAGGGGATGCTTATAAGAAGGGTTGGTGAGGAGAAACAAAGGAACTGTAGTGGATATGACGGAATTTAGGTAAAGCAATATAGGGACCAACAGAACAAGCAAAATATTGTTTTGTGGAGGAATTATCAGTTTGATGAGGTTGTTTTGAGAAGCGAAGTGCTTGCATTATGAGCACAGAGGAAAGAGAAAATGTGGGTAGTTGCTACCTCTACTTAATAATTTTACCAACTGATAAAAATGTTGTTCTGTAACTGCAGACCCTGAAAGTCATAAAATATGTTCAGATAATAGATCATTGAAAAAGATTATTCAAAATGACTCTTATGTCAAGCAGCCAGATTCCCTTGTTACTTCCATAAAGTCCTCATCAAGGTCCACTGCTAGTTTAGGAGTAAGTAACCCTTTGACTATCAGGGAATAGACTTTTGAGTGTGCAGGGCTGAGTCCTGTTCCTTGGGGCTCTCTGTGAGTATTGTTTAGCCTTTAGTATTAGCCCATCTCATCTGATCCTCAGGCACAGGTGAAAACACTTGTGTGCAACATATGAACTGCACACCTAATAATGCTCTAGCATATTGCAAAATATGTCCAAGATTAGGTATCAGGGCAGATGGGGAAATGCTCACTTCCTTTTTTTCCCCTTAGAAATTTTGCAAAATTTGTAAATGGAAATTTATGGAACACTTCGATCAATGTAACTTGGAGCAATGCTCTCATAATTCACTATTGACTGCTATACATTTTGCTGGTGCTGTCCTTTGCGTACATATAAAGATATGCTCTCATTGTAGTTCTAATTCTGCACTTCACTAATGCTTTTAGATTACCTGCATATTTAGATTTGATGTCTTTAAAAAAAGAGCCCATTCATGCTATGGGGGATCAAGTGTACATTATATGCTAGTTCTGAACTTGAGTCTGAAAATTCTGAAGTGAACACAGCCAGAAGTGTTTTCATAGCATTACACATGGAGAGCAAATCTTGTGGATAATAAGTACCTTTACTATTCCAATAATGTCTGCAGAAACTGACCCATAGTAGGGAGGGGACAATATTGTCCCCAATAACATCACAATTGGCTGTTTATATTTTATGGCCATTCTAAACAAAGTTGATGGCATCAGGCTACAAGTCATCCTGGCAAAAATACTTCCATTCTCCAGTCAGTTTCAGTCTGGGGAAAAACAGCTTTTCCTTGTTTTCTGCACTAACAATGCAATCCTATACATGTGTACTCAGCACTAAGCCCCACTGAATTCAGTGGAACTTCCTTCCAGATAACTATGTATAAGATGATAGTCCTGGGGTTTTATCCTGTGAATGCTTAGACAGGAAAAAGTCCTACTTGGAGTTGTAGACCATTTTTTCTGTCTAAACATACATAGGATCTTGCTTCTGACTAGCTAAATGTGGGAGTTCATTTAGCAGTTTTGATAACAAGGACTGCCTCTGCATGATAATTAGGGTGCTTCTATGCAGAAGGTTACCTTTCAAAAGATACTCCATAGCTATTCATTTTTTCCTTAACAAAATTTCTGTGTAACGGAAAAAAAAAATTAGAAGAAGCACTGAGGAAATACACAGTAGATGGGTTACAGATGGGCAGAGTTCCTGTAAAATTCTGTGTATCAGGCAAGGTGATTGCATAATAAAACTCTTTCTTAAATCATCCTTGGTCTGCAAATTAAGCTTTTGTCTTTTTTTTTTTTTTTTTTTTTGTAAGTGAGATTTACAGCATTCCCATAACTATACCACATTAAAAGAAGAATAAGGAAAAAAATCACGGAACACAAGCCCTTTGCCAGACGCCCTGCTTCTGGCTTTATTCAGCACATGAGGAGAACTGGTCTAGCCCTGCCCCCTTCCTGAGTGTTGAGGGTGCCCTCAACTGGCGGATGTGGCTGTCTGAAGTGGAGAGCTTCCTCAATCTGTGGAGACTTTCCACACAGGCCCAAATGCTAGAGAATAATTGCACATGAAGAACCTCCAGGGATAACAGATAAAGCCTTCTCTTCAGACAGTCACTCTCCATGAGAGGGTATCAAATGCAAGGAAGAAGGAAGCTGGTGCTGGAATTCTCCTTCCCATCCTATGTTGAACAAAAGCAGAAGCAGAACACCTGGCTAGGGCTACAGTGTCCATGAAAACAGTTTCTATAATGAGATGTACTAAACACACTTTAAGTCACCTGAAATACAACTGTCCAAGACAAGCATATCACTGGAAAAGAAAACCAAAGAATAATTCCATGTATTTTAACATCTTTAATTTGAGTCAATTGTCCTTTAACTGTGAGAAATAACTTCTAATACAGTGACAGTGTGTGGATTATCTAACAGTCTAAGATGACTTTTGCAAAGGGCAGATTAACCTCTGTGCTTCATATACTGAGGAGTTAAGAGTCACAGCTGTCGTAAGTGTCTGAGGATAAAAGCAGACATAAGTTTTAAAGTTTAACAGATTTGTTTTCAAAGGTAGAATCCCTTGTATCATGCTTAGGATATATGTCTGACTTCACCCACAGAGCATCTCCATTCCCAGGAGAGTGTATCTGTTCTGTTACCATCCCCTTCGGAGAGTCCCTTGAAAGGCCGTATGATATTTCACATTGCCCCATCTGGCATATAAGTACGATCCCGGGTCATTGGCTCCATTCCAAGTCATAGGAAGCTGCCAATTTAAGTATGATGGAGTGCAAGCATCCTTTTGATACGGTCCTCAGAGTTTTGTTGTGCACTCCAATCTATGACAGCCAGAAACCCCCACATCAGATTAATGTCTATTTATGTTACTGTACATTACTTGCATTAAACATTACTGCCATAAGACAGTATGAAGGTGGACATTGTGTTGCTAAGAACTGCGTGCATAGCACGTAATGGTAATAACTAGTTTTCCTATCTTTGATTTACAGATGGTTTACCCAGTGGTAAGTGCAATTGTGGTTTTAAAGTGAATAAATATTAAAAAGTGGCTACAAATATCCTTCCCTTTCCTTTGCACTGCGTGGAAAAAACCAGCTGATAAAGAAAACAATGACACAGTGTTTTGCCAAAGGCTCCAAAGGAACAGAAGCAAACTTGTAGTCCTATTGTGGTTGTGATGGTGGTAGTAAGGGGTGATATTAAGTACCACCACTCAGCTGCCTCTCTTTAAAAGCTTCAAAGCCCTGGCCTATCAGATTGAACAGGCCTAGGTGTCCTATTTATTTACAAAACAGAATGGCTTGGTAAATGCAAAAGGTTACAAATCATAATATGGGAACTTGTTGCTTTTGGGAACTTGTTGCTACAGTCTTCCTGGCCTAAAATCTTACCTATAGGAACACCAGGAGAGAAGTGAGAATTTGGTTAATGTTTCAAGATTATAAGGCATTTGGGGAAATGTAATGCAAAGCCATTTGAGACCAGGACCCACTCTTTTTAACAAATCTAAGTGGATATACATGTACTTGACTCAGATATTTTGATCAAGGAAAGTAACAGTTATGAAAGGTAACTTTATATAATTCAAGAGTTACAAACTTTGTTAACCTGTTGATAATGTATGTGTATATTTAGTACTTCTTTTTTACAATTAATTCTAAGTGAAAGTGCATTGATGATTACCTTCTCTGAACAAAATATTTGAGTCAAGTTAAGAAAAAGGATTTTTAAAAATTTATAGAATGTAAGTGTTTCAAAATCTTACATGTATGTAATATAAACATGTATTTAATACCTAATTACTTTGTAAATGTTATGTATCATTGTATACATTTTCTAAAAATAGTAAATATATGTGGTTACCTAACACATCCTGATTAAAATTTTCTGACTTTAATGTATCTATAAGTTTGGTAATTCCTATTTTTGAAGGTGAAATAAACATAGATTTTAGGATTCTAGATTTTTGCCCAGTTAATTTCCATAGGGATGAAGCTATTTATGTGGCTAGTGATTTATATTTACAACAGCAGTAGCGGACTGTTTAAACATAGCTCCATATTTCTGTAGCAGGCAATGTTGGACAACTTCAGGTAAACTCAATTAATCAAGGCAAAGGTTATAAACCTCTTTTGTCCAGTTGAATACAGTTCAAATAAACAAACTAACCAACTGAAACCTGACTGTCTTGGAGTACTTCATTTGTGGATAAGGTTGTGTGGCAGTTGTTGATTCTGTTTCTTATAAACTTTTGTTGGTCTTAGCTAACCATTTTCATTTGGATCACTGATTTGGAAGGGCCATTTAAGCTATTATCCCCCAACCTCCTGCTCAGTACAAGAATCCAGTTTAAAGCATCCCTCATGGGTAGCTGCCAGGCTCTGCTTGAATAACTTTAGCAGTGGAGGACCCTCAATTTCCCAAGGCAGTTACTTCCATCATCTGGCTGCTGCAACTGTTACAGAGTTTTTTCTAATGTTCAGCCAAAATCTGCCTTCCTGAAACTTCAGCCATTATATTCTGCCCCACAAGTCTTAAATTATAGAGAACACATCTAGCTGTAACCGCCTTCTGTGTGACCAAAGTGCTCCTCAGGACCTGAAGACCCTGTCCAGAGAGTGGGAGTAGGGGTAACATTTTAACAACCTGGTCCTACTTTAAGTGTGGAAGCGTTCCTTAAAAGCCATTGGTTTCAATAGGAGAAATACACACAGTCAATATCCTCTTTAAACTAGTATTATGAAAAAACCTCAGTATTGGCTACATCATGCTCAGCCTGAAACACTCACCTTCCATAATTTCATTTGGCTTTACATGAGCAAACAGATTCACACAAACATCAATGCAATACAATACAAAAAGAAAATAGCAGCCAATTAAGCAGAAAGAAAGTCTAAGGGAAGGAAGGTATTAACCTATTACAGAAAATACAATATTTTAGTTTTCGCACTAGCTGGGGTTTTCTGGGGAGAGTATCACACAGTTGAGCACCACTGCTAAAACGAAAAAGTAAGATAGAATATAGTGATGCAATAATGATGGGAATCAAATTATATTACTCTAGGAGTATGGCTTACACTTATATTATGAAATATAAATATTTCATAAACCAAAAAGGACACTCTTCTCACTAGCCATTAATGTGTGTTCCTAAAAAGCCATATCTGTGAAAACAAGCAAGGTTCAGGCTGCGTTTTGGCAGTAGGACCACCAATATTTGTACCTATCTCTTCTGACTTTAAAATGTCTTGATCTGGAAGAACAAGTAGATAATCATTTACTGATTTTTGTTGTGTGCCAAGCTGCTCTTAAAGAGCAGAACAGGCAAAGTGCGGGCAAGAGTTACTGCATAGTGGGCAACTTAAATTGCTTCTTAGTTTTTTGCACTTTGCTAGAAAAGCAGACTCTGGATGCTTTTAGGCAAGGGGTCCTAGCAATAACAGTTACAAAAACAGTAATATCATTCAGCAATTCCATAGTCCTTACTAGTTTTTTTTGGGGGGGGGGGTAAGAAAAAAGGAAAACATGGGAGGCATATAAATGGAAGACAGCATCATCTGAAGGTAACTTTGCATGCAAAGTGGTTGTGATTGCACAGTAAAAGTCCCATCAGACTCTATAGCTCACAGCTCGGGTTGCTGTATGCATAGTCCTTTCATTAGCAGTCTAAGGGCTGGGCAGGTTGAAATCCTTGCTCAGCGGCACAGTGAAACCTATTGGGCGGCCTTAGATAAGGCACTTGCAGCCTAACCTGCCCTGTGAGGGCCAATATCAGGCTTCAAACGGTGCCTTGACAGAAGGAGAGGATGCGGATGTAATAAATAAATATGCAGCCTGGCCAATCCTCAGCCTGTGTTTCTCCTTGCATGGAAGTGACTGGTGTGTGCTTCGCTTTCCCAAGAACAGCTTCACCATCGCAGATTCACATGCTAACTGTTGTTAAAGGCTTAGTAAAACCATCTGTTTGAAGACAAATATTTCCTTAATGACCAACACACAAGGAAGTTGATGTTAGATGAAAAGTTTGTCCCCCAAAACACACATACGGACACACATACAAATCCTTTTCCTGTTGCATTACTTGCCTAAGAAAGAAGAGGTGAGATAGAGTTGAAAAGTTAACCCTTGCTGAAAGGTGAAGGTTTGTTTTCTTCCAGTTATTGGCTCTGTAACTTGTCATCCATTTATGTTATAAAGTATAGGAATTGTATGCGCCAACTCTGATTTTTAAAAAAAAACGTATTTTCCAGCTGGCCTTGTTTCAGAAAGTAGTGCAAAGTGTCAAACGGCTTTTATAATTATTGCAGATGTCATGGTAACAATAAATAGGAATTGATTTCTTACCTTCCCATTGTTATCTCAACGAATTCTAAAATGAGTAGGTCCTGCAACAAAGCATTGCACTGTAGAGTGTACCTGTTCAGGATTAGGGTCATTCAGGGTTGCAGATAGTCATTCTCTCCTCCAGGATGCTCCATTGCATCCCCCTTCCCCAGTTTAAGTCCCCAACCAGCAATCAGTCATAAATGTGAGACCTTTGTTCATGCTCAGTGCTAATTGTGACTCAGCCCCTTTGGGGAATTTTGTTGTTTTTTTGTTTGTTTGTTTGTTTTGTACTTCTGTAAACCATTGGACTTCATGAAGACTCTTGATGCCTGTGTCTTGTGCACAGACAGTGCCACTTTAGCAACAAGAGGGGTGGCTTTTGGAGAATCAAGTCTCCTATTAGTATATTGTGTGTGTGTGTGTGTGCATGCGCGTGTGTGCACATCTGTGTTTTGCAGTTCTATACCACCCCATAGCCCAAAGACTAGGCAGTTTAGGAGTTTTTTCAAAAAGCTGATAACCAATAGCACAATTGCATGTTAGTATTAGAGATTGCAAAGGCCATGCACAAGCACAAATGTGAGGTGCATATTCCTGCTTCAGATACCTTTGGAATATCTCCAGACATGAGGAAACGTGACTCCAAAATAGTGTTAGGTGAGTTGAGCTGGTCTGGGCAAGGGCTGGCTCTGACCCCAGCACCGCACTGACTTAAGGCAAGTCACTTTCTTCTACTGCCCTCCCATTGTAGTCCCAGTAGCATTTGGTTTAATTGTTACTTGTAGGAATTTGCATTTGCACCTGTGAATATAATAATAGTGCATCTGTAGGTCTGTGTTTCTGTCTTTGTGTATGTATGTCTGTGTTGTTACTGCTTTTTATTTATAGCTTCTTAGCCCCTGCTCCTATAAAAGTCACCCCTCTATCAAAATAGCATATCACCAAATGCTGTTGAAGAGGCACACTTGGTTTTTCCTGGCATAGAGATATTGATGGTCCCCAGCTCAATTTCTGTGTTTCCGGCTGCTTGCAAAAGCTATAGGAGCAGGGCCCATCAAAAATGAAAGATGATATCAAGGAGTTCATTTGGACAAGAGCATGTCCAGGTGAGTGCGAAGTACATTTTCTTCCAGTAGCAGTGAAGAAACCCATAGTGTAACTGATTATTGATCCAAACCTATTGAATGTATGAAAATTAGATGATTGAATCTCGCTCTCGCACTCTGTGTGTGTGTGTGTGTGAAGGGAAACCAAGTTAATGGTTAATAAAACTTGCTGGAATGGTGGGAACAAGCCCCCTCCTCCTGAGCTGACATAAGTTAGCTGACAATTCCTGGAAGGAAAAGGGTTAAGAGCCAGCAGTTTACACATGATACTGTGTGCAAATGTTCTTTCATCCTCTTCCTTAAAAAGCCCAGATGCTAGTTCTGCTGTTCTACAAGGTTTCATAAAAACGAAGATTGGAGATGAATGCAATTCTATTTTTCTTCCGTTTTGCAAGCTTTCAGCTTAGGCACATCTCGGCTGAACTTTGAACACACATGGGAGAAATGATTGACTTAAGATAAAACCACACAGTGATGGTTAAATTTCTGAAAGGCTTGTTGAAGCAAAGCCTCCTTTTCAAGAAGAATAAGCAGCTCAATGAACTGTGTTAGGAACCTGTTGCAACAGGAACGGATGCTTTCGCATCTGTGCTCCTGTCAAGGACACACTTCACCTGCTTGATAGGGAGGTGCTGGACTTAGGCTTAAGTAGCATGCATTCATGCCAGTTATTCAGGAAAGAGGCTTGTTCTCACACTCCCCTCTGAAGTACTCTGCAAAGTCCCCATATAATCCTATATGTATTCAGGAAACCACATCTATTTTTTAAAGTTCCCTACACATGTGAGAATGATGCATGGCTTCATTTCAGTTTTGGCTGCTATGCTCACCTCAGAGAGCCATACCTAGCCTTGACCATGTCTTAGGCACAGCACAATTGAAAACTTCATGGTTTTCACTGTTACATGTAACAGACTACATGCTCACTGGTCATAGCCAGCTTGGGAACACATGATATGGCCTCACTGGATTTATAATTTACAGTTTCTGTGGCCCTTTCCACATGGTTGCTTAGAGCCAAGGGCATTGCACTTCTTTTAGTCAGTCCAGGGGCTGAATTCAGCTTTGAGGAAGACATCTGGTGCCAGATTCCACAGATGGGCAGGACTAAATCTCATATTGGCAAGAACTAAGCCTTATGAGACACAGTTCAACCTTTTAGATGCAGGATGTGGGGATGGAGCTACACAAATCCAAGAACCACAAAACAATTGGTGACTGGGAAAGGGGGTGGAGCTAAGGGAAGGGGCGGGGCCATCTAGGAAACCCCTGAGAGCTGGCTTTGGCCTATGGTTTGAATTTTGATGCCCCAAGGCCTGCACAAAGTCTTCTGGCCATTCCATATTGTTTTAGCAACTGTGTTGCTAGTCCAGTGTTTTAGCAACTGTGGCAAAAGATCTTCTCAACATATGAAAGATAGTAGCTCAAGGGAAAGATTGTTCTGAAAAAGGAGACAAAAAGGGGAGAAGAGGAGGTACATAGCCTCTGAAAGTTGAAACAAAAAAGTTCAAAAATGTATTTGAGTGATGTACGCAATATCTCCATGAATGAAGCACATTTAAAATTTCCTAACTATCATTCACAGTGAACTTTAGAATAAAGTTAGAACTTTAGAATCCAGGTAACAAAATCCCAGTCTTCAGAGTTTGAAGCCTCATTAGGCTAAATTGTCTCTTTCCTTTCTGGCATCAATTATGTGCCACATTATTTTTGTTACTATATGCCATTTTAGAGTGCTTCCAATGTGGCCCCAAAGTCACCTGCAAGGTTTGTTCCATTGAACCACATCCATGTTATTCTGGTAGCTGATGTGGCAGAAGGAACACTGGTATCTGCAACAAGACTGCAGGGGTTATCCCAGAGAACCCTGCTCTTTTTCAGCAATTGCCTGGGCCCAGAATTAATAGGATGCATCACATCTTCTCCTCTATTGTGTTGGCACCACATTCCAGATCATATCAGCCCTGACATGAGTGTACAATAGCCACTCATTAGGAAAGAGGACATGCATCACTAGAAAAGGGGACTCCAGCTTGTATGAAATTTGTACCACCCTTTGTTGTTGTTGTTAGTTGCAAAGTCGTGTCCGACCCATCGCAACCCCATGGACAACATTCCTCCAGGCCTTCCTGTCCTCCACCGTCCCACAGAGTCCATTAAGCTCACGCCAACTGCTTCAGTGATTCCATCCAGCCACCTCATCCTCTGCCGCCCCCTTCTTCTTTTGCCATGTATTGTTCCCAGCATTAGGCTCTTCTCCAGGGAGTCCTTCCTGCTCATAAGGTGGCCAAAGTATTTGAGTTTCATCTTCAGTTTCTAGCCTTCTAAAGAGCAGTCAGGGTTGATCTCCTCTAGGACTGACCGGTTTGATCTCCTTGCAGTCCAAGGGACTCGCAGGAATCTTCTCCAGCACCACAATTCAAAGGCCTCAATTCTTCAGTGCTCAGCCTTTCTTATGGTCCAACTTTCACAGCCATACATTTTTTTTTTCAATTTATATCCTGCCTTTTTCCTACAAAGGGCTCAAGGCAGCTTACATCATTCTCCTCCTCCATCTTATCCCCACAACAACAACCCTGTGAGGTAGGTTGGGCTGAGAGTCTGTGACTGGCCCAAAGTCACCCAGTTGCTCCATGGCTGAGCAGAGACTTGAACCCGGATTGCCTGAGTCCCAGTCCCATGCTCTTAACTACTACGCCGCACATTGCAACTGGGAAAACCATAGCCTTGACTGTACACACTTTTGTTGACAGGGTGATATCTCTGCTTTTTAGTATGCTGTCCAGATTTGCCATAGCTTTCCTCCCAAGGAGCAAGCATCTTTTAATTTCTTGGCCGCAGTCCCCATCTGTGGTGATCTTGGAGCCCAGGAAAATAAAATCTGTCACTACCTCCATTTCTTGCCCATCTATTTGCCAGGAAGTGATAGAACTGGATGCCATGATCTTAGTTTTCTTAATTTTGAGTTTAAAGCCAACTTTTGTGCTCTCCTCCTTCACCCGCATCAAAAGACTCTTTAGTTCCTCTTCACTTTCTTGAATTAGAGTGGTATCATCTGCATATCTGAGGTTGTTGGTATTTTTCCCGGCAATCTTAATTCCAGCTTGTGATTCATCTAGCCCTGCCTTTCTCATTTTGTGCTCTGCATGTAAATTAAATAGACAGGGTGACAGTATTCAGCCTTGCTGAACTCCTTTCTCAATTTTGAACCAATCAGTGGTTCCATGTCCAGTTCTCACTGTTGCTTCTTGACCCACATATAGGTTTCGTTCCATGTCCAGTTCTCACTGTTGCTTCTTGACCCGCATATAGGTTTCGTTCCATGTCCAGTTCTCACTGTTGCTTCTTGACCCACATACAGATTTCTCAAGAGACAAATAAGATGGTCTGGTACTCCCATCTCTTTAAGAACTTGCCAAAATTTGTTGTGATCCACACAATCAAAGGCTTTAGCATAGTCAATGAAGCAGAAGTAGATGTTTTTCTGGAGCTCCCAGCTTTCTCCATGATCCAGTGTATGTTGGCAATTATAGGTACACATTTGGAAACAGTTATAATTTAAGCAGAAATATGGTACCATGGAAGGGAAGACTAACTCAGTGACTCTTATATGTTGCTCCGGGTGCTGCTGTTGGTGAGCAGCTCCAAGGCCCAGTTCTTCCTTCTGATATATTTTATATTAGACTTGGGCCTGATAGCCCTTCAGGTTAAGGTTACTTTGAAAAGAGGGCACAGTTCTCTGATGGCCCTACAAATAGAGAACTGTCCTCTAAAAGAGGGCATGTGCCCACTCTATGTGGGGAATTAAGATTATTCACCCCCTGGGTGCATTATCTGAAGGGAGCAAATTGTTCTTCTCAGAATGTTTCAGTTGCAAACTTATGCCTGCATGCAATGAAATCTGCTTTAGGATTTAAATTTTCGCCATGTTGCTGCTCAGCATTCCTCCCATGGCAACCAGCCGGCATAAACCAGCCATTATTTTTGTAATCACTTTAATCATTTAAAAGTTGGTTCTGAGACCATCTAATATTGTTGCTTCTAAGCCCAAATCTAATTAGCAATTATTGCTGCAAAGATGGGAAAGAAAAGAATGATGTTACATTCTTGCCACGTTTTAAACAGAAATGATCTGGACAAGTCTTAGAAATTATACTTACAGAAGCATATGGCTTGATGTGAATTATACACAATATATCTCAATGAAAGTCTCTAGAGCGACTCTTACAAAGATGAAGTGTTACACTGCTTTATAGTCTCTGGCTGCTATATGGATCTAAATGGCTGAGAAACAAGAGGTTAATGACAGAGGAAGGAAATGTTTTATTTTGGCTTAAAATAACTCTTGATTTATTTACTTGCTTACTTTTTTAAGGTGCAATCCTGTGCATGCTCAGATAGCAAAAAATATCTTACAATTCCCAGCTTCTGCTAGCACAGGCAACCTGGGGATTGTAGGATTTTCCTCCTGCCTAAGCATGCATTGAATTGCACCCTTACTTTTTCATCAGCTTTAGAGCTACCCCTGTCCTAAACCACAAGCAGAAGAAGTGAGACACGGGGTACAAATTAGCTGGCCACAAAATGACTTACAAAGCTGATCTGTCAAGGAAATTAGTAAAAGGCGTCTTGAAGGTGTCTGGATGCCAGAGCTGAAGAGGGAAGAGGACACACATACCAATTGGGAGGGAGTTCCAAAAACCTGAGGCTGCTGCTGAGAAAATGCTGTGCTGTCATACACCAACCCTTTCATTGCCTTTCTGTGCCATCAAGTCATCTCCAATTTATGGACAAGTTGAGTGATGCACTCCAGAATGTCTTGTCCTTCACAGCCCTGCTCAGCTCTTGTAAATACACACCTATTCTACTGAATCTTAATGGCAGGCACACACAAGAAGCCCCAAGATAGATCTCAGCATCTGGGCAGGCTCGTGCAGTACCTCAAATAATTTATATGTTGGATTAATTCATTTTTCACTGAAAATAACTTTCCAAAGTCCTTTGGCAATAGCTCTTAATACCTGATGCATTTCCAGTTGAAAGACTGGTGAACCCTGGACTTTCAGCTAGAAAAGTTAAGGCAGCACAGCTGCACTGAAACTGTATTTTTAACCATATTACCATCCCCTTTTCATATTCAGAATTTTAAAGCAGCAATTTTAGATTTGCATACTCGATCATTAGTAGCATGTTTTGCAGCTGAGTGTAAAAGCATACTTGTCATCCAAAGTGCAGACTGCTTTGAGCTGGCAGATTTTCCGCAATCTTATCCCTAAGCATTATTAAAAGGAGTGGCGTCCAGTGCATCACAGGCCTTTGGGTCCAAGTAAATTAGATAGCTGATCTGACACTGTGTTGATATATTCTTGTTAAGTATGCATTGGTGTATTTAAATGATTTCATCCCAGTCCCTTTCCAGGGTTTTCAATCTATAAAAACACCAGTCACGAGGGAAGGGATTGAGTGAGAAAGGAAGAAAAATAGTGGTGATGATTGACTCCATTGCCGGGTGCATGGGAATATCAGTATACTTACCCAGGAACTAATTGTATTTGGGTTTGCATTGCATCTATTGACTTTCTGGGCTGGCATGGTCTTAGCTTTCCCTCCCTTTTCTTTCATTTTTTTTCCTGTCAATTCCTTCACTTCCTCATGCCTACAGGTACAATTTAACTTTCTCATGGATATAACCAGTGCTAATAACTCAGGCATTCTCTTTCCGTGTAGACCAAGGTGTACGGCTCGAGTTATACCTACCCCTTGCAAGTTCTCTTCCTCCTGGACCCATCGAGAGGGATGATCTGAGCCAGACAGATTCTTATCTCTGTGGAGGCTCCCCATGCAAGCCTGCATGGAGAGGGCTGTAGGCCGATGGGTGGCTGTTGCCCTAGCCTGCAGGCCAGTCCTCCAGGTACTACTCTCAGTGCCTCCATGTGAACATTAAATAGCTTGGGGTGGGGGAAGAGATGGAACCTGTGACACCCTGCAAAGCAGTGGTCACAGGGGGAAATTAGTAGCCCCTGAAGTGTCGTCTGTTGGGACGGCCCAAGAGTGCTGTGAACCGTGCGGACGTTTTCTGAGTGCAGAGACCTTGGTAAATTCTCCTGATTTGTCAAAATGGCTTCTCTTGAGTACTTGTCTCATACTCCATTATATCTTCTTATAGGCAATCTTACATTTCTCTTAAATAGAAAGTGAGCCAGTGGATCTACCGTCTCTCTGGGTCATTTCAATGGCCCTAAGCCAGAGGTGGGCAACCTATCGCCTTCCAGATGCAGTTGGGCTGCAGTTGCCCCCACACTTCCCCTCTGGCTGCGCTGCCTGGGGTGCATGGGAGCTGCCACCTCGGGAGGATCAGCGTTCCTCACTCTTGCCTTCACACACCCCACTCTGTCTTTGCTCATGGCTGTAACTGCAGTGTATATAAATAAGAAACAGGGCAGCATGATACATGCTCAGTACAACTACCATATTTTTCCATCTATAAGACACCCCCATGTATAGGACGCCCCCCACTTTTCCTACCCATCTCCAGCGAACAAGCTGCTGCCGTGCACATGCCACTTCGCCCCCCCACGGCACCTCGCTGCCCCCCCCGCCTGCCTGCGCTGCTTCGCCGCCCCCCCACCTGCGCTCGTTGTCCCCCCACGTGCCGGCCCCCCACCCACGCGGGCCGCTTCGCTGCCCCCCTGCACGTGCTTGCCACCCCACCACCCACACTTGCTGTCCCCCCGCGCATGCCAGTCTCCCCCTCCCAGCGCACCCACGGCCCCCTTGTATAAGACGCACCTTCATTTTTAAGTAAATGTTTTTAAGAAAAAGTAGCCTCTTATACACCAAAAAATACGGTATTTTTCTGTGGGCCACAATTCATACAGGCATAGAGCTCCTTTCCAATGGGTTCCGTATGCCTGCAATAAGCTAAAAACCAGTGTAAAAATCCTCATGTGGCTTGTTACAATGATTGCATAAAACTCCCAAGATATCGCTCCTATTATTGCAGTGTGCAAATGTAAGTGGCCCGGCAGCATTTGGTTTCTTGTAATAGATACCCCCTTCATGCATCTATCTTGTGCCACAAATAGACCGTTGCCATCATGTGGGATGTTCTTTGCCGAGTGCAGCCAGTATTAACCTGCTTATACACTTAGGCTGGCCAAAGAACACCCCCACCCCTGTAAACACACACACACCAAGTGTCTGCTTCCATAGATATATATAATAGGAAGAGGAATCCGAGACTTGATATTCAGAGCATCACCTACTTAGTAAGTTTAATGTGATGTGTGTTGACAGCAGACAATGTTCAAGGAATTGAAAATTAGATTTTTCATCAAGTTCTGCCTGTCAAACTGAATCACACTGCACAACCGTTAGGAGTAATAACAATGAACTGCATTTACGCTATAAATGCTTACAATGTACAGCTTGTGTAAATGGTTAGTGACTATGTGCAGAGAAGCCACGGTGAATGTTACCATTTGCAGTGTCCCTGTCTCATGTGGGAGACACAATGCAGTTCCTGCCAACAGTATTTAATTTATTGTACACATATACAATAAAGTCCCTAGGCAGTCTACAAACAAAAATGGTTAAAACCACCATTATATACATAGTGCAGATACAAAACCAATCTTAACAGTAATACAAGTAAATAGTGGACGACATACAACAAAATCAATAAACAGTAAAAACTCAGCAGCATCATAATTGGTGACAAACTAGGGAAACCAATGTGTTTTCCAGAGGCACTCAAGGGTCACTAGAGTTTTGGTCTCTCCAGCAGCAGAGGAAGCTGATATCCAGGACATTTTCCGGACTGATTTATAATGAGCCAGAGAGCTTCTTGTATTTCATGACATGGTGCACAGTCAGTAAACAAATACTGAAACACTGATCATAAATATGTGTTGTGGGATCCAGAGTGACTGAAATGCCATTTGAAGTTGAATAAAGTGGGTAGATCAGTCCTTCTAGGTGCTACCTGCCTGTGGAAACACCTGTTGAGCTTTACTGGATATTATTGCACCTGTGCGGGGATTTTTGAATTCACCCTGGTTACGCTTGGTAACATTCAGCAGCAGCCTAGAGGCCTATGATTTACCCTATGTAAAGAAAATGTGCAAATTAATCGAAGTTCCTAAATCCCTACCATGGTTTTGTTCTGTTGCTTGGGCAGGACCTTTCAGCAGTGATGGCTGAGCAGCCTAGTATTTCCCCTGGAGATTGGACCACTCATATAATGTTTTCATCTTTCTATAGCCCATCCCTCTGACTCTTTCTTCCTTCTCTTGTTCCTCCTGCTGTCGCCCGAACTCCTTGAATGAAGACAGAAAGCTTGCCTTGGGGGGGGGGGGAGATGGTATTGTATTTGTAACCTACCCAGAGAGTCATTTTTTTGTCTATGGGGCAGGATAAAAATCTAACTGATAAATAATTAAATAGAAAGTGGAAAGTTCAAAGATGGGAGAGCCAGTTGGTGGTGCCTCAGAATACAGCACGTGACGATCCTAGCATAGGTGAGACACTGGCAGCATTTTCGGTCATTTCTGTACTCCCTGGCGGAGATTGATGCTCCCAGCATCAATGAGTCTTTCCTATTCTGGCAGAATGATTGGTCCCTCAATATAAAATGAGGGATGACAGCTAGCACTGTCACTCATTAAACTTTAGGGAGGGGAATTCCAGTGAGCCTTGATTTTCTTCTGAGGAGTCATCCCTTCCTCACATTTTTATTGGGGAAAAAAGAGGTATCTGATGGAAGAGGTCAGGGTAAGGCAGGGGACAAACCAAGGTGAGCCAGTGGTTAGAGTGTTGGATTGAGACTCAGGGGATCTGTGTCCTCATCTCCACTCTGCCATGGAGCTCACTAGTGACTTGCCCAAAGTCACTGACTCTCAGCCAGTGTAACCTACCTCACCGAGCTGCTGTGAGGATAAAAAGAAGTAGAAAAGGACCATTGAGTTGTTTTGGATTCTTTGCAGGAGGGAAAATGGGCAGGATAGAAATGAAACAAACATACATTAATTAATAAAAGCAAGGTCAGGTGTTCTTTCAGAAAACTGTGCCCACCTTGATTCTTCTCACAATATAGTGAAAGCCCCATTTTCACTATTTTGTGAGCAAAGTCAAGGTAGGCATGCTTGTTGAAAGAAGACTGCCACAGGAAGGATTGAAGTCAGGCCTAGAGGCAAGCAGATAGATAAATAGATTGGCTGATATTGGGGTATGGAGGCAAATGGACTGAAAATGCCATACCATTGACACTTTCAAAGTAGTAGATCGATGTTTTAATTGTGTCTTTATGTTTTAATTGTGTGTTTAATGTAACACAATTTAATTTAATGTTACATTTTAATTAAAAGTTTGTTTCAATTCGGCTTTTATTGTTAAGTGCCTTGAGTGCTTTGGCAGAAAGCCAGGATATTACAGAAATAAAGTCTTTCAGAGTTATGAGGGTTGCATGTACTTTAAAGGCTTCTGCTTTAAATGAACTTACTCATGCTACGCACCTACACCGGACGGTGGTCTTGTAAACACAATGCAACCAGCATTCCTTGTTTCTCACACACTCCGAAAGTGGATATAGCAACAGTTAATTCTGGATCAGGCCTTCACAGGCTGATTTTATATGATTTCCCTATCTGCATTTGGTTTCTGCTCTCTTCAGTCTATAGCATGCTCTAGTAACAAGACCACTGGCTCACTCAGGAGTGTGGAGTTTCCCAAGGGAGAGAATCAAGAATTACAGCGAGGCATTCTTTCCAGTAGTGAGTGCTTCCCAGCAATGCTTCACTGAATGCCTCATCCACAGGCATGGAACAATTGCTTGTCCCTTCAATCTTGCATTTTTTTCATGGCCACAAGATGGCGGCCTGATGATCCAAAATATTCCACCATAGGTGGCTCTCATGGCTGTAGTAGCCCAGGTTAGAGGAAGGGTATTTTACATTTTTGCATCATGATCTTTTGAGTTGTTGGTGGACCAATATGAAAACAGAGGCAGGCTCAATGTAAACATTGGCAATTAAAAACGGTCTTTTGAAAGAGAGAGAGAGAGCAAGAATCACAACCAACATGAACTGTATAAAACTCAGTGATCAGTGATTAAAGTTATTTGGGAAAGTGAAGTTTTGTCCTTGGAGCTAATTTCAGGAGGAAAATCACAAAGCCTGATTGATTTGGGCTCCTTCTTCACTTTAAAGATTTCTTAGTACCTTCGAGGAGTCCACAGAAAGAGTTTTAAAGAAGTGTGTGTTTCAATATGCACTATACATGGAGCAAGAAACAAGATGCAGTGCTTCTCATTTTGAAAATGTAAGTGCAAGCTATGCAATTTTGACATTTTACATGACTTGAGTTACTGGTCGTATATTCTAAATAACCAGGAATGAATGAGCATCCTACTGTTGCCCTGAAAATGAACTGGACCATTTGAGCATTTTTAATTAACGCAAAATAAAATCAGAGGGGCCAGGGAGCCTGAGAGGTACATGAGAGGTACGGAGAGGTCTGTAGGCACATTGGTGTCCATAGGCACCGTACTGAAGAGCTTAGTGTTCCATTAAAAGTCATTGCATC
Source organism: Varanus komodoensis (assembly GCF_004798865.1). Classification (NCBI taxonomy): domain Eukaryota; kingdom Metazoa; phylum Chordata; class Lepidosauria; order Squamata; family Varanidae; genus Varanus; species Varanus komodoensis. The sequence goes on along the minus strand of NW_025336669.1, from coordinate 343,520 downwards.
CTCCAAAAGCAGCAACTATGTATTTCAACTAAGTTTGAAGACAACTTTGCATAGCCTGGCAACAGAGTGTGCTACAGTCCCTTGCCTGCCCACTATCATTAGCCACTTGCAGTTGCGCTTTTAATGTAATGAATGTTTACATTCTAAGCAACTAAAACCTGGTCTTCAATGTCTATTTAGAAGTTGATGCATGTAGGAGGATTCAAATCTCAATACCAGGTTCTCATTCCTTTCAGGGATTGGCTTCTTCACAGAGCTCTCTTCAGGTCTTTGTCCCTTTCTATGTTAATATTATTGTCCTCATATTTTTGTTAGTTTAAAATTTCTGTCCAAGAAGATAAGCGGCTTATGGAACCCAGCATTTACCAAACTGGTCCTCCTTTTATACCACTGCCACTGATTGTGACAAAGGATCTTGTAGAATCTTGGAGAACTGGAGGTAACTGGAGCAGTTTGTGATGCAGAATTCCCTTTTTTTAAACCTGTTCCTCTTCTTGACTGTTTGTGATTTTTTAAAAAGCCATTCCTGTTGCTTTCTGAAGTTTAACACAGTCCAAATAGCTGAGCTCAGTCCTGCACTTGATTCAGAAGAGACAAGGAACACATTCGTATAAGAAAACTCTCAATGGTAAATGTGTCATCTTACTTTGAGCTAGTATGCTTCCTTCTCTTTATGGGAAGTGAGAGTCATCTATGACTATTTGCTCTTGATCCATTGATTATATGGGAATGGATGAATGTAGTAAACAGGGAAATATCCCTAGCTATCCTAACGGTTAATGCATTTATTTTTATTCATTCAATTTATATGCTAGCCATAAGATCTCTGGACGGCTTACAACATATTCAAATTCAATATAAAACAATACAAACACAATTGTAGGTTCAGGTACAGCGTGGGGTTCTTTGGTATTGTAGGGTACTGTTCCATAAACCACAATGCAGAAATGAAAGTTGACTCTTTGTTTGCACTAAAAGACACAGTGAAACCCTTCCTTCAGTTAAAAGAAAATCCCCAGAGTGCACCACTACACATGTTCATTCTTCTTCCCACAGTTTAGCACAGGCGTCTTTTGGTGGGAGGAAATGCTAATTGTAGATTTGCACAGGCATTTCCCCCTACACCTTCAAAAGACAACACCAGCCAATGTTTGCTCAGAAAAGTACAAAGCAGAACATTTTGTGATCAGTGGATGGCTGAAATTGGAGCTCCTAAACAGTGTTTAAGGAACAAAGAAGAATAAACAAAGGAATTATATATGATGTTCCATTTCTAATGGCCAACATGAAATATTCTAGTTAAGGAAGGGCATAGCAACTGATGTAGTGAGGAGTGGCAGGTAGATCAAGAGAAAGATAACCATTTGACAGTATATTAACTCCTGAAAAGTACCCTTGATTTCAGGGCTCTTTTGAGAAGGTAATTGAGATGTTACTAAGGCTAAATCAAGGTATAAAGGATTACAACCTCTTCCTTCTCCTCTTCCTCTTCTTATTCATTATCTGTTCTGCTGCAGGTTATGGCTGCAGTGGAACTGGGCAGCATGGACCTTCGGGACCTTCCTGGTCAGCTCTCCCCACCCAACTCTCCACTTTTGCATCAGGATCTGTGGCGTTCCCTGTCAGGGCTAGGAAGTGTAGGCTGAGGCCCACCACCTTGCTCAGTGCTCCTGCATCCTTTGGGCCACAAAGCAGCAGGATGGTCTCCTCTTCCTATCTTTGCCCAGCATGTTCCTGGGCCGTTTCAAGTACTTCATCATCACAAGGTGCCTGGAGGAGTATCTTTGATTATTGCTTCTTAGACCACTCTGGAGGGATGTGGTGGCCATGCACTTTTTGAAAACTTCTTAGGGCATGGTCTTGATTACCTGGCCACTGTTGAGCATCAGGCATCCAAGCTGCCTTGCAACTGTTTGCCCTCTCACACTGGGGGAGCACCTGGTGAGAATATGGGAAAGAATCCAGAGTGAACCTGTTAGCAGCTGCAGGCCATGCGCCAGGCAGTGGTTGGTATGGTACAGGTTCCCCAGCTCGCCTTGGCCCTCCAACTTAGTGCCCATAGCCATTCCTGCCACCCCGCACCCAACACCTGCATGCTTACCGTCAGAACCTGGTGGTACATTCCTAGTCCATAATGGCATGCAAATCCTGGCCCTGCTGTGGTGCTGCCGTGTCCTCAGCAGTCAATGGGACCTCACGGGCAACTGGTCCCAGTCAGTCTCAAGATATAGGCTGGTGTTCCATGTTTTTCCTGCAGCAATTTGCATCCCTGTAACTACATACTGACCATGCCCAGGACCGGTGGAAAGTCGGAAAATCCCTTGTGTGGATTTGAACCAGCAGCCTCCTGTGCCTGTTCGTACCTGCTTCACAGAATGCACAATGGATGTCCCTATTTGTGTACTGTTCCTACTGAAGGGTGGAGGGAATTTTAAATGTTTTCTCCATGGTAGGATTTGATCAGCAACCTTCTATAGCTTACACCTACTCTACACCAGCTTACACCTACTCTACACCTGAACAGTTCCCTTCCTCATTGCTTCTATCTGGCTGCATGCCTGAGGTGTGTGTATGAAGTTGGGGAATATTTTGCTCTTGAGGAAACACAGACCAGCATTCCAATGAATGTGTTTGTCATTACTTTAGCACACAGCACCTGCAAGAGGTAGGAGTGTTAGGGAAAGCCATGGTGGATTCAGATGAGATCTCTGCCTTAAACCCATAGAACTGCTTCCAGTCAGAGTACACAGAACCAAGCTGTAGACCAGTGGACTGACCTGGCAGAAAGCAGCTTCCTCTGTCCCTGTGTTAGATGCAGAACAATGCGATATGGTCCACAGGGTGCCTGTTGAAGAATACAAGGCTAGAGGTCTGTAGGATCGAGACATTCTACCTGCTCAAACCAGATAGCAACAGTCATATTAGGAAATGCTTTACGTAATGAGTTCCAGTCACAACAGAGGTTATCTAAAACTAGCATGAAGATGCCAAAATGAAGAAGCAGAAACATATCCATCAATCCAGTGCATTCAACTAATAGAAGAATTTGGTTTTCAGACGGATAGAACAGAAAAGGAAAAGAAGAGGTAAAATAAAATACTCAAGAATGAAGAGCAAAATGAAAGAAGAGCCAAATGAGTGGGAAGAAATATTTTATATATTAATTTTAAAATCAAACCAACTAATAACATTTTCTAAGTTAAACATCCTATTTTTCAAAACTGTCAAACAAAATTTCAACATATTCTGTGTACAGGATGATTATGTGATTAAAAATGCTAAATGCAAATAATCAAACCATAGGTTTGGATAGTTGGTCTTATATTCTCAGAACAAGCAAACGGGAATGTAATTATTAAGCAATATAATTTAAGTGCAAGCAAATAAGATGGCTTAAACTTTGGCAAAGTTAGCTACAGCTTTCAAACTCTGTGTAACAATTTTTCCATAATTATTGAAGAACCCAAAGTATTTCATGTGAAATTACAAAAGAAGATAGTCAAACTCTAGCTTTTTAACAAACAAACAAAACCATGAAGCAGTTTCCAGGAGCAGAAAATACTCTAATAATTAAGTTATACTTGAACATAAAAACCAGTATTCTGAAATACTCGAATTAAGTTCTTGTGCCTCCAAAACACACTTCCCTGGACAAAATCCCAATTAATGTAACCCAGGATCTCCCAGCACCCCCACTATGCTGAGACCTAAACATTTGGTTCAGATAAACTGGCTTTGTGTGTTAAGTGGAAAGGCAACTTTGACATTTCTAACCACAGATTCCTCCAGCGTAAGTGCTGAGCACCCTTTCAGGATTAGATTGCTTGCATGCAAAATTCTACAACTTGTGAAATGAGTAATTTTAAAAGAGCTGACTCAAATGAAGTTATATACCAAACATGAATAGCAATTAGACAGAAGCCATAATTAAGTGTCAGTGAGTCATTTCTTCCACTTATGATTTGAGGGTCCTGTTCATAAGGTTTTAAGGGAAAACTGGCCATGGCCCTGCAAAAAGTTAACAGCAGCCATGGGAACTGAGTGTTAGATTTGGGATTCCATTGAGATTCTGCTTAAAGTCACCAGAGCTCTCTCATAGGGCAGCTCCGTAGCATTAACTGGGTTAGGGACTTTGGCTGCCTCTTCAGAAATCTCAGAATGGATGATCAAAGCATCAGCACTAAATGACCGGACTCGGACTCCTGATGATGTTCCAGGTTCTCCATCCATTGCCTTTTCAAAAGCAGTATATTCTTGTTCCTTGCTATCTAGATGCTTGGCACTACAATATGGAGCATAAACTTCAGTGGTTTCTTCAAACTGGAGGCAGTTGACTTTGTAATACTTCTTCTTCATTTGCAAAATTTCATTGAATCTGTGGCCCCAGAGGATTTCTCGAGGAACATATGAGCTTCTTGACTGGTGTGACGTTCCTGTCGAGTCTCCAGTGTATACGAATGTAACCAGGATCTCAAAGTTCTCTTTTGCCAGAGCTTTCCTGTCCAAATCATATAATGGGCTGTCCTGGTTAATTTCATGCACAATGGTCACTGGAGTCGCAAGGATGATCTGATCATTTAACAGTTTTAAGTCCTTGTATTCGAGGATCATCCGTCCCACGCGATCTTCCACATAGCGCAAGAGCTGGGCTCTCACTGTGCCTTCTACCATATGATTAGGCCGGAAATCACCTATCCGCCACATCAGGCAGAGTTTGCCATCTCTCAGGCCAACTGTGGCATAATAGCTAAAGCGGATGGTCTGAGCTCGCTTCCGGGCAGTTGCCATTTTGGCCAAGGCAGCACCAATGATGAATGTGTCAATGATGCAGCCTAACACCGACTGTAGGACAACTGTCAGGATTGCTGCTGAGCACTCCTCAGTGACACAGTGGGATCCATAGCCAATTGTCGTCTGGGTTTCGAGGGAGAATAAGAAAGCCCCTGTGAAACTATGGACGTTATCAACACAAGGGGTTATTTCTTCATCAGGTGATAAGTCACCATGCTGGAGCGCAATCAGCCAGAAGACCAAACCAAAAAACAGCCACGAAAGGATGTAGGACAATGAGAAGATCACAAACATGTGGCGCCATTTGATGTCCACTAATGTGGTGAAAATATCAACCACATAGCTCTCCCACTCCCCAAAGATGTGCTTGAAGTATACATTGCAGCTCCCATCTTTCTGGAGAAACCGCTTTTGCATTTGTTTAATCCCCACTGAAGTTGTTTCTTGGTAGCTCTGTGAATGTCTGAGTTTCTTTGCCTCCATGCTTATAAGTTTATAGTTATCATCACCAGGCTCAGCCATGCTTCTGGAGTCTGCACTGTGTAATTAATTCAGAAGACACATTTAAAGATATCAATCACCAGCTGGTCTCCCCCCTCTCATCTTTTATAACCTGCAGAAGAAAACAAAGAGCAAATATTTAATATTTGGATTATATCTCAGGCTAGATTCTAATGACCACATGCGTTATCTAATGAGCAACGCTTTTTCAACTTGTATCCTCAGCTTTAACTGGAAACGAGCTTTAGTGTTGTTTAAAATTCTAGCTTTCCTGGTTTTATCTTGAAAGCACCCAAAATAGACTCAAGATAATGGAGCAATGGCAGTGTACATATTATACATACATGCATACAATTCCACACAACCCTACATTTGACATCTCCAATAAAATCCTCTTTTATGGGGACTAACTCTCCCACAGGCTCCTTTAATTGTCTCCAAGGCATGTGAAAAGCAAAGGTGGTTGTTCTTGTACATAAGAGAAAAAACAGTAACAAAACCAGTAATTATAAAATCCACAAGGACTTTGCATTTGAAGTGTTACATTCCCTCCAATCGCTAGGCAATCATACAAAAATAGGCTTCAATTAACTTTTTAAAAACCTGGTTCACTTCCCAAAATTAATCCCAAATGTTGCTTCTCTTAAGACTGTCATGATTCTTCTTACCTTTGCTCTTTACCTAGCAGAAACCCATGTGTATTGCTTCCAGGTTGAGACAGATAAGGGCAACAGCCAACTCTCATATTCTTAGGCATGGCTGGTCAGCTTCATCTGAGAAGTCTGGGTGTAACCTAGCAGAAACTCCTGCAACAGCAGGGGATTGGACCTAATGACCTTCATGGCCCCTTCCAAGTCTACTATTCTATGGTTCTATGATTCTAAGTCATTGTGTTTGCCATCTCCATCTGGAGATAAGAGCTACTTCCAGAGAAGCGATAGGATCTACAGGTGCCTTCACAAAGGGAAAGAAACTTCCTCCATCAGGTGGCATCTGCCATATTTTGGGGATCCCTGCAAACTCCACATACCCCATGCACACAACACCACAGCTCCTGACTCCCACTGTAACCATTTCAGGGACCTGGAGTGGCTACCATTGGAAGAAGCAGATGGGGAATTCTTCTATCAGTGTAGCTGATCCAGCATCAGTCTGGCTTTTATATACTATTGCCTTGCCTCAAATCCAAAATGTTATGAACGATGCCTTTCACTTATAATCTTCCTGGTTTTTCTTAGCTCTTGTTCTTGCTTTTCCTTTCTCTGCAAAGAGGGAGAAAATGGAACGGCTGCAAAAAGTCTTTTGATTGGTAGCACTGTGTGCCACACTTTTGATCAGTAGCACTGTTTAGACTTATACAAATTGGAAGCTATCTGAATCTAGATACAGATCTGATGGCTAAAACATCTAATCTGCCACCACCACCACTGTTGTATTTTCCTTATTCCTGCTTGCACCATTCTGTCTCATGAAGAGTTCTGGAGAATTCAAAAGTTTGTATACCATTTTGTGACATTTTATTTGGTTCTGGTAAAGATACTTCCCAACTGTGGCAATATAATTTTCTAATGTTCTAATGAATCTTGTGCTTGACTATAACAATCTGGTCCTTCAGCTCCAGAAATCCATTTTGCCCCAATTGGACAAAAACTTCCTATTCCAGGAGGCATTAATTCTGCCAGGCAGATGATTTCTGTGTGATGGGCCCTTCTTCTAGAAGGTTCTTAATTGCCAGAACTTTTTTCCGTCTCGATGCTGCTGTTTTTCTTTCTTTTATGGCATCGTTTTGTTTCTAATTGTGGTAAGCCATTCTAAGATGTAACCACCCTAGAAGGGCACAATGTACATGTCGTAGGGGTGGAGAAATAATACCTATTTAGGAGAGAGCATTATGACTGGTGAAAGGATTAAATTCTCCCTCCTCTGGTGCCATTGCTTCTTTCAGATTTAGAGCCACTTGTACCTACTTTAATGTTAAAAATACAAGAAAACCTATGCAGTCTTTAACTGATTGTGGAAGATCAACTGAAATGGAAAAAACTTACTCCATTGGACCAGCCTTGGAAAACCTACTCACCAATCCTTTACATCAGGTATAATTTGAATAGGTCCTTGTTACCAAGTTTGCTTTGCTCTTCAAGCAGTTCTTTTATACCCTTTTAAATGACTAATATTCTTCCATCTCGCTTCAGCATAGGTTTTGCAGCTGACCCAGGTTTTGATTTCCTGGTTCTGACCCATTTCAAATGGCAAAGTCTCAAAGTATTTGTGACTAGCCCTCTCCCCCACACATAAACCCAGTATTTTTCTGGGGACTTTGGGGTTATTTTCTCTGAATAATGAAGTGTTGGATTATAAGATAGTTACTTGTGGGATGATAAATAAAATATTTAACACAAGTTGTCCATATATTGCTACTTGGTCTCCTCTCCCCACTCTCACCAATGATTTTTTAAAAAAACCTTTATATAAGACTGTGAATAGTATCAATCCTTACAATTCCTGTACCCAGGTGACAATCTAAGATGGATTATGCAAAAGATTCACGTAGCTAAATTTGTATGCAAAGAACCTTTGCCTTCCCACCTCTCTTTTTTCTGTGCTCTATCTTGCCTGAATGAAGTCTCTATCTCAGCGGTCCTCAAACTTTTTCACCAGGGGGCCAGTAGAAAGATGCCGGTGCTGTGTGCGGGCTGGAAAGGGGGTGCCGGTGGTGCACTCGGGCCAGCAAGGGGGTGGGGGCATGCGGCAAGGGGGGGTGGGCATGCGCAGCGAGGGTAGGTGAGGTGCGGGCGGGCGCACAAGGCAGAGGCTTGCTTGCTGGGAGATCATTTTCTTTGAACAAGCACACCGCTGCCTCCCCGCACATGGGACGAGGTAGGTGGTGACGGGCGTAACGGGTCCAAATGGGCATGGTTCCAGCCCCCAGGCCATAGTCTGAGGACCCATGCTCTATTTGGTAGCCCTCTTCAAGACCATCCTCATCTCCAGGTGCCAGTTCAGGGCTTCTTCCCCAGTATCTGCTGAAATGGAAGAACAGGCTCAAGCATCCTGGATGCAAGGGCCTTACGCTGTACAAGCACTGAAAGGTGAGAGCCAGAAAAGGAAGGAAGCTAAGCAAACTAATTGGAAAGCGGAAGCAAACAAGGCATCACTCATAATGACTGACAGGAAGATCAGCTAGACTGGAGCTGGGACACCAGAGGGAAAAGAACATGTGAAGCAGGAAAGCAAGAACATTCAAGTCCTCTAAGAGTTGTACCATGTCCTTAGTTTAACTGTTAGTCCTTGGCTAAGCATAACTGAGCCATAGTTTTGCTACTCATGTTCCATGACATATGCAAGCATGAATTCACAGGTCCAGTCTACAACTTACACTGACTACATGGAGAATTCTGAATGAGGACTCCATGAGGGAGCTGTTCCATGTTGGGACATTTTTCTTATGGCTGCATTTTTTCTCATGGCTTGCCCAGCTCAAAGAGACTTTCTGTGCCATGGCCTGGTGGCATCAGGCACTGGGGATGAGCACCAACTGGAAGAGTAAGCTTTGACCTTATTCACTGCTTTGGAAAATGGCCTGATTCAGAGGCCAATCGCTTTGATTTGGACGCCAAAGGTTTGTACCTCCCATTGGCTATCATGGTACATTTAAAAATTGCTGTAACCTTCTCTTTGTCAGAACTGGTTGATATCCGCAAGTCTAGCCTTCTGTTAGAATGGGATTATCCATGTCAAAGGGTTGGACAAATTTGTGTAGGGAATGTTATGTCATGCGCCTTTTGAAACAAGAGGATTTTTAAAGTGCATCTTTCATTCATTCATTCATTCATTGGCAGAAATAGAAGAAATTTCTATGCATAAGTGCCTCTTTTGAAGGAATGAAGGCCACCCAGTTTCAGATGAATTAGGTGCAGTGATTTTTGTGCAAGAGTTTCCTTTACATTGAAGGGTGGCCAAAAAAGAACACATTTATTCCCCTGTTCTTCTTAAAATGACATACAGCATAGAGGTGGCCTTTAGTAAGAAAACTATAAAGTTTCAGAACAATAGGTTCAACAGTTTATGCACAAGAGATTCTCCCTCAGATGCAGGGGAATGCAATCCCTCTTCCCTCTCCACAGGTTTTAAAATGATACATGTGAAATTAACATAGATCATGGAGACGTTCCCATGCAAGAAATGTTCAAGTTTTCAGAAACAAAGGGGCAAGGACTATGGGGTCATGATGACTGAAAAGGCTGATTTGACCAAAACCCCTTTTTAGTGCCTGAAGTGTAGCAGTATTGGAAATAGTGTTTTTATTGTAAGAAAAGTTTAGAGAAAAAGGCTTGATTTAATCATTGAGATGGGAAAAAGGAAAGGAGTTTGAAATTATTTTTTAAAAAAGAACTTGAAACTACCTTACCTCACAACCCAGCACATAAGCTCAGGCTTCCTTCCTTCTTGCTTGCTGCAGAACGACTTAGTGACTAAGAAGAGGAAACTAGAAGAAAGTGTTTTCTCTGATTCAATCCCTCCCCAAAAGCATATCCTGGGAGAACCTACCCTATGATTAGAAAGTGAGGTTTTCAGAACTACAGTTGAGCCAACATTTCTGAACATTTCAGATTTCCCCCTCATTTATCACTATTTCCACACATGACATAACCTGAAAAAGAAGTTTACTTTTCTGGACATGTACACCCACACCCATGCACGCACGCGCGTGCACACATGCACACACACACACACACACACTGCAGTCTGTACCATGCTAGACCTGGGGTATTCTGAAGAGTGCTAACTGGTGACCAGGCCTCACAACAGTTGCATCTCCCATGTACAGTGGTATTGAGATCAACCATGTTAAAAGAGAATGAGGGGAAAACAAAGACACTGTGCTGCTACCTCTGCTCATCGTGAGTCCCACCCCTAAGACATTTGCAGACAATTTCTCAAGAAACCAGCTGACCTGGTTTCCCCACTTCATCTGCCCACAAATAGGCTGGAAAATCTGGGAAGCTATTAGCATACAAGATCTAGAGAACCTTTCTTCCTTGTGTACGAGATTTCTATTTCTGGAGAGTTTTCCTGGTTGCCTTGCTGTTAGCTTCACATGGAAGTATTTAGAAGAAGTAGACAGCCATCTGAGGGGGATGGTTTACATTGGAGGCCTGCAACAGCAGGGGGTTGGACCTGATGGCCTTCATGGCCCCTTCCAACTCACTATACTATGCTTCTCAGTGCCCCTTGCTCCCCATACTCTGTAGTTTGACCTTCAGTCACCTCATTCTGCCCCATGTATAGAACCAGGCCAATGAAATAGGCTTGAAGCTATGGAAACAGCAGCCACAGAGGAGGTGGCTTCATCTTCAGTGCCCTTCATGTGCTGTATATGCATGAACAAATGCCTAACCTTTACATACATAATATTCACCCAAGAAGATGAAAGGTTGTATTTCACACACTGGTGAGCTATAATCCCACCTTGTGAAGGATCAGTCCCATGAAGTGCAGTACATCTCATTCAGGATGTGCTAAAAGACCAAGAATTCCTCTGCTGTGCAAAGAATAATGCCAGCCATGCAAAGACACTTTTCCAAAACACTTAAAAGCCTAGCATACTTTCCTTTTCTTTTTTGGGACAAGAACGAATGTGACATATGGTGTCGTATCCTCAGAATGTGGCCTTGATTAAAAAACACAACATTCATGCTTCCAAAAATACTTCTTGGAACACAATTATTGGAAATATTCATAGGACTTGCTGTAACTGTGGCTTTAAACACCCCTTGCCGTTTTTCATCCCTTGCTCTCTCATGAACTGACATTTTAATGAGCTGTCTTTGAAAAACAAACAATGATTGGAAACTCTTATATGTTTTCAGGCACTCCACAACAAGAGGTGTGAAAAGGAAGTGAGCTACAACCAAAGGTCAGCAATTAAAAAAATGTTTGGGGTGTATTTATGTGTGTCAATCTGTGTTTCTTTATTGCCCAGACCAAGCAGCAGCTCATGCACGAACTGCAAATAAATGCCATTCAGGTGGGAACCACTACCAAAAGGAAGACTTGTGTGGGAAAGGAAGAGGCTGAGACTTCCAAGGTAAGAAAGAAACAATATATTTAATACACACACACGTGCGCGCGCACACGCACACACACACACACACACACACACACACACTGATATATAGGAAGTGCCTTTAAAAATCAGGAGACTGTGCAGAAGGGAATCCAGGCAACTGTCTGGGGTGTTGGGTTTTGTGTGGGGGTGACCTGTCCCAGGACATCCGCTCAGCTATCCACTCAAGAGCTGAAGCAGTTAATATAAGCAGTTCATCACTCATGAACTGGCAGTGCTTACAAACGGATGGTGTTGCTTTGAAGCCTGTGTGGTTGCTTACAGAAAACCTGACCACCAAGTGCCCGTGTGAATGATCAGACCAATACACGGAGACTGTATGTCTTCAGTGACAGAGAGCAAGCATAACACTGAAGTCATGACATGGGTGACCAGCAGGGTCAATAAACATGTGGCATTCGAGAGCTTGAGGTCAGTGCACAAGACGCTCCCTCCTTGAGGTGCCCTTTGATCCGGAGCCAGCTCTGCCTAACCAGATAAGTAAGTGGTGGTCTTTTGAGCAAGTACCCACTACTCCCAGCTCTAAGTCTCCAACATAGGCAGTATCTGTGACCCGGAGGTGGGATGCAGCTTTTATCAGCTTCAGCTGATTTTCTAGGTACCTAAACAGGGCAGCCCTTGCCACACTTCTGCAAGCTCTGGCTACGTTGAGGCCGGATCACTGTGTGGGGCTGCCTTTGAAGCCAGCTTGGCTATTTGCTTGTGGGAAATATGTGATCAGACTATATAGCACCACTTTTGTACTAGCTACACTGGTTGCCATTCAAAATGCCTGTGGTTGCTGTGAAAATCTGAAGCAGCTCTGGAACCGGGTTATTAGAAGGCCCACCTTCATCTGTCTGAGCCCTTAATCAGCCATGGAAGCCCTGCTCACATGCCCAAAGTCAATGAGCTTGTCTGGCAGAAATGAAAGGACCTTTTTACCGGTGGCTCCATCACTGTGGAACTTCTTGGGAAGTGGTCTGTATCCCTCATTGACTGCTTTTAAACAGGGTCATAAGACCTGGTGGTTTGAATGTGCTTTAATTGGAATGGCAAGTAACTGATTAGCTCACTGTTGCTGAAGAACTGTGATGGCTGTTGTCTATGTTATTGTTCGTATTGAGTGAATTCTTTTGGGAATATATGGCACAAAAGTGAAATGGAAGGAAACAGCGTGAGAACAGGTCTGAACACACTCCAAGATATTGTGCTACGTGATGGTGCTGCATGCAAGGGAGCAAAGTGTTTCTTGGAATGAACACAATGTGTGGGTATTGGCAGAGCCCATGTATTCTCTGACAGTATCTATTTAACATACACAGTACATATTCTCTGCCTTTGTCTATTAGCTGCTGGTGTTCTGGACACTGTATTAAATTACTTGCTTCCCTTTTGTCGCTATTTCTGTATCGCAATACTAATGTCTTGGGTATTGTTCTGGAAATTGCTTAAACATTTAATGCATCATCATCATGAGTGTTATTATTTGTTTTGTACCATTTTGTATATTGAAGAACACATAAACTTATAAATTTTAAAACGCAGCATAAAAATAAAATACATTATTGATACAAAATAAAACAACAAAAACATATCCCTTAAAAGAGCTGTTATAGTATAAGTGGAGGACAGTGGGTTTGGAGATTCACATCATAGATAAAAACTGGGATATAGAAAAAAAAATGTTCAGATAGCCTTTTTATGCCATCTTACCTAATCCACTCCACTTAAACCTGTACATGAACCAGAACACAAATTTCCCAATGCTTGCAGTCAAAGTTTGCCTATCAAAAAAGCATACAGAAATGTACACAGCAGACAACAGTGTGCAGATAGTGTTCATATTACAGAGAGGAGTGAACAATGCACAGGAGTGTACAGAGAGGATCATAGGAGAAATCTGAAATCTGAAGGAATTGCACTAGATATATACAAAACCAGGCATGCCTTTTCGTACATACTCTCCAGAAAAAGCTACAGCCTGAAAACCAACCACAACTATTGCAAAGCAACCCTTACCACCACCACCACTGCTGTCACTTGAATATCTCAAGCTCCTACCTACCCAAACTGGGCATCTCTTAAAAGGAGAGGTGCATAACCTGGGCCTGCGGGGTCCATGTGGTCCCCCAAGGCCTTAACTGCAGCTTCCAGATCTCCCTACTGCAGCCAGATCTGCCCATGGCCAGTTTACCAACTCTTCCCCCTCTGTTTCCACCAGCAAGCTACCAAATTTCCTTTGCCCTGTTGACTTTCACCTGAAAAGATGTTGTAGCGGTGCTCTTGAAGGGGTCTATAAATCTTGGCCTCCCAGAGTAGCTGCTGGAACATCTGTTACTCTTGCCCTAAGTGCTGCTGCAGCTGGCTAGAGTGACAGGAGCAACTGTTTTAAAGCAGTAGGTGTTTGCGCCTGTCTGCATGCAAGAATGTGTATGCATGTAGACCCCCCTCCAACAGCATCCAAGTGTTCAGCCTGAGGTGCTGAAAAGGTCGTACACAGCAGCTTTAAGGACAACCTGTATATCCTGAGAATCTGTGGCACCTTCTAATCTAGACATTATTTGAGATCTTCTAACGGTACACAGCACTTTGCTGGCCACCTCTTCTGCTCTCATTCAGTTTAAGAAGAGCCTGGAGTAGCAATACGATGGCTTCCAGGCACTAGTTTTCATTCTGCAAGTTCTAAGCATGACTCATGTTGCGATGAACAAAGCCTATTTCCTACTGGGAGGATTATTTAAGTTGCCCTCAGTACAGCCCACAGTTCCTATGAAACCCATTGTGACACCATTCCCAAACCAACCTGGCAAGGAGCAACAGTGGATTGTAACTGTAATGATCCTTTAGCCAAGTATCCGCCTGTAAAATATGAACACAGCAACACAATAACCTATGTTCCAAAATAACTCTGTTCTCTTCTGAGAATCTGATTAAATAAAACAAGAAAACAACCTGAACCTTTGTTTGAAATTGGGGCTCTCCTTTAATATCCTCCAACGCATGCCATGAATTCCACTCAAGCTCTGGTTTAGTAGCCACATCACACTTTCCCATTACCTATTGGTGAGGGTTTGGAAAGAGCATCAGGTTTGTTTTTGCTTTTTAATCCTTTCCCATTTAAGTTGTGTAACCTTGGGAGGTTTTCTGTTCCGAGACTAAGTAATGTGAAATGTGAACATTCTGAGCTGTTTTAGAATTGGGACATTCACTGGTTAGCATGTTGTTGTTCCTTTTTGAGGGGAAAAAGGGTTTGATTCAACAGGGAGAAGCATGAAGAAGCCCTTTCCCTTATTTGAGATGGGTGAATGTGCTTTCCTAACCATTGTTGCCCTCTGTGAAGCCGGCAGCTGCAATCTAAGGGAAACTAAGGGAACCTGCCCCTTGCATTGGATCTGCTTGCTTTCCACTGAGGCCAGTGGAACCAAAGGCTCAGTAGCCCTTTGCTTAAACACCCCCTTCCTTCTTCACAGGGTGCCTCATGGCACCATTCACCAGATCATCTACGTTGTTAGTTTTCATTGACCTTGGGATGCTGATAAAAAGCACTCTTCACTCATACTGTAGCAACCCTAATATCATGCTTGAGGAAAAGATGTTGACATTGATCTTTTTGGGATGGTTTGCAGCATGCATTTGAGAGAGATGCTGATTTATTTATTATCAGATTTGTCTGAGAGCCACCCATTAGCATCACACTCTGAGCAGCCAAGGAGAGTGAGGATTAGGTATGAAAGCAGAGGTGTAGAAATGCCAGCCTGGGGTACCACATTGGCCCGCTTGGGATTATCCAGAAGGCCATGTTTTCCTCTCTGACCACCAAGCATTGTGCATGTTAACAACCTTTTTTATCCATTTCCCACATTCAGAGAGAATGAAAAGTCTCTCCTAATGCTTAGTTATTGTCAGTATGCACTTTAAGCAAAAATCAACTTGTATTTTTGGTATTTTGGCCTGGACGCTTTTTGTCTTACCTACAACTGGAATGGAAAACTTTCCACAATGGAATTTTATTTTAGATTGAAAGATGTTCAGAATCCCATCGATTAGGCTGATTCCAGAGGCTTTTATCGTTTTTCTTATGACATTTGCTTTAGTAAATGTTTTTGGTCAGGTTATAGAACATAAGACCATAAGAAAAGCCATGCTGGATCAGATCAAAGGTCTATCTAGTCCAGCACTCCATACATGATGTCAAACCAGCTGCCCATTAGATCCCTCAAGCAGGACGGGTGCAAAACCTCCTCCTGCCCAAGCTTCTCAGCAACTGGGGCATCCAGACAGGCCACTTCTGGTAAAAGAGACAGCACAAAGCCACCAAGGCTAGTAGCCATTATTAACCTCCTCCCTCACGCATCTGTCCAAACCCTTTTGAAACCATCCTGATTAGATAGCCATCATCACTTCCCATGGATCAAATCCCATAGTTTAACTATCTTCTCTGTGAAGAAGTACTTCCTTTTATCTGTCCTAATCCTCCCACCAATCTGCTTCATGGCATGATCCTGGATTCAGCTGTTATGGGAAAGGGATAAGAATGTCTCCTCTCCACTTTCTCCACACCATGCATTGTTTTTGACATCTCTATCATGTCCTCTCTTACTCGCCTTGTTTCTAAGCTGCACAGTCCCAGCTGTTGCAGCTGCTCCTCACAGGGGAGCAGTCCCAGCCCCCTCCCCCCAATCAGATTCACTGCTCTTCTTTGTACTTTTTCCAACTCAGTTACATTGGGTGAGGTCACCAGAACGAACACAAGGTGTTCAAGGTGGCTTAAGCTGTAACACAAGCTTGTTGCTCAAGCCACCTTGGAATGAAATGTGATAGGCCATTTTTAATTCATATTTTGGGACAAGTGGCATAAGTTTTCTGACTGAGTCCCCTTGGATTGGTCGCATCACAGTTGCAGGGATAGAAAAACTCCTCATGGTCTTGGAGCCCACACTCTTGCATGGTACTGGGACTCTCCTTTCCTTAACAGCAGACCGAGCGCATTTGCTCGGAATGATGAGGCAGCCAGAGAGATCAGGTGAGATCAGATGACTCAGACTTGCCCTTTGCCAGCTCTCTCCAGAAAGTCAAAGGCTGTAGGGTGGCAATGGCATTGGGAGAGAAAGCGAAGGAGCGTGCCTGTCCTGTCTCTGGACACCAAATCATACCCTGAAGAGGATGCAGCCATCAGGGGAAGAAAGCTGCCCAACCCTTATCTCGAGTTTGCTTGGCAGGTCTTTATCCTGCTGTTCACAACCACCTGTGTGAATTAGCTGCTTATGAAATGTTCTCATCAATAAAAATTGCCTTCAAGTTTAATCTTGCTTGTCTTCCTGGAAGTACACTGCTTGCTCCCGTGGTGCTAAGTGGACCACCTTGCTCTTTAAGCTGCATCGTGCTCCAGTTATTGTAAATCCTTGCTGTGGTCACAAATGCTTACACTTAACAAAGCTGACGTTGCAGATCTGGATGAATAAAGTCACCTGAATTGCCCTTGAATGGTCTGCTATTTATCTCATATGGGTGAAACTATCTGGAAATTATGGCATGGTCATCACTTTAAAAAAAATCTAACTATGTGGACAGCCACAATTAAACAGTTGGAAATAAATAGAAATTGCATTGCATTTCCCCAAATAATGGCATCATGGGAGGAAGATATAGAGGGAGAGGGAAAGGGATAGGGAGAGGGGATGTTCTTTCTATCTATTTCCTGAACACCATTCCAAAAGTCAAACATCTGTTATGCATCCAACTTAGTGATTCTTTTTCCTGTTGGTCCTGAAAGTACCAATTTCGCTTAGGTAAGGAGCTGCATGGCTTGGAGCACTTCCCAGCTTTGTGGTATCTGATCTGAGATGGGAAAAATGAAACTGTCCACAGTTTACTATCTGTGGTCACAACTTATCTCTACATAGTGGCATTACCTTTGCAAGTTGCCGTCTCAGACTCTGAATTATGTCATTTCTTCAGTGCTGCAGCATGATGCATAGATAGTTCCTGTGATCTTTCCCTGGAATAGATATTCCTAGTTACATTTCCAGTGATCTTTCTTCTTTGATCCTAAATGATCCTACAGTGATTCTTTCTATTTTAACCTATGTAATCACATTCGTCGAAACACCCATCAGCTTACAACATCTGACAAATGTCCATAGGAACTACAAGCCTTCTCTATAGTATTGATAGTTCTGTGTTATCTGCCTTGGTACAAGCTGTTGGCTTCTGCCAATGCAAACAGTGCAATATCTGATTTCTGTAGGTAAAATACTTCTTTATATGTCCATCATGCATGTACAACATGCAGTGTTTGCACAAGGTAACACATGTTCAGGGGTTGAGCATTGGTTGAATATGGTTTGTTGTTAAACCATTGGCTATTGTTCAAACATAATTATCATGTTGTCTGACAGCTACTGAGGTGACAAACCAGGGTGAACCACCCACAGTTCACAACCAACAACAAACCAGAACTTTTCTTCATGGGTTATTCCTTGTTAAAAAGCTGTGTCTTGTTAGTGCAGCTGGGTTCAGACATGATAGCCACCTTTCAGCAGCAACACACAATTCAACAACAACCCATACTCAGCTTTTTGTGGGTGGATTATCATACTGCTAGATCCAATGAATGAGTGTATAAAATCAAGATTTCGAAGCACATGTAAGCATACATCTTGGAAATAAAATGCTTGAATGTGGAATGTACATGGTTTCTCCTGTCTCCTCCTTGTCACATGCCTGTATGTCTATCATTTCCTCTTCTTGGATATAGACACGTCTCATTGTTCCCTTTGCCATACATGTGTGCACTCCATTGTGAAACTGCTCTTAATGAGGCCACTATGTTGAGCGTATAAAGACTACAGGCCCAATAGCAGGTGAACGATTTGTGGAAAGAGATGAGAAAACCAAGTTTTCCCTTCATTTTGGCTGCTTCTCTGCTTTAAAAAGAGATCAAAGTAAAGTACAATAGCTTAGACTTGGAAATATGAATATGCTTGGAATGAGCTAGATTCTATGTTTGGTAGGGGTGAAATACTACTTGGAACACAGTCTCAATAAAGAGAGACGCCTTAATATGTCAATATAAAAGTGTTTATTAAACATTTGAAAGACAGACATAAATAGCACTGAGCAGGAGGCTGTTCGGCAGACTTGAATGTCATGCAACGGTGCTGTCATCCACACTGGAACAGCTTACAGTGACATTTAATTCCCCTAACTGAAACCAGATCCTATCATAAAAAGGAGAGGAGGTACTTGGCCTCTGAGAGTTGACAGAAGGACAGAGGGAGGCCACAGAAGTTGACGGGAGTCTAGTTCCTTCAGAGGGTAGATTCATGGCTTCCAGAATCAAAAGGAACCGATGCTTTCACCTGATTTGACTTCTTGAATTAGATGGGACCTGAAGATGCCCCTACCCATTTCTACCTTAGGATCAAAAGTGGTGATGCACTGTGTGCAATCCAGGATGCATCTACATAGGAGTAAACCCCATGCAGTTAAAGCAGAGATGTGCAACCAGAACCAGGAGGCAAGAAGGACTGGAGATTCCTACAGGGCTCCTGGAAACCTTCTCCTCCTCCTCCTCCCCCCAGATTCCCACACAAGCCTGATTTTCCTTTCCCTGGAGATCCTGCCCACCACTGCTAATATGGAGGATGGAACGAGAAGGGTCAGAACGGATGTGTTGGCTTGCAGCCCCCAGCCCCTCAAGCCTCAATCACACGTGGTGATCAGGAATACAATGGTGGCGACCGTCAAGTTAGAGGGACCCTGCTCCCTAGGAGGTAGGTTTAGGGCCGATTTGAAAGACCACTGAGAACCATTTTCATGGCCTCAGCTCTGCAACCATTGAACAATGAGGGAAGTCTTCAGTTAATAAGGGACAGACTGCAAATCAGCATTGAAAATCACCATCATCAGGGTCTGTGCCCTGTTTCCCTCAGAAGATATTGCTGTTAAGCATGATTCCTTCCTTCCTTCCTTCCTTCCTTCCTTCCTTCCTTCCTTCCTTCCTTCTGTTCTTCCTGGGTCTATTATGTGGCCATTAAAAACACTTTTTAAGGGGCAGTGAAAAATTAAGAAGAGCATACTTTTATCTTTACCATAAGCCTTCATCTGAGAGATCAAATATGCCTGACTATGGCTACCTGGCTGATTGGTAATCTGAGTTCAAGTTTCCATCCTCTCTTCTACATATTTAGACAGACCTACAGAGAGTCTGCTTCTTTCTTTCCTAAAATCGTCCTGTCACCACAGCAGGAACACCTTCCACCCCACTCTCCACCTGCAGGCCTCACCATCACTTTATCTGACATATGGCCTTAGGATGGCTCAGTGTTTGAACTTGTTCTGCTTTTATGATTCTGCTCCTTTTCATACTGGTGTTACAGTACATACTTGGGCTGGTGTTACAGTAGCTGAAACTCAGTGGCAGAACACACAGACACACACACACAGAATCTCACACACATTTGTTGAGCTCCTGGTATTATTGTGCTCCGTACATGAGCCTACCTCACTGTAGTTCCTTCCATATGCTTTGGAGTTCCGTTCCCATCAGCTGAAGCTGGTATGACCAATGGTCAAGAGTGCTGGGAGTTTTAGTTCAAATCATCCAAGTGGTGCCAGATTTGGGGAGGTTGCCCCACATCTTGAGTTAAAGGCTCTCAAGTAACAGCATAGAGCAAGGCCTGGGAGGTCTGCAACCAGTGGTACTACTGTGGATGGACAGTCTGCAGATGTATAAGGCAGTGCCTATACCCTTTCCCTGTGCTACAAATTGAAAATGGCTTCAGTCCTGCAACATACTGGGAACTGCAGTCTTCTGAGAGTGTCAGAATTCTGCTAGCATTTCCTAGTGCAAACTTCCACCCCACCCTGAACCACAATTTCCAGGATTCCTGATTGCCATATCATTTGCATGTCAGTATTATGGGCACGCTGTAGTCTTTATGAGCATGCCTTTGGTTGCTTGGCTATCCTACATTTCTGGGGTTTTCTTTATAGTAGTGCAGAGTACCATCCCAACATGAGCCTGGGCCAAAGAACATGGCTCCTGGCTGGGACAGAAGCATTCCTAGACTTCAAGCAGATCCTTCAAGACAAATCGGCTCAGCCACAGTTCACCCAGCTGCCATGTCCAGAGGCAAAGAGAGACACCAGGGGGTTGGCAATGTCACTGGCAATGCCGTATGTCAGAGGCTTCTTAGAAGACAGGGAGATGGCCCTTGATGTTCTGTTCCAAAAAGACCTAGTAGGGCTGCTGTACTACTAGGCCTGGAATGTACTGTGGAAGTCATTCTGGATGTCCAAATCCATTCTGGAGTTTTGTCAGAGTTGAATCAGTCCATTCAAAAGACTTAAATGTTTGAGGGCAGAACAGCTCAGCCCTAGTTCTTAGTCAAATAATCCATGCATTAATTTATTTACTATTTTAGAGGATTTGAGTGTTTCTCTTCCCCCAGCAAGGAGCCCCATGGGTTACATTAAGGTGTTAGAATAAAGAAACCTCCCATTCTAGTTCCAGCTCTTCCTGGCAGAGAACAATTGCAAAACTAAACAAGACCTGATGTCATCAAATCACACCTTCAATAAGAGGTAAGAGGTAGCTCAGGAACAAAGACAGGATCAGGTTCACCCACTTTTTGTTAACACAGCCCAGGCTCTGCAGCATTTTTAATTAATATCGTGTTTATTCCCACTCCAACCAACAATGTTAGCTGTCAATAGTGGGCGGGTGCAGTGGCTGAGAGACACTGGTTTCATAACAGGATTGTATAACCGAATCCACCGATCTGTTATATTAAGACTTGCTTGGCTTAAGTCTGACCTGATAGAAGACAGCTTCTTATGCTAGGAACTGGTTGACACTTAAAAAAGATGTGACAGTGGATTACATATTGCCATGAGGATGCTGATGGAAATGGCATGCCTTTGACAACTTCAAGCACACATACACAGAGAGAGAGAGAGAGAGAGTGACTAAGCTAGTAAGTGAGCCAGAAAGACAGAGAAAGTGAAGGAGGCAGGGAGGGTGATGCAGTGGTGTCATGTTGAGAATGGTTTGCCACATTGAAACAGAGCCAGTCAGAAGGAGCCTCCTGGGCCATCTAGTCTGACCCCTGGCTCCAGCCGGCTCTGCTCCTGACATGCCTGTAGAAACACAGAAACAGAGCAACATGACACAGTGATGTGCTACCTTGTAAATGTAAGGCTCTGATCTGTATTCCATCTAGCAGTATATTTCTGGAGGGCTCGGGTTCATAGCTGCCAGCTAATTTCATAGCTTTGTAATGAACAGGATCATTCTTGGGACTGAAGATGGGAACAGCTATCCTTTCCCCCATTTTCTTTTCTCTCCTCCTGAAACATCTCCATATTGTGCTTAACCATATGAAAATCAAAAATTTTATGACACATTTCCCCTAACTTTAGCTCCTCTCTTCTAGGTTACTTGCTAGAAGCATTTCAGACTTATCAGGCTAGTTCCATCTTCTCTTTCCCCCTTCTCCCACTTCTAGTTTAGCTTTTAAAAAAGCTAACACCATAATATTCTATACCTGAAAGTTCATAGTTCTTGGTCAAGCTGTTTGCTTGCTTGCTTTTAATTTATTTTAAATTGCAAACATAAATAATTACATATTGCGTACCTGAAGACTCACCCAAGACTGCAGAAACCACTCCTGTTTGTCGATGGCCCTGCTTCAGTTCCAAAGGTATAGATACCTGCCCTACCAGGTTTGCTATTAGTGAAACCAAGTGAGACCTAAACAAATGATGCAGTGGCAAGCATGCCTGTTCAGTGTTCCAGCCAACCTGCTGTGCCTTTTCCTAAGATGCCCCATTCAACTCTCTCCTTTCCCCATATTTCTATCCCACCCCCAGAACTCAGTTTTCTGTAGCAACCAAGCATGCTCAGCCCTCATCAGGCTTTTGCAAGAAGGAGCTGCCCTTTGGATAATTGTTCCTAAAGATTCTGTGTACTTCTATGAGCTTTGGTGTTCCCACAGGCATGCTGATTCCTCTCTTCTTTCTCAGCGGCCCTATTAGGCTACAGTCCTGTTGCCACTCCCAACCGATTGCTATTAGAGGAAGTGATGGTACTGTGGCATGCTTTTGCACACACACACACACACACATGCATGTGCACACACTCTTGTCATGTTTAGAATGGCTTAATGTGAGTAAACTCTAGCAGTATGCAGAACCTCTGTATAATGGTGTCACCCCTCCAGGAAGCCATTCTAAACATTGCAGTCTAGGGCAGAGGAGAGAACTTGCAATGTCAGTGTTGACTTGGTGACATTCCCCCGCTTCAGGTGGAGATTCTTGGAAGTAGAAGAGGTAAAGCTGGTGTGACAGGAGATCACCCTTGGTCTTCCCATCTCTCGGAGGTCTGGCTTACAAAGTAGGCAGCTATATTGCTAGGCCCTTGATGCTAAACTCTTGACCACCAAACATGATGGAACTGAGTGATTTTAGAATGGGATGCATTCTATAAAAGATGTAGCATCTGGTAAACCTAGAATTATCTACGAGCATTCAGTAGAACATCAAAGAACAATGATGGAGATATCTGAAAATAGTCTAATTCAACACTTTGCCCCATCATATGATCCCATAAGCACATAATTACATCACATAATAGCTGGGAGTGTGCATCCAATTAGGTGAAGCCTGGATACAAGATCAAACTTGGTCACTTAGGAGGTATTTGGGTAATTACTCCACCCATTATAGAGTAATTAGAAGCTGACTATTTCTGAAGCTTCAGACCCACTTTTGACATCTAGTGGTGGTGATACAATTTTGAATGACCCACTAACAAGATCTGCATTAAAGGAAAACACCAGGCAGGGATGGCAGGGAAAAGATGGGTAGTTTGGTGACCAACAGCTCTAAGTTCCAATCAAGAAATAACTTTACCAGGCCTTTTCAATAACAATGCTTCTGAGAGGGATGCAGAATATGATGCCAGATGTTCTAACCTGTCAGCACTCTTTGATATGTGTAAGTGTGTATGGAAAGAATATATTTCGTGGAACTTTACATTATATGCCATATTCTTACAAATTTCCCACAAAACCATAGGTTAGGTAGGCAACTTTTGTAAAATAAGAAACTTAAGAGTCTCCTTGCCAGTCTCACCCCACCACTTCAAATATTCTGAAATTTGGCAGAATTCATCCACTCAGAAGGGGCAACTATGGTCCAATCCATCCAAAGCTGACAACATAACAAAAGAAAAGCCTATAACTATTAGATGATTTCACTACTGCACTCCATCAAGAAAATATCCAAACCTTCCAAAAACAAACCAAGGTGAGGTTCCAAACCTGTCCGAACTGAAGCAACCCACTCCCTGAAATAGGGTCAAAGATAAATTTCTTTTTTTGTGCATACTTCTACTAGTAACTCTCTCCTACAAAAAGACTCCTACCTACAGTGTGCCTCACAGGAGTGGGCAGAAGCAAGCAGGGTGCCACAAAAGATGCACCCACAGCTCAGTGGATAGCTTAAGAACAGATCTGAGAGGAAACCTGTTAAGCCACACGCTCAAGTGAAGGAAATTGAACACTAACAGGATGCCTAGGCAACTTGAACTAAGGGAAGATTACTTACTGGCCCCAGATATGGTGAGCAGACTCTGATGGTATGTCAAAGACAGAGCTCCATAAATGCTAAAAATTAAATTCAAATGCACAGTTGCAAGATGTGAACAGCTCTCAAAAATATAATCTGTAGAAGTGAAGCACCGCCCTGCAACCCCATGCACCAGAGTCCCTCTTCCCTAGGAGCGGGGTTGAGTGAGTGGCAGGACAAATCGCAGGAGGGAGAAAGTTGTGACAAAATGAATGCGGGGAGTGAAAGAAGTGGATGGTCAAAGTAGTTGGGGATTAATATAGAATATGCTTGTTAATTATTCATTTTCTCTTGAAGCTTTTCCTTTATTTGCATAAGCATGTAATTGTGCTATTTGAATCAGGGCAGGGCAGAAAGAAATTTCATCAAATTTCTCTGTGATGCATAAGAGCATGGGATCTAAAGCTGGAATTAATGTGGAACCTATTTTCCATTTCTTATTACTAAAATGTCAATAGTCACCAGTTGCATATTTTGGAAATTCCAGCCACAAATTAGTTCTTCCCAGAGCTCTTACCTTTTTTACCCCTTCCAGATGTCTAGTCTTCACTTTCAAGATTGTGCTCACAAGGCACCAGTTCTGAAATACATTCTAGCCACTGTAAGTTTTGTGCCTGCAAGGCTGCAGTTGCCCTCAGTTTGGGAGGGGAGGGGAGGGAAGGGGAGGGAAGCAAAACAGCAATTGAAACTGCTAATGGCATCGCTGTGCATGTAGTTTTAGGAAACAGACTAGCAGCTTCAGAGAAAAATCACTACTGATGCGCTGATCACACAAGCTACTTAGAGGAGTTGCAGAAATTAGCACAGTAGAGATGACCTGGAACTCAGACGGTCATCAGACCAATGTCAAGGAATTCAGAAGAGTCCCCTTCCAGCAAGGGGAGGTGTCTGGAACGATGGGTTGAAATGAAGATCACAGGTGAACTGGCAGGCTGAGGTCGGGCAGGTTGGGAGCAGGAGAGGAGAAGATGGAGCGAAGGAGGCAGGGAGGCAGCTGGGCAGAAGATCAGCAAACCTGTCAACAAGCTTGGAGGACCAAGATGTGGAGTGGAAGCAGACAGTCAAGGAGAGGACAGGCAGGGTCTCTGAGCTGACTTGTCGGAGGTCAAGAAATTCACAGGATAATACAGATACCACAAGGGGAAGGAACAGGAATCACCCATGATGACTTGCTAAGGAAGAGTAAGGGGAGAAGCTAAGAACCAAAGACAGTCCCTGAACACAACAGAAGACCAGCAGCTTGAGCAAATCTGGGTTTATGTGTCAATCTGAGAAGAGCTGACCCCCTTACAACTTCAGCTATTCTAACAGCCCTTTCCCACCAGCAATTGCACAACTGTTTCCACCGCACACTGCTCCCCTGTGGCAGCAGGTCCACTTGTGCCCACTTTAGTGCTACCCTTCTCTTCCCTTCCCAGTCCTGTTCCCAGTTCTCCAGGCTACAATCCTCAGGAAGCCCATGTTTTGCACTTCACAGGTCAGTTTCTAACCAATGCCACTTTCTTCCCTGGAGCACCCAAGGCTGGGAATCAGTGACATGACCATGACTTTGCTCTTTCATCCCAAGCGCCAGCTCTTTCAACTGCTCCGGAGCAGCATGTAGTTCTGATGCCACAGCTCAGCTCTCCTGCTCCATTGGAAAGCTTAGTATTGTTCGCACACTGGAATATCTGATGCTTATCATGTGCAAACTAAACTTTGTCCATGTAGCGGGATCGCTCTGTCATCTGCAGGCAATCAGCTTTTGAAATGAGCAAGCATGAACACTGAAAGCATGAAAATGGCATACATTAAAAACAAATGAACGAACAAACAAAAATTAATTTTATTCTTCATCAGCATCTGAATACTGCATGATGTGCCCAAGGATGGGGGATCAGGAAGGAACTACTTCACAAGGGTAATTTGCCCATTCTTCACAGTGCAAAATCTGAAAAGAGGACATATGATTCCATTACAGCCAAACTATGAAGCCTGTCTTTTAAATGCAGCCTATTATCTCTTTGGCTCCGGGGGTCCCCAATCCACTCACCAGTTTGTTGGCCAGGGGGCAGCTCCGCCACCAGCACGGGGTTGCTTGCTAGCTAGAACAACAGCAATTAGTGAAGTGGAACAAAATGGACTTCTTCTTCATTTTCTTATTTATATCCCCACCCTACCCCAGAAATCTACAGCTCAGCTAGCCTTTCTGTCTTGAGGTCTTCCTTCTATGGGGTGCTAAGCAACCTTGGCTCCCACAGCTCATTGAGCATTTAGGACAGACTGGCACTTCACAATGGCCCTGGCAGCCACTCAGACTTGTATTTCCGCAATAAGTCTAAGATACTTCCAAAAAGTGCAACAAAACAGAGAGAGCGAGAGAAAAAGAGTTCAGCTAGATTCTGAACTATTGTTGTGGTTTTGCTAAATCCTAACAGGATTTTGTGTCATTGTTTTGTTGTTTTTTAATAAGGTCCTTTCGCTAAATATGGTTCAGAAAGTTCCGGCTGATTGTGTCTGTTTTATCTTTTGCTGTTATTTTAGCATTCATTCTAAGGTTGTGTATGCTTTATATATCGATAGTTGAAAAAAAGGATGAGTTTTAATTGATTTTGTAGTCACATATTTTGGGCAACACTTCAAGCATCCGCTTGACAGAGGACGTGACATCCAAGTGTTTGAAATAAATAAATAAAGTTAGTGCTCTAAAAATATACAGCATGCCAGTCTTTTAGGAGGCAGACAATTAAAATAATCTGTGTGTTTTGTGCGAGGCTCTGCTTGTACATGTGACTCTCTCAATGGAGAGTTTCAGCATTTCTACTGCTTCTGATTAAAAGAGCCCTAGAGCTAAGCTAAAAGATATTTCTTGCACTCCAGGAGATGAAGTGGGAATGGACCAGGGTTGAGCGGAAACAAGGGGTGCATTCTGATTGGGAAATGGCCCCACAAAAAGAGCCTGTTTCAGTGATAATAGGATGGGCCTGGGGAAATGGGGTGAGGGACAGCAAAGACTGCTCTCATTCTGATTAGGCTTGTGCTGTCATCACATAGACAAATCTGAATCTGGGTGGTTCTATGTCAGTGAGACATCATCTCATGGGCTTCATGGACCCTGACCGGACTGCATCAAATGGCCAGCAAAAAGATGCAGTTTTTGATGGGGAAGTGCCACTGGACGGCAGTAAACAGCAGCAAAGCAAAGCTAATTTAGAGGGGATTTCGAGAAGGTTGTGTGTGGATGGAGGAGAAACTTCCCCTCGCCCACCAGGAATGTTCTCTGATTTAGCTGAACCCAAGGCTTCACGCCTTCAGGCTTGAATGCTAACACTACTGCCATGCTGCTTCTCCAGGGCTGCTCCTCTTCCCTTGCAAGGCACAGCCATGCTGCCCACAGAGATTCGTCAAAGGGGGTGGGCGGGCACCGGTTCAGCACCGCACCTGGTCAGTATCCGATTGCATATTCTGGCCAGCCTAGAAGCCTGGCACGCAGGTGCAGCCCTGCACCAAAGGTATGGGTGACAATGGCCTCAGCAAGTAGAAAAGGGCCAGATGTCTTTCTTCCTGCCCTGACAGTCAAGATCAGGATGCAAGGTGTGCTGTTGCAGCTGAAGCTTACTGTAGGACTCAGCTTCATATTGCGCTATTCACATTTAAACACGTGCATGTGTGAACACACACACACATACACAAACCATGGCCAGTTTTATTTTCAAAGATAGCCATTGCAGGGCCCCAATCCAGAAAGTGTTTCTGATCTGGATCGGTGTCCATGTCTGCTGCTGAAACCACCTCTCCCACAACTACAGTTTGCCACCAAAGGTGCTCAGGACCATCTCCCTGAGCCTGTCTCATCCTTCCTGTGCCTGTCCACAGCACTTGCAGCCCCGGGACCATCTCCTATTCCTATTGCCCCCTGGCAGGGGCTTCTGCTGCATGCTGCATTCCCCAAAGAGGTCCGCCTGGCACCGTCATTACTGGTTTTTCGGCGCCAGGTAAAGACCTTTTTATTTAAACATCATTTCAATTGTTAAAACATATGATCTGGCCAGGGCAACTTCTTCTTCCTTCTCTTTCTCCCCCTGTATTTTTATTTTATACTGATAATTTTAATTTTATATTTGTAAATCAATGTATTTTTTGTATTTTTATATTTAATGGTAATTTATTATGTACTATTGTATTTCAATGTAGTTCATCATGTTGTAAGCCGCCCCGAGGTTTCGGCAAGGGGCGGCATAGAAATGTTATAATAATAATAATAATAATAATAATAATAATAATAATAATAATAATGCTGCTGCTGCTCTGGAAGAAGCCAGCCTGCTTCCTGAGCTGGGATGCTTCCTTAGAGATAGGCAGCCTCACTTTCCAGACATTTTGGAGCCAAATTCCACCATCCCTGAGCTTGGCCATACTGACTAGGATGGGAGTTCTGGAGGGTGCCAGGGTGCCTGCCCGTCCATGTGCTGGCAGCCAGTGGGCATCCCTCTCTGGGGCATCTCCAGATGGAGGCCTTGCATAAGGGTTTCAAGCCAGGGTTTCAAGATGTGTGTGTTGGGGGAGTGATCTTTCTTATCTAAATGGCCCATCCATCAGTGGGAAAGAGTCAACAGCCTGCCACAGTGTTCTGAACCAAGGTAAGTTTTCATGCAGGTTTCAGCAGGAAGACTGAGCATGTCGTAATAATGGGATGAAAGTATGGCATGTGAAGCCTAGCCTAACTTCCCAGGCAAAAGCACACATGGCCTGCACCAAAACATGCCTGAAAATGCCACTTCTCAGCTGGCAGGCTCCCCAGCTTCAAGAAAGGTGACCTTCAAGAGAGAGGCAACCGCTTGTAGGCCTTACCTTTCATGGGGAGTGAGTGGAGCGGGTGACAAAGGGATGTGGCCCCTACACTGCCAGGTGATGACCTCTGGGCTCTCCATTGGGGGAGAGGAGGTAGAGAGGTCAGTCGTATCAGAAGAGCTTTTTGTGGAGACAGTGCTGGAGCATCGGACTAAAACTCAGGAAATCCCTGTTCTAGTTTCACTAGGTCATGATGCTCATGGAGTGACTTTGGGCCAATGAGTCTTGTCCTAACCTACTTTGCAGAGTTGTTGCTGTGAGGATAAAGTGGAGGAGAGGAGGGGATTATGCCTGGGGTTCCTTGCAAGGAAAAAAGGGAGGATATGAATAAATGAATAAAGGCATGAGCCAAATTCTAGCAATATTCTGTATATCACTTTACTAGTAAACCATTTCTGCTGTGCTAGCAGTATATTCAGTTATTTCTTTAAAATGTTTCTTCATTTAAGCATTTCCAGAGGGATTTAGAATAGGTGATAAAACACATTAATTCATACATACAGGGTTCTATTCCATCTCACTTATACTAGCAGTATTTGACAGGGCAGGGTGGGGAGGGGAGGGGGGCCGAAAGCGAAATACTCCTCTTAACTGGCTGATCTTCCCTCTGTGCAGATTACAGCTGGGTCGTCTCATTCACACAAACTCCTGGATGTGCCTGTGTCCAGCCCCTGCCCCCGCCACCCCACCAATCTGTATTTGGATGCGTGGCAGCCTTCCACACTGGCCTTTCTGTTCTGCTGACAGCCCTTCCTGAATGACACCATCCGCACCCAGCGTTGTCACAAGGGACACAGTGTTCTGCTCTGGCTCTTTGGAGACCCTGCATGCAAAGCACGTTCTTCCAAGTCTTCCAAGACATAGAATTCCACTTCCTTGGTCAGGAAAGAAGTGCGAATTGTAGGAATGGCAGTCGCAGCGACATTGCCCTGAGCAATGCATCCTAAGGAAACCTCTTGTCCTCATCTGACTCATCATCCATGTATCTCTTAAATATTTCTGAACTACTTGTCAGCACATTCAGAGGACTATTTTTTCCAGAAGGGTTCTGCATCTCTGCGACCACACATTATTTCAAGAAAAGCTTTTGGAACTTAAAAGTGAATTAAAGTGTTGGAAAGACAGTTGCTAGATTATGTCCCCCTGCCGCCATTTGCGGGTGTAGAAAGAACCGCAGGCCCACCTCTACAAGCTCACGGTCCAGGCTGAGGTTTGAAATCATGTGGGCTTGACCACACGTAATAGGGACCTTGCTGGGAGGACAGACACGTGTACAATCTTCATGCATGGCAACACATTCACACATTTCCTCTCCTAAATCTAAGTAAGACGGTGCTGGTGAACGGGTGGCCCTGCAGGTATTGTTGTTGTCACTGTCACATCGCACTGATAGCCTGCCTTTTTTCCCTGTTCTGAAGAACCCAAGGCAGCCTCCCTAGCTCATTTTATCCTCTGCACAGCAGGCCTGTGAGGTGGGTCAGGATGAGAGGGAGTGACTGGCCCAAAGTTGCCCAGTGAACTCCATGGCCGAGTGGCAACTAGAACCCAGCTCTCCCAACACTCTCACTGCACCACACTGTTGGACTCCAGTGTCTATCAACCCCAACCAGCAAAGTCAGTGACAAGGGGTGATGCACCAAATGACTTTTAGAGGAAATGTAGGGAAACCACAGCACCATTCTGCTGAAATAGTTTGCTGGTTCTCTAAGCAGTGTCAAGAAATGAATCTTTTCTACCCTGGCTCATAAGATCCTGTGTGACATTTTCTGGAAAACAAGCTCTCCTACACTATTGCAAATACAATTTCTCCCCAAAGCTACAGACCTGTACACAATGGCTTAGCCACAGGCTGCGGATCAGTAGCACTCATGCAGCAAAGGTCTGTGGTGCCCCTAGATAGGAAGCGGAGGATTCCTGGGATTGGTGAGGGTTCTCTGGACCTGCACTGCCCCTTGTTCCTCTGCTCAGTCGACTGGAGACAAAACTGCCCCATGGCGCAAAGGAATGCTGAGAGAAAGCATGAAGGGAAAGAATGAAGCGTATTCCCTCAGGGGGAAGACTTAACCGTCAGGATTAACCAAAGCCTAGAGGAGGGTTGTCCATGGGATCACGAAGGGTCACACGCAACTTCGCAACTAGCAACAACAACAAAATGTATTCTGCCCACTACAGCCACAGTTTAACTTTCTTGTTTTTCAAGCAATCTGTGGAGATTGCTTCCTCCAAAGCAAAGTGTTGCCTCTTTGTCCCCCAGTGACAGAGTATGTCCTTTTTCATTCATTCCTATTGTGGAAGCGGAAGCCTGCCATGTGCACAGCCATCTCACAGCCTGGAAGTCCATAAAACGTTCTCCTCAGATGCTGTGTGACTGAAGGCTTGTTCAAAATCCTAAGCTGTTTTCATTCTTCATGTGCAAATACGCAAGCCAAATGCTCTCGAGGCTCAATGTTTCAAGAGAAGCTCTGCTCTCTTTTGTTCTTGTTTCGTGTGTGGAGTGTTTGTAATATTTTCCATAGAGAATGATGTCAGTGGTGTTATGTCTATAGCCAGGACTACGTGGAGCTACAGGTGATGTGCTGGGAATTTGTGGGTAACATGTCTTTAAGGCATGATGGAGTTGTATCATAACAGACTGAGTTTCCCTTCCAAAATAAAGCCTTTCCTGCAGAGGGTCAATGACATAAGCTGGATATTAATTCTTTAGTCTTCTCTATCCTAAAATATTAACTATATTTGAACATGTTCCCTTTATGGCATATTCCCTATGTTTACATAGCAAGATATTACAAAGACCTTTTGTAGTGTCAGTATGAATTATGAAGATAAGCCCTCTATTTCATTCTGTTGGCACTATAATTAATGCATTTGGGCTGCAGCCCTGTACGCAGTCACCCAGGAATAAGTCCCGTTGGACTCAAATAATAAGAGGGACCTATGCCTACATTTCTGGATGCCAGGAAAGGGCTTTGGAGCTTTCTGCAGCTCCTGGCCAAATTTCATAATTTTTTTTATAAATTTTTTATTAAAATGTTTGAACTAACACTAAAAACATCAAACATCACATACATCAGATTTACTGGGTCAACCTCCTCCAAATTTCATGTAGGGGAAGTAGGGGAGCCCAGAGAGAGTGAAGGCAGATGGCAAGAAAAAAAATGGGTTGGGGAGTCAAATTAGATGGAGTGATGGAAACAGGGCGCTTGTCCGCAGTGAGTGATCAGGTCAGTCAGCTGCCAGGAGTAACCAATCTATCCCACAGAGGAAGAACAGTGGATAGAAAAGAGAGAGAAAGAGAAAAGGCAGGCCTGCCCATTTTTGGCTGTGACCTCACTCACTACCCCATCTCCTGAAAGATTGCAAGTAAAGGACTGCAACCATCAACATAAAAAATATATTCCCTAATCCTGCAGCATAATTCATCTTTGAAAGGAAGACCCATTGTACTCCATGGAACTGACCAGAGAGTAAACTAGATAAGAATGTACTGTGGTTCATACACGACTTGTTTGGCACAAGGTCTGCCTATTGGATAAGGAAAGCTCCAGATCAGCCTTGTTTTAATGTTCTCTGGTCTGCATTCTAATATTTTAATTGTGCTAAACTGCCTTGAGGGTCCTTTTAATGTAATCTTTAAATATAAATATGAATCTTGACTAACTAACTAAAGGTTCGAGTGAAATTATTACAGAAGCATTGTCAAGAACACTTAAGGTCAGACAGTTGAGTTGATAATGGCAAAACCCAGAAAAGGTCCCTCCTTTCCAGAGGGTCATTCAGGGTGAGGGGGTGCATTTTGGCAAATTTGAGGGAGCTAACTCACTTGGTTTTCATTCTGAGAACTTGCCATTGTGTAAAATGAGATGGCTGCAGATTTTTGTCCTTTTTATTTTCTTTTTAAACACTTCTTAAGAAGAGAAGAAAGACTTGTCAGCACTTCAGGCAGTGGCAAAGCTTGTCTCGAAGCAGCCGAGCAGCATTCCCATGCGCTGCAGAACAGCCCGATGGCACGGCATTGTTTGTATGCCTCTGTGTGGAGGAGACATAGCTGACCTCATTTGCCATCTGGTTTTCAGATGATGTCCCAGGACCTAAGCTGCCTGACAGGGTGGCTCAACAGGGCCAACTATGGCTATCAGTCTTGTTGACTGCAGGCTGCCTCCACTAGGGGATGTGCGGTGCTGGGGATTCTAATTCATTTCAGCCTGATGGGATTCTCAGCGCTTTGGTCAATTGTACCAGAATTATTTTTTTCCAAAACTCTGGGAATAGTTTGCATTTTTCCAGGGTTCTGCCATTTTCATAAATTTTAATCTGTATGAATTCCATCACCACCACCACCACCGCCAGGTTTTGCAAGTGCACAACTGTGTACTTAAGGAGCTTTACACTGAGAAATATTCCCTGGTCAATATCCTGGAAAATGGCTGCTATCAAAATGCAGTAGGGTTTTTTTTCCACCACCCTCCTTTGGGGGTGGTTTGGTTTGGTTTTTGTACAGGGAAACATGTACACACACAGAGGGAGGGAGGGAGGGAGAGATCCATGTCAAACCCCCTTCATTAGCTTTCTCAAAAATCCCATTTAGTAGGAAGACAGAGCTAGCAGCCAAAACTCCATGTTCCCATGAATGAAGTTTCTCATAGGTTTACACTTTCCTGAGCACCTAGACTCTTGGGAAGGGGTGCAAAAGGTACCGGACATGGGGAATGGTCAGCTGCTGAACTACAGGATCTAGAAGTAATATGTACACCACCCCCACTCCCCAATCACATGCAGGATCTTCTTATGATTTTCCTTCTACTTGACAGCAGTCAGGTGAATGCAAAGTTACAAATTAACATGCTTACAGCTCGCCCTGATCAATGTCCATAATTGGGACATACCATTCTTTGCTAGAAGGCACTTCACAGGACACTGACCAAGCAAGGCCTTTCATTTCAGGCCCTGCCAGTGTCCAGGTGCATACTTATGAAAGCTCAACATTTTAAAACAAGTTGCACAAGTTCAAATTGCACAGATTTCAAGGACTCCCTCTGCAAATGTGCAAATTGCTGTCATAAAAAATGGAAAACAATCCTTATAGTGGCTTGTTTCTGTACAAATTGAGCTGCAGTCAGTGACCCATGGGGATGGATTGAAACCCAGAGGGCCAAACCCAATCATAATCACAATCAGTGTCCACCCCCAGATGAAATTCTCATACATTCTTAGAGCCAGTAGCAGAGGCAGTATAGCAGCAGAGGCCTTTGCGTACCGGTTGCTGGGGAGCATGTGTTTGATTGTGCTGTCACACTCATGTCCTCCTTATGGGTTTTGCATGGGCAGCTGGTTGCATGGCCACTGCATGAACAGATCATTGGGCTAGATGGACCTTCTAGCGTGGCTCTTCTGATGGGGCTGTGTTCAGACAAAACAGCTCAGTAAGCGGCTTCCTTACACTGGTATAAAAGTGCACAGTCCCAGTTCTGATCAGGACCGTGGCAATCCACAAGGGGAAGATTAACCTTTTCTCCTGGTCCTTTCCCCTGGAAATTACACAAACACACTGAGGTGGGGATTTAGAATGACAGCAACAACTCTCCATTGACACTTGCAGGGGAATAGAAAAGGCTAGCACCCTTAAGTCCACCAGGCATGCTTTCCCAAATGTTTGGCTACTGGGCATTACAGAAGTTAAAGAAATTAATTATAGCAATAAACTAAAAGACATCCATCAGCCCCTACTGTCATTCCCACTGGGTTGTTCCATGGCAAGGAGACATACCTCCTGGCAGCTTTGGCATCACTTCTCCAACACAAGGAAGAGGGAGCAAAGCTTCCTTCCCATGTTCAAGAAAGATTTTATTTTAAGGACAAACCCTCTGCACCCGCATATTAAATAACAATAAGCCCTAGCAGGTTGTTGTTTATTTTTTTAAAATCTGATTTAAGTCACCTCCTTCTTTCAGCTTCCCAAACTATCTCCAGCTATGAGTGCAGAGAGGCTGCAGCCAGGGTTGGGCACCTCAAGAGGTGTGTCTTGCACCTTCATAAACAGATAGCCAGAGAAGACACACTAGGGTTGCAAAAAGCTATAAGCAGTATTCCCTTCAGTTGAACCCACTTGGCACAGTCTAGGCACATCCAGAAGAGTAGGATCACCTCTTGGCAATAGTAGGCAGACTTAGCATCTTGTCTTAAAAGCTTAGAGCACCTGCCCATTCTGGTTCTATGAATGATCCTAACACAGCCGCAGAGAGCTCATGGCTGAGCTGATAACAATCTGGAAAAAGTGTACTGTGAAGTTTTGTTGTAGCGATTGGAAGGATACATCTCCTTCGATCTTTGGCAGCTTTTGCTTTTTCCTACAGCCAGTCAGGTGTAATAGATGGCTTTGGATTCAGGAGGTCTGGCTTAGAATCCCTACCAAGGCATGGATCTCATGTTATCCTTTCAGCTGCCCTGTTATACACACTGGCCTAGGAATAAGTCCCACTGTGGCTGGCTTCTGAGTAACTACTCGCAGGATTGTGCTGTCACAAGCAAAAGTGCAAGAAGGGCAAGATAGAAACACCGTAGTTAATGTCAGCTTATTTCTAAAAGTAACAAAGTTTTTATTGGGCCTTGTGGTTTTGCCATGAGCAAGTAAGAGGTTAACATGTCGCTAATTCTGTTACCAAGTCAGCTGCTCCACCTGAAAACTGATTTACTTTATAATGTTGTTATGTCAGTCAGAGGCTGATTTTATTCCTCAAAGGCAAACATGATGAAATGAGCGAGTAGATCTTATCATGAAGACGTTAACTGAGATAACTAAATAAAGCATTAGGAATAACAAAAGGAACAAGAAAAATCAGCCTAAACTGGCCTTGAAGTGGTTTTATTGCCATTAAGCAACTTCTGAAAAATGTTTTGGGAAACAACACTTTCTTACTCTCTTTTTTACGAGGTATAGTTGACCTTTGAGAAGTTAATGTATTACAGTCAAACATTTTACAGTCTACACAGTTTCTAAGTATTCTTCTGCAACAAATCCCATGGAGATGAGTAGAACTGATATTACAGGAACACATTTAAGATATGTTTTACACACTCACACACAATATGTGAGAGCATGCGTGCACATTTGCGTGTCTTTGTGTAAAATTTCAGGCTCCTTCACTTCCTGAAATCATGTTTCATTTTCTTTAGAAGGAATTGAGAAACCATGAACTACATTCTTGGTGATGTCATATTGAGGTTATCAAGTCATTCACCTGCTGTGAATGGACTTGACAGGGGGTTATAAAATGGTAATTCTAATGGTTACCAAGTGTCCAGGTCCCAAGCTCAGCAGCCTAGCCTAGGTATTTAAGAACAAGATAACAAAATCATGCATGTAAACAGCGCTCACAAAATCCTTTTGGGCTCTTTCTCTGGATACAGGGCAACAGATTTTGGGTTGCCCCTGCCTAGGATACTCTGGATGGCAGAGATTAAGTACTGGTACTTAATCAGCAAAGTTCCTTGCAAAGGAAGAAAGCTCTCCTCCATGTTTTGTATTAAGTTTGGTTTGAGGATACCATGAGGTAAAATCTCCCCCCGCCCCGCCCCTCTGTGTATGCATGTACTACTCATTTTCAATCAGCAGTTTAATATTTCTGGAGTGGAAAGTTTAATTAGAATTTAGGTCAGGAAATTTGCTCCAGACAGGTGAGTATAAAGTTCAATGGAAGGTCAGAGGAAGAGGGAGAGAAAAATATTAATGCAGGAAACTGAAATTTGGTTTACAGCGATGAACATAAAAATAATTCTTTTGATTGACTGAATTTGGACAGAGTGCTGACAAGAGATCAAAGTCTTAGACTAAATGGCTGAGAAATACAGAGAAAGGGAAGACAGGCAGGCAGGTAGGAAGGAAGGAAGCAAACAAGCTCTGAGTCCTACAAGAAGGAATTATAGCTGCTGGACCTGGAGACCTAAATGAGAGAACTGGATGGATGACAATAAGATACTTTTTGAATGAACTGAAACACAGTCTATGCAGTCTACTTAGGCTAGCTGGATGCAGTTTTCCCAGGTTGTTTTATTACCCTGTTGCTCATATGGTTGAGTGCACATTTGTGTGTGCATGTGTGCACACGTGTGTGTGTGAGAGAGAGAGGGAGAACATACAGATTTTAAAACTTCCAAAAACTTTTTAGATTGACATTTTTCTTCAGTAGTTTCTTAAACATTGTTACTTGAAACTTGGCAATCTCTTTTCCAGATCATTATCCTAGCTCATATCTAATAACTAATCCTAAAACCACCTACAGTAGATACCTGATAGCCAAAGACTTTTAGAGCTACTTGGTGGACACACCAAGAGAAAGAAAGGCTTCCACCTGGTATTAGTTGGAAAAGTCCATTAGTAAGTTAGAAGGGAAAGGCAAAAAGTGTAGGCAAATTATTTTGTCCCTTTTCTATTCCACTCACACAGCAGGGAAATGCCAGTCCATGGCAGGCCTATTTCTACAGCACCACTCTCATTTTGCACAGAGAATCCAAGAAGGGCAGAAGCAGAGCAAGATAAATCTCAATGTGTCCCACCTTTTCCAGGTAAGGGTACCTTGAAAGCCAATGTAGCATTTTAGAGTGGGACTGAGGAGACCCAGGATCATGTCCTCCCTTGTGGCTTTGGGCCAGTCATTGACTCTTAACCTAACCTACCTCACGGGTTTTGTTGTGAGGATAACATGGAGATGAGGAGGATCATGTGCACCAACCTGGGGTCTTTGGAGGGTATAAATATAGCCAATAAATACTAAATACTTTGTCTGAGGGCCTTTTAAATCCCAGACCTGCCATGTTTCAGTGTCCCCCATGCTGTCATTCCTGCGACAAGTCTGGCCTGATCCTGAAATGTTGTTCCGCTTGAGGTATTAAGCAGAATCTGCTCATGGCTCTGCTCATGAAGATAACTAGAGCCAGTCTACTCACATATCAAATACCATACTAGGCTTGAGGTGTGCGTGGTGGGAGACCATCATTTTAAA
Source organism: Varanus komodoensis (assembly GCF_004798865.1). Taxonomy (NCBI): domain Eukaryota; kingdom Metazoa; phylum Chordata; class Lepidosauria; order Squamata; family Varanidae; genus Varanus; species Varanus komodoensis. The sequence goes on along the minus strand of NW_025336669.1, from coordinate 305,660 downwards.
GCTAGACAATGGTAATTTCTTCCACAAACTCTTTTACCAGAAGGCTGCATCCTGAAAACCATCTAGCCTGTCCCCTACACCCTCCACGCACATTGTTTAAAAATGCCGAAAATGCCCTCTCAGTATTGCAGCCTTTGCCACAGGCTGCCAGCCACTGCTGGCCGTAGCTACAGAGGCAGTGTACTAAGCGCAGCTAATGCTGTGCTCAAGCAGAGCAGCCAGTTGCCATTCAATACAAAAATCACAAGATTCCTGCCATAGCCTTGTATGTTCTCTGACATCACTTTGACCATCAGCTGACCAGCTGGCCAATCTGAGGGCGAAATGCTGCATCTCTATCTATGCAGGGAGAGGAAGTGACATGCAGTAGTTTCCTAAGATAATTTTATGTATTTTAAATATTTCTAGGGCATCACTCAGGGTAGAGATTTACCACTTCAGGTGACGTAAAAAGTACTGATATGGCACGACTTCCCTACTACGTATATGCACTTTCAGCACTCTAGCAGTACACTGTGAATGCAAGGTTCAACCCAGTTTGCATGAGTGGACTTCTGCTCTCGCAATGGCCCTTCCTCTCGCTCTCCTCTCTGCTGCATCCCCTCAGATGCCTCCCACCCCACCCCAAATCTACTCCAGAGTGTCCTCTAACCTTCTGAGGAAGATCTGGGAGCGGCAATGCATTCCATCAGCAGCTTCTATCCCACTGGTGGGTAGCCAGTACTGGGCACACCCTTTGCCATTTAATGAAAGTCTATTGACAGCTTTTGCTTTACAAGTGTTAAGGCAATCACTCTGTAGGCATTCAAAGAGCTATGGCTTGTAAGCTCTGTCTAAGTGCATGGTTAGCTAAATAGAATACAGTTGGCAGATTCTAAATGGATGGGATGTTCTTTAGACATTAAATATGTCAAGTATATCAAGTGGTCTGATCCCCCGGAAGGATTAAGCAGGGAACATGACAAGAGCTGGTGCACTTGAATCTCTCTGCAGCAGAGGACAACTGTTATGACAATTGTAGTTTGCAGGAAGCATAGATAACAGAAGACAATTTGGAAGGGAGCCAGAAATTCTATAAGAAGTTGAAAACAAGCTGGGGCAGCAACGTCACAAAGCATCCTGAGGAAAGCAACAGGAGGGAGTCTTTGCTCCCAGCCAATGCTGGATGGATGAAGTTATCTTGCAACTCATTGTTAGCAAACATTCCTTAAGACCACTGATATCTCTATCCTTCTCTGCTGGCCAGCCCGAAGTGCAACAGAATATGTGTCAGCAATCAGATGATGCCATGACGTTATTGGCTCTTTATGGCCCAGTGACAGGCCTTGAATCTTACAGTGTTTTCCAAATCAGGACCTCAGATCTCTTTGTTCTTTCCCGCAGTCTGTGGACACTTTTCCTCCCAAACTGTTTGTTAAGCCTGCACTACCCTTGTGGCCTGCATCTTGCTCAAGCAAACAGAGAGAGAGAGAGAACCAGCTGGGACAATCGTCTAGTTCAGCTGTTCTTTTTCCTAATGGTAAAATAAGTCCAAAGAATGTGCATAGATTGTCTGGGCAGGGCTGAGTCTTTCTTGAAGGGGATCCTTCTGTCCTCAAGAAGGAGCAATGCATGCATAGGAGACACATGGATTGTGCAAACAAACAAACAAACAAAACCCCTCTGTTTTTAAAGATTTTCCCAATGAGACGTGTTCCACGTTCACAGGTATCTCTTTTATCAACTAGACTGATAGCTGGTTCAAACCTAATAACCCTGAGATGGAATTAACTAATCTTGTCCATTGTCCGGTAGTAATACCTGATAATGCTGTGATGATAAAACGATAGGTTAGAAATGCATGGGCTCCAGTGGGCATCAGCCATGCACAGAATAGCCCACCTCCACCTTTACATTAACTGGTGTTTTGCATTTTGTATGGTTTGAGGATAACTGTGTTTTGCCAGTAAGGCAGAATTATAAACGACAGCTTGTTCCTGGCTTTTATGAGCAAACCAGAAGTTCAAGCTCACTAGAGTTCCACTTGATTTATGTGCCACCTGAAGGTTCCTCATAAGAGGAAAAGGTGGGATCTGAATTAAATGTCTGGTTGGTTGAAAAATAGAAGCAGATCCTTTTGATGTCTTTCTTGCATCTGTGCTGAAGGAGGAAAAGGGAAGGAGTTTGCTCCTGCTGGCCAGAGGTGCTGGGTAGTGGAGGAGAAAAAGAGCTATGGGACACACTGCCCACCCTGTGCTGCCAAACCAGCCACTCCCAGTCCCATGGCTGGGTTGAAGAGAGTGTCAGCTGCCAATCTAGTCAATTTTTGCTCCTGGAATGAGAAGGGCTGCCATCCTGTCCTTCACCTTAGGTGGCCCCATGTTTTGGGCTGACCTTGAGTCGGAACAAGGAAAAAGGTTTGTGAGCTCATTTAGTATGTCTGGTTCTGTCTAAATAACTATCTGTCTGCTTGTCCCAAAAGACACCTCAGAATCTGCACTGTCTCCTTGAGACAAAGTTCATAACATCTTTATTCTCTCTTTGCAGCACACTATAATTTGAAAGACATTGGTTAAATTGCCAGGAATTATTTGGTAATTAGGGGTGGAGGCAATTACTCTTGCCTGTGAGAAACTGCAGAATTAGACCACAGTCCATCAAAGGCCATTAATTCACTTTTAAGGTTGGAGTTCATTATTGTTGCCCATAGCCCCAGTTAATAAATATTCTGGCTTGATTTAAAACAAACCCTGAAGTCAGTCAGTCATTATAAATTATTTCACCAGACACTTTATTTAGCCCCCATTAACAAGAGCCACCCCTACAGAAACAGAGACACTGCGGTTAGCAGAGACACTATAAATCATAGGCGGCTACTATGGCAATGCTATTTCTCATCATGATTAAAATACCTTGAGCTATTGCAACACCTGTAGAGCAGCATTCTGCAGGTTATTCAAAGGGTTGTGATTCCATTTTGGATGATTGCTTTGGCATCCATGCAACCCTGCTGGACCCACATAAATAAAATGGGAGACAGCCTAAATACTTCATTCAAAAGAACATTTATTCATGAGCTGTCTGGAGAAAAAAATAAAGCAAGAATACGGAACAGCTGGCTAGTATCCCTTCACATAATGCAAAAAATATGGAGCACCCTGTCATATTAGCACAAACAAAGAGGTGCCATCTTTCTTTTCATACACATTGCCTTGATCAGAGAAACAGCTTATCCTGGAAAAGGGGTGGCCAGTGTGATTACTGATTCTAGAAAGAACTGGACAACTTCATGAAAAAGCAGAAATATAAGCCTGGATTTCACTGGGAGGGAAAACAGCAGAATGAGACTTAAAGTGTTGCCCAGGTGTGAAAGGAACTGGAACAGTTTATCCATTATTACCTAAACCTTTGGAGACATCACATAAATCATAAGATGCAACTGCCAGAAGAACTGTCGGATGTTTGACATAAAGATACTATCAAGCAACTAGTACAGGCTAGCCAAGTTACAGGAGGTCGCTGTGCTGATTTTCTGATATCAAACTTCATAGAGGGACAAAATACGGGTATTGGGAAATTTCCTGTTTCTTCCGTTGTACAGGATGGATACCGTTGCTACGCCGCAAGAGATTTGTTTGTCTTTAAGGTGTCAATTTTTGTTTTTGTTACAGCCAACTTAAATGGATGCCCTTCAGGAATGTGCAGTTTATGAATGCTTCTGTACCTGATGATCTATTTATACATTCTCTGAATTTAGGAGAAAACATTGTGGAGGTCATTAGTCATATAAAGGTATTGAAGTACATGCTAGGTATCACATGAGCAGAGCAGAGCAGAGCAACCAAGCAAAGCCAAAGCCAAGCAAAGCCAAGTGCAGAGCATGAGTTTATTGATCAATATTCTAGAAACTGATGAAAATAACTACACAATTTTTTGCAACACCAGTTTTTGTTACCCATATGCAGGAGCAGGCTGGCTTTTGGAGCCAGATAATCACAGCTATATCTTGAAACTATCTGCATTCAGAAGATATCTTGGGCAACATATGAGCAGGAAGTATAAGTTTTGCTTTTATTCTGCAGACGAGTCCAGGTAAGCAAGACTGTGTATAAGCATAGTAGGTTTAAGACAATTTCCTCTTCCCGGTGCCCGATAGAAGTGTTGGAAGTACAACTCCCACCATGCCCATGCTGGCTGGAGATGACAGAGAGCACTAGGTTGCCTAAGTCTGCACCAGGAGACATCTTATTGTAATTAACTTTAGGTTATACACATCTGTTTTAAACTACTTTATTTTCACACTATAGAAAACTAACTTTCTCATAGCTTTAAGGAAGGAGAACTCTGTTTCATAGACATTTTAGGTTTTCCACCATCCTGAGAGTACCCTGATATATTTCTTCATGAACTATAGAGACAGTGCAATCTTTCCAGATGGTAAAATCACAAGCCCAAGCAATGCTTCCTCTGTAAATGATGAGTATTGAACACAAACACAAATGAAGTAATTGCAAATTCAAATAGCTCTGACAGAGCAGCCACCATATTTTCAGAAACAAGAAAAGTAATTTATGGCAAAATAAATGGAATGTTACCTGATATAGGAAGCTTATAGGAATTTGTAAGCTTGTTCTCTGACATGACAAACACTGACTATTTTTTCCCATATTTTGCTGTAATATACAATCCCTTCTCCTTTTAAGCTGCAAGACAAACATCACATGTCTGGAAACACACAGAAACTATTCATGTAAGAATGTGATAGAGTTCAAGAGGTCCAATGTACTTAGCAGGTTGGCCTTAGTTACACTTAAGTTCAGCTTCCTGATAAATAATACCCTTGGGGAAGTCAGACTAATTTTTTCCTTCTTTACAATGGGCATAATATAGCAGAGTAGCAGGGTGACTCTGAGGCACCAAAACCAACCAAGACCCATGCCACCTTAATGTTTAGAAACTTGGTCAGGGCACCAAGTTACAGTGACTACATCTTACATCATAGCAGTACCAAAACATCCACAGACCTTAAATCTCCCAAAATAACAAATCTATACATTGCAAAGTGGTTTTCAGATTAAAAACCATGAGAAAATTGAAAGGTCTCTGCTTGCCAATGAAAGGACTAGATCATAGGTACCAGGCAAATCCAGCAGGGGACAGCATCCCAGACCCAGGGCGCCAACACTGAAAAGGCCCCTTCTCTAGTCATGGCCTGTCATACCCTCCGTGTATATTGGACTGTATCTAGACTCACCCCCTCCAGGACCCCCATTCCTCTAAGTCTTCTCCAGAGGGCTGGGGGACCCAGTGGAGGAAATCTGCAGGGAGAGGAGAGGAGAGGAGAGGAGAGGTCATGGGAAGCCCATTCTGCAGGTTGCTCCCTTCCACTAGCACAACCCCAGAGCTGCCTCCAGCCCAAGACATACGTTACAGTAATTAAAGGTGCTACAAACAGGAATCTCATAGCAAAATACGTCTATTATACAGTACTCAGAACAAGGAAATTTTACCAGAAATAAAAATCAGAACACCGAATAAGCAATGCTGTAGGCACACTACAGAAACCACAATCTACAGTGTTAGCTGTGAGCACCACTGCCAGAATCCACAGCATCAAGAATAATCCGCTCAGGTTAGGGACAGGTCAGGGGCTCATTGGGGTCACATTTTCAAGTGAGTTTTGCCCAGTGAGCACCTCCTAGAATCAAATGAGGATCTGAATGCAACCTGTGGTTGGAAAGAAATCTATTTCTGAACCTACAGTAACTTTTGCAAAAAGTCGAAGTATTTGGCAACATGCACATTTAGTTGTTCATTTAATACATTTATATCCCACCTCTTTTCCTTTCAGGGAACCACAGCAGCATGCATAATTTTCCGTCTCTTCTGAGTCTTATCTGCAACCCTGTGGGATAGGCTGGGCTGAGGGTCTGTGACTGGCCTAAAGTTACCCAAGATGCTCCATGGAGGACAGCCCAGATAACCTGAGTTCCAGCCCCCATTCTTAACCCCTACACTACATTGAAAACAGGCACATTTCTAAAACTCACCCAAATGTATTGTGTATTAAGTCAATGGGTGAAATTAACTTATCAATACACTGTATTTTATACCCCAGTGACTCAAAGCCCTCTGGTGGTTCACAACAATTTGCTCAAGATTATCAAACCACCTGCCAACACTTCCTCTGCCTTGTCCAGATTTAGCTTTACTTCAGTGGGTCTCGGCTGGACCATTCTCACAGCATTCTGGTCATTGAGTGCTTCCACTGGATCTGCCAGAAAGAGAGATCTGTGTGTCATCAGCATGCTGAAGACTCAGTACTCTAATTCCCTGAATAACCTCACACAGCAGTTCGTGAGAATGTTTAATGTTGTGAGGAACAATATAGAGACTTGCAGCTTATCAGATTGAAAATGCCCTGGAGCCAAGCAGAAATTCTCAGCACCGCTATTTGGAAATGCCCCCCCAGGATGAGCAAAACTACTGCAAGGCCACTGCAAAGACTTGGACACTCAGCTCAGACAGCCTCCTTCCTCTCCTGAAAAGGTAGTCTCACAAATTGACCAAGACTGTTTCCATGCCAAAACCAGGCCTAGACACCAGTTGAAATGGATCTCAAAAATCCACTCCATCCAAGTGCCTGGATCTACTCGCCACTTTCTACTTGAGCACCTTGCCCAGGAAGCAGATTTTGACTACTGGCCTATAGTTCTTAAGTCCTTCTGAGACCAAGCCTGCTTTCTGCCATAAATTTTCTCATAGTGCCTCTAAAAGAGACTGGGACCACTGTACCTATACGGAAGAATGTATAGATGCCAGTTCTTGAGGCCAGTTATCTCCTTTCTACTGGAAGTCATTAATGACTAAGGGCAAGGGTTTACTGTCTTTTACTTTACCATTCCATTAATTCCAAGTAAGCTTTATAAAAAAACCTTCTTTAGCCCCATTTAAACTACTTTTAAAAGCACTTCAGCAAATTTAAAAAATGCAGAAATGTGGCATTTTTCCTCAAACACTTCTTTCTGAGAATGATAGCATGAATCTGAACTATGTGTTCATGAGATTTCAAACCTTTGCTCATCTCTTTCATTTTTCCTTGTTCCTCCATCCTTGTGAAACTAGAATAGATTATTTGCATAGCTATTCATAAATGTCACTATAAACTCACCCAATGGAACAATTTGCCCATATAATTGCCTGTAAAAGCAGGATTTTTGAGTAATGCAATTTCAAGTGGCAGCAACTAAGCTAGAGTCAGAACATTCTGGAGTGCAGTGGAATACACAAGTGGGCAACATAGAGAGCAGCAAAGGAACGGAAAAGGCTCAGAAAAAGATCGCAAGGGGAGCATTCTCTCTCCCTTCAAAGTAATAATCAACATGAAGATGTAGAGACAATGGGTCCCTGTAGCTGTTTTTTCCTCCCAGTAGGTCACATCCAATTGTGTGCATCTGCCAATGATCCATTGGAACAAATTTCAAATAAAGCCCTCTCTCCCTCACCCCAAACTTCTCTGAAGGACAGAGGGATCCTCCGCAGCTGATTTGGAGGGAGACTGGGCAGGAGGAGAGGATGGCAAAGTCCCACCGCATGAGAAGTCCATTCATAGACTGTTGGATGGAACCCATTGCGCTACGTCTTCTTCAAGCAGCTCCTTTACCATCTTTCCGTCTTTCATGCACAGTGACTTTAAATCCACCTAGCTATGCCATGGTTTGAAGATACATAATGAAGTGTCCTGGTCGAAGTCAAACAGGTCTGGATCTAATCGACACCTGAGAATTCCACGAGATGGACCGAGTCATATTTAGGATAGATCCATTGAAGTAAATGGAACTTAAGGTTTTCATGGCTTATTTGTCCATTGATTTCAGTAGGTCTGCCTGAAGCATGAAGGCCAGATCCAATCCTTTGTATGCTACATTGAGCTCCCCAGAGAAAAAGCACACATATGGAGCATGAATAAATGGTGACATGGTAATTATTCAGAGATGGGCACATTTCCTGGTGGTAGAGTCAGAAGGAAATGTTTCAAAAGTTTTCATTCAGTCATCAGAAAAGCTGCATATTAGTGAAATGGTCTCTACCAACTTCAACAATATGGTTGCCATGCCCTATTCAACAAAAGTTGTACTGAATGAGGAGTAAGGATAAGGCACAAAAGGACCCTCTTTCTATAGGTTAGCTTGCATCTTTTCACAACTTATAGATTCGTTGAAAAAAGGGATCATAGATTCAGCTGATTATAAGTTTAGATCCATGAATAACATCATCCATACTGTTGCAGAAAATAGTGGGAACTCCGAATGATTCCCACAACTCCTTCAAATTCAGCTCAGCTGAGGGTGGTTCAAATGCATTTGGCACATGTTCTCCAAGAAAACTCACTTGCTTCCTTTCCTAATGGTTGCCTTGGGGGATGACCTCCCCCCCACACACACATATTTCTTTTATTCCCAAAGGGAAACAAGGAATGGGAAAGGGGAAGATCAGCTTTTGTACTTTCTCTTGGGTTCCACTTCTCCCTACTCCCAATAAAAAAATCAAGGAATATTTCATCCCTCCCTGTATGTGGGGTAGAGGACTGCACTTAAATGAAGTCTGAGCCCAAGTCTCCCCTTGATAAAACAATTGCTATGCTGGTGAAATTCATGCGGCTTGCTTTGGAGTACAGATATATATTTTGCTCTATTCCAATTTCTCATTGGGCCAGCCTTAAATTTGGTTTGTTCAAGCATACAGAATTTTTCAAGTCTTAAATTGTCCCAAACTTTTTAAGTCTACATGAAAATGTATATGGATTTCTGTGCACATTTCCTAAGTCATAGATTTTTACATGAATTATGTCTAATAAATTTATTTCTTGTATTTTAATTTTATGTTGTGAGCCGCCCCGAGGCTTCGGCGAATGGGGCGGCATAGAAATGTTTTAATAAATAAATAAATAGTTCACTATACACAAATTTCCTTGCATAATGTATAAGGACATAAGTAAAGCCATGCTAGAGTAGCCCAAGGATCCATCATACACGTGGTAGCAAACCAACTGCCCACATAATCCCTCAAGCAGGATGGCTGCAGAACCTCCTCCTTCCCAAGCTCCTCAGCAACTGGTGCATGCAGACTTGCCACCTCTTGTCCACAAGGCTGATAGCCACTGGTAGCCACCTCCCCAGTAATATAGTTCAGTGTCACATTCATTAATATTCCCAGTTTTGTGTGCATGCATTTCCCCTAATGTAGACATTGTTGTTTGCTTTTCTAATTGGAAAACTTCATTGAATAATTTGAAGAAGTGTGAAATTTGACAACTGTGCTTTGGTTAATGTGCTCATTCAAATGTGAAAAATTAAGTAAACATGGGATCCATATTATTTTATTTCCCATCCCACTTATGGAAGAAAGGAAAGTGGGACAAGGAATAAAATGGCATTCCTTATTTTCCTCCTTTCCCTTGTGGGATCCCACTTGCTGAATCGAATAAAAAAAAGTCTGGACTCATTTCAGGCTTCCATTTGCCTTCTCAACGTCTTATCAAATGTGCAGTGTTACAGACCCCTCTGTCTACTCCACACCTATCACAAGGCCTATGCCAAACAGGTTTGCACTTAATCACTTCTTATTTTTATAACAGTTACTTGTAAAAGTGTAGCTTGAGAAGGAAGAGCTCCGAAAAGACAAGGAGGGGTGTAATATATTGTGAACTGAGATTTGGCATGGCTTTTCTTTTCCGTCAACATAGCCAACTTGTAAATACTCCCCCTCCCCAATTGCAAGAAGGGTCTTAAGTCATGGGGAAATGAGCAATTTCCTTCCTTGATCTTGATAACCATCTCACTGGCATTTCCCTTCCAAAGGGAAGACACAACCCAGGCACTAATTTTCTATGCGAATCTCACTCACAACTTCTGCTTATTTCTTTAAAGGCAGGAGAAAACACTGGGTTGGAAAGAGCTCTAGATATGGTATAACCTTGGCCTAGTTTTATACTAGTGATTTATTGAAGTCTAATTTTATACTAGTGGTTTATCAAAATGTTTAGAACATGAATGTCTTGTGGACATCTCCCTCATCTCCTACCCTGTGCCATCCCAATTGCCCTGGATGGTCCCCCAATTCATCAGAGCAGTTTTGGAGGCACGCTGAGCGATGTAAGATCAAGGAAGAACCCATTCTATCAACAGTTTCAGACACCATAAACATCAATTTTAGTGCCCTGATGGAGGGGGAAAGTCCATTAAAGGGACTTTCTGGAATCAGAGTGATAGAAAAGGAAGTAGGAGTGCATTCCAGCCTAAGATTCATGGAATGGATCCACAATTCCCAACACTAGTGCAGCTTGTGTACTTGCTAGGAGCTGTCATGGAATGAATTAAAACCTCAAAGGTTGCTGCAGCAGCTATAGGAGTTTCCAAATGCTGAGCCAGGGTTTCATTCCTAGGCAAAAAGGCATGTCAGAGAGAGATTGCACTATGCTTCCAAAGACGGAAATTATTATTTTCCCATTTACTTAGATTTATTTAATTTTGGTCATGGCTGTATGAGAAATTCAGTTCAGTTCATTTTTTATCATGATTTACCGAGTTTACATGTTCTGGATCAAACACAATCTACGTTTAAAATCTGTGCATTTCAAAAGAAGGCATTCAACATCAGGCATACATTTGAAAAATGTGCATGAAAAATCATACCATTGAAAAATGCACACAAATCCACTTCAATCAATGAGAGAAGAATATGAAAATTGCAAAGATCCAGAAAGCTAATGTATCTATTTCAGAAAAGGAATCTTTTGCAATGTATAAGGATTTTCATGCCAAAAAAAAAAGCTTGCCCTCTGAATTGGAACAAGCTTCTATATGGAATTCGGAGAATTTTGATGGGCTCCAGTTTGGCTGATCAGTGTATGACTTGTTTTGATATGTTTTTCAGTTTGTTTGCTTTAGCATAATTTGTCACCACCCCATTTTAATTTTACTCCAAACATGTCACAAGAGTGCTTCTAATGTTGAAATAATGTAGTATCCCAAATCAAATCAAATATCAATATAAAATAGGTAGTATAAAACAAGAATAGAGCTAAAACCAGATGATATGAATAATTATCAAAATGCACTGGAGCTTAGTGCTCTCCAAATTACCTTTTTTAATCAGTAGAATCAAATATAGATTTGCACGCACACAAACACACACACCCCCTTTTACTTGTGGATTATAAAATGCCCTAAGTAAGATCATAAAAGCCCAGAAAGACAAGGAATACATTCCTCCTAACTCAATCAGTACAGTTGTTGACAAACAGCATTGTGTATAATTAGAGCACTGAACTCGGACCAGAATTCTGGGTCAGGCATGAAAAATCCCTGGATGATCATGATCCAGTGACACATTACCCTTTGTTTGCTGTTAGTTTTTTGTGAGGATAAAATGTGGTTGCAACCTTGAGCTTCTTGACGAATGGGCAGAGTGTGTTATTGTGCACCCATGCCTGACTGCTTTTGGCTCTCTCTTCACCCTCAGACCAGTGGGTCACTTTAAAGAAAACACCCAGTCCACACCTCTTCTTGGTCATTATTTTGCTACATCTGCCTTTTAAGTAAACTGTCTGATCACCTTTTCTGTCTGTGTAATTTTATTATCATTCAGTCAAAACATTTTGTGTGGAGTGTGCTTGCATCAAGTGGGAAAAATGCCATTGACATATGCCAATAAGAGCTGTTTTTGCCAAGCTGCCTATCAGTTTGATATTGCTCTTGCTCAGGCCATTTGGCAGGCTACTGGTTATAACTAAAATTAACACCTGAGAGGGTAAGAACAGCAGAATCATCACATGAATACACACATACCATCAGTTCTGTTCTGTAGTCAAAAAATGGATGGATCAAACTGCAAAAGGATGAAGATGTTGCACAGTCTTGGGTCAGCAACTACAATATCATAACGCTATGAAAGGACTTGATGATGCATCCTACAAGTTCACTGAGACAAAACTGTAGTCTATTTAGTTTCATAATAGGTTATTTCCATTCAGTAGCTTTAGAAAGTAACATGAATAATGTGAATATAACTGGCCACTACAGAACTAATATAACTTAGACTATATTACCTTTCAAATTACTTGCTATTTTCCATGTCTTCTTCTCAATCCACATGTAGTTTTGAGTTTATTTTGGGGTATATTTGGTTTATTTTCTAGCTGTGGTACCCTTCTCTTTAACATTAAAATTTTTAATAAAACATAATAGCATGATCCAACCACATTCTTCTCCATTGAAATCTACAAATGTCTTACAGTGATTAATCTGGAAAGGATTAATATGTCTACAGTTGGTAACAATGTAGACTCCAGTGCTAATTATCACTGCAGGACAATGGGTCCCTCACTATCCAGAGTAATTTTTTTAAATTGGATTGGTTTGGATTGGATTGTCTCCTTCTTGTTCTGATGATGGAAGAAGTTCCATCAGTTAAAAAAAAAAAGCTTGATTGAATTTGACCTCCAATTCTGTACCACACTCTTGTTTCTGTACAGGCTTGCCACCTAAACTGTTTCTTCTTTCCAGTCTGTGTCAATTTCAAAAGTGTTGAACCATGAGCCAGTTCCATCCCATTTTTGCAACTTTTATTTTTAAAGAAACCACACATATATTCATATGCAAAATGTTCCTTATAATGAATATTTTAAGACATTTCTCCCTAAAATATGCATTTTTTCTGCATAGCAAATGCCAATTAGGTTGGTTTGCTTAAAAATGTGGGCCAAAGGAAATTCTCCAGTATCCCTGCCATACAAGCATACTGTTGAATTTGCATGTTAACTGCTTCTTGTGGTAAAACAAGAAGCAAAGCATGTCAGGGAATTAAGAAGCTTTAGATGTGAGGGAGCAGTCATAGATGTGATTCCCTCCTGTGCTTCTGCAATGGTACGTGCATAAACTGATGGCACAACCAATTTTTCCTGAATGTGTAGAAGAACCTTTTAGAGTGCAAGACCATGGGGCAGGGGCTGGGGAAGGGGGAGAGGGAGAAATCCAGAGATTTAGTTTCCTGGCAAATAATTTTGTCACTGGATTTTAAAATAAAATTTTAGAAATGCATGCTTCGCTAAGGAAATATGAACTGTAATACCCTTCTGAATTTTCAGCACTCCCACAGATGAAGTTGCATCCTCTAACACAATGCTGTACTAGACTGGACAAAGTTATCCAATCTAGGCATCTTCCAGACAACAGTCTGATCTGGGAATACATAGTGGAATCTCTGCACTCTTCTGGAGTAATCCCACAGATTCAGTTTTCTTCTGTAATCAAATAAGGAGAATGTGGGAATGTTTAGTTACTCCTGAGAGTAATGAAGTTGTTAGATTAAAAAGGGGGGGGGGGGGAGAAATATAAACCCTGACAGTTGATTTTAGAGTAGGCGCTATCCTTTCAGCACCACAATAACAAGCAATGACTAGAGATAAGCAGCATGTAGAACACATGGACTATTATGCACAGATCCCTTTAGAGCCGGGATGGGCAACTTGTGGCCCACCAGGTGTTTTAGCCTACAGCTCCCATTATCCTTCACCACTGGTTATGCTGGCAAGGGCAGATAGAAATTGTAGGCCCAAACATTTTGAAAAGAGAAGTGTAGGAAATGCTGGAAAACTAGTGAACAAGGATGAATCTCAAAGCTTGATTACATCTTAATTTTATAAGCCACATACCTGTAGGAGCTGCATGGACACACTGATAAAATGCTACAAAGGTGATTCTCATACATACAGGTAATTCAGGGAGGAGCTGAAGGAGAAGAGGGAAGGAGAGCTGCTGCTTGGGCTGTGTCTGCCTCCGCTAGTGCCTGAGCAAGTCCATGAGGAGAGCTGCTAAAGGGACAGAATTTTGAAAGGGTGTTAAGGGGGACTCTGACTGACAGCTATTGTTTTAAAGTGGCGGTCGCTCCCTCTTATTAGAACATATTAATGCATGAAGCACTAATCTTGAAACATCTCCAAAATCCTTCCTTGGTTTTGGCCACAATTAATATGTTGATTTAGTTGGGCTCATGATATGAGTTTATTTTAAATTCCCAGTGTTTTATTTTAAAGACATATAGGTTTGTAAAAAATATTGGGGGATTTTTAATGAATTTACCTTTAATATTTAAATTTTACTACCCTGGAGTATATTTTATCCATTTTTGTTTATTGTAGATATTTTCTATATCCTGTCTATGTGAAACGGTTACTACACAGCCCAGCACCAGCATGTCTTATCCAAAGTGCCACTATCCAACCTAGTCCAGAAATTTATCATAGATTTTTCTTACCTGATATCTAGAAAAGCAGATAGGAGAGAACCAGTCCTGACTGAACCAAGAAGCTGCAAATTTGATAAAGAACCTGGAACCAGGAAGGGCATCTTCCTGCTGAGAGTTCTTCAATACTCCCAAAAACATAGAAAATTGAGGGCCTGGAAAGTCACCACTTGAGGTTAAGCAGTACCAAAATGGATCATGTCAACTGTCTACTGCCTCTTTTCTCCCTTTAAGAAAGAACAAGCTAGAAAATCAGGCTGAAGTCAATAATCAGGGTGGTGAGGGAAGGAGAAAATAGTGATATAAGATACTTATATACTTTTGCTAATTACCCAAATAATAGCAAAATAAATAAATTGATATTCATTTACAGAAATCAGTTAAACCCTCATTGGGACATAACTCTGGTCCTAAGTTGGGGAATAACTTGAGAATTTAGAGCCCCTTAGGTCACAACTAAAATCCCAGAACTGACTATCAGGAAAAGTTGGGTATACTTTCCTGGAACCTGGAAGGCTGGGGAAACAAAATGACAGAAAGAGAATTTCTCAGAACACTGCAACAGTATGCTATTGTTTGTCTGCAAGAGACACTGCTGCATGAATGCGGTATACCGCACCTCCAGGGTTATATATCACTCAGTCAGCCAGCTATAAAGAAATGAAAGAAAGGCAGAGGGGATGGGGGGATGGGATCCTTTGGGATTAACAGAAGACTCACATTTATCTATACCTCTATCTGTCTATCAATCTATCTATCTACCACCCCTTCAGCTGAAGCTATCTGGGAGGTTTATACAGTCCATAAAAGCAGATAATAAAAATACAATAAAAATATCAAATCAGAAAAAATATTTAAAAGTTTAAATCAGCTAAAAGCAAATAATAAAACCAGAACATAACCAAAAAAAAAGGGGGGGGGGAATGAGTGATTGTGTGAAGTTGACTTTGGATTATAAAATAGTTACCTTTTACCTGTACAAATTAAAGCCAAGGGTGGAATAAGAAATAAATACTTATTTCCCTGGTTGATTAGTGTTTGATACGATCTGGAAGGAGTTAGCATCTCTTCTGGAACAGATAACTCAGAATTTACCAAATGCATTCATCTTTATTTGCAGGGACTTTAATGGCCGTCTCAGTGCAGCTTCAGAGGATGTTTTGCTACTTGGGGTTTAGATTTAGAAGACCTTTTCTAGCAGCTCATACTTCTATGGCTAGTAAATACAATAAGCAGAGACCAAGATTTTTAGAGTTCATATGCCATTATAATTTATGTGCACTTCTTGGAAGTTCTGCGGCAAAATCTGAAAAATATTATACTTGTATGAATAAAAAATAAATCTGAAAAATATTATACTTGTATGAATAAAGATGGTGGTAGTGTTATTGACCTTATTATGGTCTCATCATCTATTTCACTTAGTAAACACCTTTCATGTCCTTGATCATACTGAAAGTGACTGTTAGTGTTTGTTACAATAAATTCAGGACTGCTTTTTTTGCAATGTTTTATTAATACATGCATGACACCAGTTATGTAAGTATACATATGTGGGACGAAGCTGCAAATAAATTGAGGGGATTCAATCTCTGGTGTATTATATGTGCTCCAATGCTCACATGAATTTTGGAAGTTGTCCTGTGGCTGCCAGAATTGAAAGGGATATGGAATACAGGGCAATGCAATCTCATGGAGAGATGAAATGAAGGGAACGAAGCGTGGATAGGATTTTCCCCGTTTCACATCCACATGACATATCTGCCACACAAGGAATTTAGACAGCCATTTCAGGAGCTTGAGCAGACAGATATCCTTTGAGTGGCCATCCAGCATCATGTACAAGCAGAAGACAGGAAGAGCATAAGCCTTTCCCCCATTTCCAATGTACCGGATTGAGCAGTAAGACCTCCCCTTCAGATTTATTTCATACTCAATGGAAACAAACCTTCATATTAAGACTGGACCAACAGCTGGTGACCTCCTTGCCAAATCTGACCCAAGTTTATCATCATCTGCTTTCCAAACCAGGATGTGTACGTGAAAGGAGCAGTGTTTTCTGGGCACATCAGTAACTGTGACAAGCCAAACTTACTGAGCAATCAGCAAAGGTCAGGGCAGGGAGAAGGTATAGGGAACTAGTCTTCATTTCATTTGTCCTGTGTGTGTGTGTGTGTGTACATGCATACACACAGACACACAATAAGTGACATGTGAGCCATTGCTCCCAGAGACCTCCAGAAAAATATATTGCACCATATCAAATTCACAAGACAAAATACCAAAAGCTGTCGAAGCCAACATGAAAAAGAATAAGCAGAAATATGCACAGGCAAAGCAACTCATACTTCAATCCTATACATGTCCAATCAGAGGTAAACCTGGCGGTTTCCATAGGACTTACTCCTACTAAGGGCTTAGCCTTGAAGTCTAAAAGGCTAATAAAAGTGTTTTCAGCCGTCACTGGAGAGAAAATCCAGACAGTACCAAGCAAACTTCTCTAGGAAGGCAATTCCAAAGAGAAGATGGCACCACTGAAAGAGGTGCCCCCTCTCTGCCTTAATTCAGTTGTTGTGGGTGGTGACACCAAGCAAGGCTTCTGGGCTGATCTCAATAAGTGGGTATGTTCTTCCAGAAACGTAGCACTAATGGAACTCCACTTTATCTTTCTGTTTCACATGCACTTCTCCATTGCACTTGAGTGACCAGCCACGGAAGTGGTTGGTTATGCAACTAGGTGCATGCAATGGGAATGTCTGGTTAGAGAGGGACTGCACCTCTGCTTGAGGAATTGCTTGCTTAACTACGCTTGCACAGGGATTCTCCCCTTGTGCATAGTTCAAAACTCATTTTCCACTAGAATTATATTATTTGTGCCAGTGGAATGGCACTACTGGATACTGCCCAGAGAATTTACTGTGGTGTTATAAGCAATGTGCCAGCCTCAAGCACATGAGGCACTTCAAGCTTCCAAGGGCAAGAGGACCTCTACAGATAGTGCTTGATCTGATCATTTTACTTCACAGTGGGTAGGCTGCAGAATGGGATGGAGGAAAAATACCTGATGTTCACATTTGAATTAACTTTAATACAAATGGTTCTCATTTTGCACTAGCAGTCCAATGTGGACATCAAACTGCAGCTCTCCTTTGAAATGCATTCGTCTCCAAATTTTGCAATCTGGTCTCCAATCAATGTGCACAAAAGTGAATGTTAAAGGGAACTGTTTTCCAAAAGTGCACATCTGGTAAAATTGTATACCTTTAAAAAAAAACACCTGTCAAACTGATGTGGAAATGGGGTGAACCAAGATGGAAAGGATGATAAACCGAGGGAACTAAAAGGGACAGATACATCCATCTTGAGTTGGGTTGTTTCTCTCAAAGGTGATGGAAACATCAAATAAAAAATCAGGGTAAGACTGGCTCTAAAGGCACCTCACTATGCACACCTGGTTTCCTGTGGGAGAGGAACCCTCACCTGAACACCACCTCCCAGTCCATACATAATGTTTGAGTTCATCTAACCTTCAGATATAATCCACATTCCATAACTGTTAGTCATACATGTGTTACTGGTTTCCCCCCAGAATCTACCCAAGTAGAGCCCTGTATGGAAATAACGAGGTTGGAGTTTGCCAATATGAAGCACTGCCCAACGCAAAATATAAATTATGTTCATATGAATGGGTCCTATTAACTGTGATTTTTATGGTAAGGTAAATATATGCAATCAGGACTAAATTACACAAAGCAGATTGATCTAATCTGTGTTTAATTTTCCTATTTTCCATTTGCCATGTGTGTGTGAAACGTGTTTGACAAGCTTTGCTGGAAGATGTTTCAGGGGGAATGTTCTAATAATTGGTTGCCCTGTTTGGCCAGGGAGGAATTTTCCACCAATTATGAGCTAGACAGCCGTGTTCACCGGTCTGAGTTGCCTGGAGCCTTTCATTTCTTCCTCTTGCAAGCACCTGTGTGTGCGCGTGTGCACGGAGGGGCATACCTGCCTTCTGTTTGGGTTTGGGTTGCAATAGTTAGTCTGTCGAGGAAGAGGGGGTCATAACTTGATGGTCCTGTATTTAGGAATGGACTTTTGGAAAAAATGGACAGTTGGTCATGCACTAAGGTTTGGAATGCTAATGGCTATCACCTCTTTGTGCATGTACACACACACACTACACAAACATTTTTCTATAGTGAAAGACTATCTGGGATTTCATCTTCCATTTTAATTCTCTCATCCCCAAGGATCAGAATTCTATGGAAAATCCATCAACTTCTTTGCTTAGTATTGCCCTTGCATCAGGGGCAGGAGACTTCTGGGGGTCTTTTGTCCACTTTTGAGCCCCTGGACCATTACTGATGCTTTTCAGCTATCACAGGGGAGCTGTGAAGGAGGCCACACCAGGGAGTAGCAGCAACTTCACCCCTTCTTTGCATCACCGTTGTGGCTCACTTCATATAAGGCCCTCATTCCAGAGCATTAAAGAAGGTCTGGCATGAAAGGATCCAAATAATGGAATGTGGTTATTGTTGAAGGCAGGTTAAAAATAGCACATAAATGCAGAAAGTTTGGCGTGCAAAGTGTGAAATATTTGAACCATGCAAATATCATGATAATATGTAGATTTTTCTTTAAATTAGTAATTAAATTTATTTACTCATTAATTTATTACAATGTATTCCATTTCTGTGCCACTCCTAGACCCAAAGTCTTGCTGGGTGGTTCACAAAACTTAGAACCATAAAATACAACAACATAATAAAACATGATATAAAAACCTTTACAAGTTTGAAACAACTAAATCAAAGCAAGTAAGAACCAGAGTGAAACCCAACAGCAGTATAAAGAGCTAAAACAAACCCCTGAAAGAATGTATTTAAAACCCTATTTATTAAAACAAATAAAACATAATATAAACCTAACTTATTAGCCAATGTGGCATAACAGTGGTTAAGACTGGGAATCAGGAAATCTGGGTTCTTGACACTACTCAGCCATGAAACCTACTGGGCTTCTTTGGGCCAGTCGCTGCCTCTCAGGCTAACCTACCTCACAGGGTTGTTGCGTTGAAGATAAAATGGAGGAGAGAAAACCTCTTTAAGCTGCCTTGGGTTCCTTGCAAGTGGAGGAAAGAAGAGATATAAATGCAATGTCATAATAATGCTAATTTGTAACATACCTTTGTTGTTAGAAAAGCAAAGCAGTGCTTTTGTCCTCACATAAACCAAGGCTAGGCCACGGACCTGTATGAAGATTTGAACATGAGTCTCCAAGATTTTAGTCCTGGACTGTATTCCACTGTGGGACTTAACAGCAGGACCTCTGAACATACTTTCTTTTTAATGCATGGTAGATTTCTGAGTGGCGTCATCACTGCAAATTTAAGAGCTGTACACCTTCTCACTGGCAAACCCTTGTTTGCCACGAGGTTTGGCCCTTTGCAGATGTGTTTTGAGCCATGCTTTGTATATCCATATGCACTTTGCTACATTTGAAAACCCTGCTTTAGAACTGACAACCTTTGGGTGTGCATATTGAAAAGGCCATTCATTTCAATATGAATGGGTTTCCACAACAGCCAGCTTTCTGTGGGATCATAAATAACCCTATGGAAAATACAACTGCCTTAACCAATAAAAGTTATACCAACTGAAGCAGAAACCCAGCAAGCAGCATAACTGTGCAAACTTCCATTCATGCCCTGTGCCATTTTCTCATTTGATCTCATGGATTGTATCATCTCCAGCACCAAGGCTGAAAGTCAACATGTTGAGAACTGAACGGGGACACCTTTTGACAGAAACGGCGCCATTTCAAAACTCGCAACTTGTATTGGAAACAAATCTCAGAGGGTGGCAGATATGGAAGAGTCACATTTGTGAAACAAATCAAGGATGAACCATCAGCTAAGGTGGTGTGAAATTTCATGCAGAATGTTTTCATTTTTGCCAGAAAGATTGCACAACAGTTTCCTTTCCTTTCCTGGCAAACAGTAATTGCATCAGTAGTTAGGTTTCCCTGCCACTGTTAAATAACAAGCAATGGAGTTCAGAGTTTTATGGAGGGAGCCCTTTTTTTCTGCAATAATGTCATGTTCCAACCAGAATTATTCTTTTCTTTGGGAGCAAGATTGCCACTCATGTCAGGAAGATTATTTTCAGCTAAACATTTTGTCAGGGTTTGAGAAACGTCAAAGGAAAGCAAAAAGGACACACCTGAAAAATGAAACCAAGTCTTCTTCATTTCATCAGACTGTATTGTGGGAACTTCAGTAGCAAGTTATCCTAGATAGCCTTCCAGCTCCAGAGAAGACAATCCATCAGTGAAAAACAGTTTCAGAATATTTATTGCCTTCCATATCAGGGGTGGCCAGCTCACGTGCCAACTCCAGCCCACTCCATCCTGAGGTATGATTTTTAAAGCGGCTATAATACTGCTTATTTGAAATAAAATGTGGGGTGTCATGGGTAACCTCTAATATGGCTTCCACTTCCCTGCTCGTTCTGTGCAAGAGGAGCACACTGCGCATGCAACAGAAAGAAACACTTTACAAAGAAACCCCAGAAGAAGTAGAAACACTTGTTTCTGGATCAGGACCGGTCAGCAGAACTTCCCTCTGAATTGCCTTGTTCTGGAAATCCCTTTTTCTGCTTGCCTCTGATTGCTCCTGGAGCCATTCGTTTCCTGTTTCACTATCTGTGGAACCTCTTTGTGAGTGAGGCAGATTCTGGGGCAGATATGAAGACAGGTTAGATGCCTCGATTTTGTCATCACCATTTCCCAAGCACAGCATTTCTGTCAGTGTTGTTGTGCCATTTGAGAAAGGACGTTTGGTGTCTGACCTTACAGAGCCTTACTGGACAGATCATTCTGTGAGGTGTCTGTCACATGAGACAGCACCTCTTCATCAGATGATGAGTACCCAAATTGCTAATTGCACCCCCAGGCAAACACTCTCCTGCAAGATCCTGTTCCTTGGCCCTTGACTGGTCTGCATAAAGCTCAACGATTAAGTCATGCTTTAGGGGTTGTATTTTTAAGAGCCATGGCAAGTCACCTTTGAATGGTATGTCAGGGCACCTCTTGGGAGTAGAAGTGATATGGAGCTGACACACTTTCATGAAGAAGTGGCATAGCCATGGATCTCTGCAAAGGGATTTTGGAAGGCATATTGATGAAAAGGATGGAACATCTGAAGCCATCCAAGCGCAGACACCAGAGGCCAAGAGCAGTTCATTCCACCGTCTGTACAGCATGCACCAAAATAGATTGCCAGCAATGTGCCTTGCAAAGCTAGCAGAAAAGAAGGGGAACTCATCTCTGCTGAGTTCATGGCTTGTACAGAAGAACTGTTCAGAAGAAACTCACTTTTATGGAAGAAGAAAGAGCAAGTTACAGGAAGATCGTTTTGAGAACTTGTGATGTGTACTTTTTGTATAAACTGTGTTGAATTGCATCATTTATTCTGAGCACAGAATTTAGATTTAGTTATGGAATTCCATGAGTTTTGGTTCCAACTCTCCTGTGCTTCAAATTGTGTTTTGCAATAATTCCAATGCAAACTTAGCTACAAGTAGTTTTACTTTTCACTGTTTTAAGCTAAACAATGTATAAATGGAAATAGGGCACAACATTTACTCAACAGATATTTTCTTGTCAAATGCACAGATGTGTGGATTTGACTTTGAATATTCTTTCTAAACATGCTATGGGTTACCAGATCCCCAAGTCACCCAGATGCAAGTATCCTACCACTAATTTTACCAAATTCATTTTATCAAATCAGTAGACAGTAACATCTGGATAGCCAGTGGTCAAGAAAGTGTTCTAGACTAGAAGAAAATAAGATCTTATCCTACAGAGCTATTCTTACATTCCTATGGTCCCTGCTACTTTTTCACGTTTAGGTTGCATCAAAGGTGCAACATCTGGTAGAGATTGCACAAGTGACACAATCTCTCGCTCTATCCAACCAAATCATTTGCAGGTCTACGCATGTGGCAGAATGAGGTGGCAGAATATAAGGTGACAGAGTGGACTGGAACATTTCAGGCTACAAAAGGGGCCCTTTTGTTCCTCTGCTATGTACTGAGCTACCTGAAAACACAACAGACAAGGAAGAACATCAGGTAGAAAGAGTTTGCCTAGCCCGTTATTTTGTTCTAGTTCTTTCCTAATTATTGTGAAGTGTTTTGCAATGTAGTCAATGTGGGAGAGAGTTAAAGCTGTGGTTTCCACCACCCGTATCCTGAAGTGGCGCAGTCCCAGCTCAGAACTCTTTCCCCATTGGCCTCTTACTCTGCCACATGTGTTGCGTATGTGCAGTGAAGCTTGCAGAAGGGAGTTCACTGACTTGCTCCCTTCTGGAATGGCGCATTGCCACTCCTTGCTGGGGCTGCCAGAAATGAACCATCAGTTCCTGTTGCACAAGCAGTTGGTTCCAGTTCACAAGAGAACCTGTAGAGATGCAGGCACACTATAGAATATTGCTCAGAGGCCACAATCCCATCCATCTTTAAGGACCATCGAGGTGAGATTCAGGCCAGTACAAGTCAGACATGAATGACAGGAGACTGTACTGGCTCAGAAAAGAGGTTGCCAATGAAGAACCAAGGACTTGGGAGCCAAGCCTACCTAGTTGTCATAACCTTTGACTTTGAAAGCAATGACCACAAATCAGAGAGGAGCAAAGCGAAAGGAGTGGTGAACAATATTAATTGAAGGGATAGTTGGTCGGTTCATGAAAAAAGAAAGGGAGTTGTTTCCAGGCTCAGGGAGCAGAACTGCAAGCAATGATTCCTAACAAGGTTTCAGAATATCCTGCCATCATCACCACCAGCAGTCACATCCTACCTCTGCTTTATAATCTAGGGTAGGAATTGATGCTTGAGCTATATGAAATGGCTTTTTAATGTTCTGCTATCATGAAGAAAATAACAGAACTGTTTCTTCAACTATTTCTACTATTTCTTCAACAACTATTTTAATTCCGAAACATCTTTGTAGAATGCTTCCCTATAGTTTTTACTTGTGCATTTAATAGCAGGTGTAGCCAAATCCATCCTGACTTTCCACAGCAGTTCTGGTGATCAATCATGGCAGACAAACATCTATCAGTAATGCTTATTTTCATATGGGTTTTTCATATGCACAGAAAGAATATGTGCAAACAAATGCTCCTCTATCCTATTTTGCCATATGCTCACCCCCATTCCTAGCCTGAGTCATACTTGACCTCTTAAACTGTTGTGAAGACAGGTCACAGCCTACAAAGAACAGTCTTCCTTGCCTCTCAATCTTATTTACCTAAGAGGAAACAAAGTACATACAGAACTGCATTATCGTCAAGAACCGTTCCTACAATTGAACTATACTAGATTTCTTTACTCACTAGAAATTGTTCCAGCCACCAATTTGAGCTGACAAAGGAAATGCTGGCCAGATTCTGAACTGGTCTGGTCTGGCCTGGCTCTGCTCGGCTCAGCTCTACCTTGCAGAGCGATGTATGTATGAAATGCATTCCTAGTTAGAGGGGTGCTAACACACTCCTTACAGCCACAAGCACTTGGGCTCCTAAACTGGATGTTTCTGAACAGCATTTTGGTAAACACTTGGCTTTTCTCTGATGTTTATCAGTGCTCCTCAGGAATGGCAAGGGCACTCCGCCTCCCTTTACTGCGCTTCCCCTGAAAAATGTAGCTACAGCAGCATGCTGTGCATTCCGAGAAGCGCACTGCCCACATGGGAAAATGGTGAGGCCCCATGAGTGTGGCCTGCGTGCACGGCACATGCAGCCTAAACAACGTGGCAACACGGGGCCCACTGCATGCCCTTGGGTGGGCCCTTCCTTTTTGTGGGCCCTTCCACTTCAGTGGCACAACAGTAAGTAAGGCCTGGCTTTGCCTTGGTTTGAAGATCAGTATAGTGGTCAACCATCAAAATCAAGAGGTGTCATAGCACAGAAGGGATGAAATTGCCCTTGTTTAGAAGGTGGATCGGTCTTTTCTTGCTGCCACTCCAACAAATTTCAGTGGTGAACTCAGTGCTGGGAACTGATGCACATCTCCTGGGTGGTTCTAGGAATGGAGACTGGCCATGGAAAGTTGCCCACCCCGGCAAAGAACATGATTCAGAATATTCAGTCATGCAGGTGCTCCTTAGAAGATGAGTTAAATCAGAAAGGATCCTGTGAAGGTCAGACATCCAAAGTCTCTGCCCAGCATAACTCAAGCCATGTTGGTACTGCCTGTTTTTACCTACAGCTTGGATGTCATCTCTTTTCATTATGACCTCCAACCTATTTTGTACATAGGTGAGCCTTTGCTCTGAACACAGGTTATCATGCTGATTGCCATAAACCATATTTTAAAAGGTGCTCAATGTCATTCCCACAGCCATCGGTGCTCGTAGTTCAAAGCAACAGATTTACCAAACCACAAAAGTGGGACTGCCTAAAAGTCTGGAAAAATCCAGGATGAAAATATGCTAAATGGAAGAAGCTAAGGAATAAGCCAGGGTTGCTTGCAGCACCAGGAACAACCTTAAAAAGAAACAATTCACAATTCTAATTCCTTTTTGCAATGTTCAAAGACAATTCTAATCAAAAAGCCTTCCGTGTACTTTGATCTTTGCTATTTTACCACTGGTAGAGCTCTCCTTTCTCTTCCAGATCATCCCTAATCTCTGGCATGACTCCCTGTGTAAAGCTGCATTTTGGGACCATTTCTCCTCGGGCAACCGTCCCTCTGTTTCTCCAGACAAGCTTTCCTTGGGGAGAATTCCTCCCCTGAGGTTTGGCCGGGAGCGGAGTGGGCATCAATTGCCCAACCTCTAGCAAGACAGACAAAAACATTGTGAAAGAATAACATTAGGGGCCCACTGCAATGGAACGTTTTTCCTCCATGGAAAAATACCTGCAGAGGAACACATATGGAAAATGTTACGTTACCAATCGGATCTCTCTCACATGGAGCCCTTGTTTTAGTATCACATCAAATTCACAGTGATTGCTTTCCTTTCATTAGATTAGATTTCCTGCTTGGTCCTGATTATGAATCTTTCAAAAACCCATGTGGATTTCATATTCTAACAGTTCTCAGATGAATTCCTCCCAGGATATTCATACATAGAGGGGGAACTACTATTTCAGCATGCTGTTTTTTTAAGAGGCACTCCTAGCTCTGCCAGAGAAAAGTCTGTGTGTGTGTGTGGGGCGGGGGGGGGCAACATAGCGACAAGAGCTAATTATTATTATTACTATTCAGAGAAGTATCCACAAAAGAATCTAAGCAGTGAATATAAAGATAGTATCAATGGAACATAAACAAATGCAAGTAAAACAGTGCAATACAAGTCAGTAATCAACTTTCACAGTCCATTGGGTGGCTCGCAATGCAGAGAAAGCCTCTGCAAAGAGATGAGTGTTAGGAAGACCTCTAACATCAGAACTGTACAGCAATTGGTAAAGTGTTCCGGAGTGCCGATGCTGCAGCACTGAATGCTCAGGTGAGCCTCCGGAGCGTGCGGCATCTCTGAAGTGCTCCCTCTGCTGACTGAACAGTGAGGAGATGGTCCCGAAGGCCACTCAGTCACAGGACTTCAAAGGGCTGCACCTGAGAAACCGTTTGACCTTTTGGCCCATGGTAGTATGATAGAGGCCAAGAAAACGGAATCACATCCTCTGAGTCCTTAATGTCACCCAGGTATGCCTGTCCCCTTTTTCCCTTTACTAACACATTTATCCTATTTTTCCTGAGTTCATATTGAAACAGTTTTTCATGAAATCTTACTATTTCCTTCTAGAGAAAATTAGCCAAAAGAAGCATTACATTTATCGGTGCAAGAGCAAAAGGGAATATAGAGCCACTTACTGCTGCTGCTTTGCTATCTTCCAGCCTGCAATCACGGCACTGAAAAGAAAAATAAGGGTTGGGTTAAGAATAACCCCAGTCCAAAGCCACAAACTCCAAAGATCCCAGTTAAACATTTACCCCAACTGGGAGCTGCAATCTAGCTCCTGGAATCTGCGTAGGCAGCTGCTGGCTTCTTGAGAGTCAGGTGACAGGCAGTCGACACGCTGGATGCCATGCCTGCCCCATTAAAAGTGCGCTGAAACTTGCACAAAAGTCATTGAAGCACATCCAGGCTTGAATTTCAACAACAGCGAGAAGGAGGAAGATTTCCTGGGTCAAAAAAATCGCACACAGAATACAAATATTTTCAGTTAAGGTGTATTGCTATTACCAATGGAAATGTTCCGGAGAACCTTTATTCTTTTTTTACAACTGTGTTTTGCCATTCTTCTGTTATTCTGTGTGACCCAAATTTGGGCTGGAAATTTCCAGTGCAAGGAAGGGTGAGGGGCTAGTCTTCAATCTAGCTGGCAAGTTATACATTGGACAGAAGTCTAAAAGTTAATCAGTGCTAGTTAGGAGACCCGCTCACACAGCAGCTTTTTTCTGACGTGGGGGATGGCATTTTACAGCCCTCCAAATGTTTTCACCCAAAGCTCTGACCATCCTTCACAATTGGCTATGCTGGCTATGGCTGACAGGAGTTGTAGGCCAAAGCCTCTGCAGAGCCCAAAGCTGATCGCCTCTGCTTGAAACGGTGCAGCCATTGCATCTCTCATAAGCCACTTTGGTACCATTAGGTTAGACCCCTTCAGGGTGGCTTATTAAATTGTACGTTTATCTAAAACTGGTGTGAGACATGGGTCTACAAAAGACCCAGCCTACTTACAGATGGTTAATCAACATCCGTTGCGTGAAGCTTGCAGAACACCTCACAGTCCATGGTGTACTTTGTCAGTTGTACTTTTAAAAAGCCCATGTTCCACATGGAATACATCTCTGGAGAATTAGAACACAGATCCATAAAACACGCATCACTACAAGGGTCTTGCCATCTCCTGTCATGCATGTGCACACAGAAACTCACACGCACAATGATGACACTTGCCAGGATTTGCATGTCTGTGATTATTCAGAAACATTCATTCAAATGAATCCTGAAACAGGGAATGAAAGGAGCAAGAGTAAGCACCTTCCTGAGGGAGGCACCTTCTCCAAAATGCGCTACTGAGTACGTGATCAATTTTGCCTCCAGTGAAGGAAGGAATCATAAACCAGCTTTTGCACACACGTGGCTGAAATATTTCATGTTGAGACATGTCTTTCTTGCCATAACTAGCAGTTACATCTTTTTTTTCCAATTTTTCCTCTTGGGTAGGCCAGGGCCTCCAATCTGGATTGGGACCTCAACATGGGGGATACTGGACATTAAATCTGGATTGGACATTCTGCACAGATTCCAAAGAAAAAGAAATTTGAAATGTTGTACTGTGGCATAGAAATTTAAGATACCAGGTTGGCCCATATGTTATAGTTTGAAGTAGCACCATGAGGAATTTTTGGCTGTATTTATTTTTGACTTTTGTTGAGAAGGGGTACACAGTAATTGCAGCAAATTTGTGGAAGGAAATAAGAATTTTGGGGGCATTTTTCAGATGGCTGAGCCATGATGCTTACCTTACTATAAGGGGGTACCTGTGTGATTGCTGTCTGCGCACCTCCTCTTTACTTTACATATTTGTCTTGCTCCAGCCTTGCAGCCTCTTGGGCTCCTTGAGCTTCTTGGAAAGCCGCCTAGAGGACTCAGCCAGGGCTTTCCCATGCTGCTGTCTGCTGAGTAAGTCACTTGTGGGGGTTGGCTTTGTTCTGATTAAAAGAACTTTAACAAAGAGATAATGGAAGCACCGGTGAGGCATCAGTACAGCATTAGTACACACTGTGCATCCTCATCAAAATTGATGCTTACAAAATTTTAGGGTATGCGTAGAAGAAGAGGACGGCAGAGAATGAGGTGGCTAGAGGGAGTCACTGGAGCAGTGGGCGTGAGCTTAAGTGGACTCCGGGGGATGGTGGAGGACAGGAAGGCCTGGAGGAGTGTTGTCCATGGGGTCGCGATGGGTCGGACGCGACCTCGCAACTAGCAGCAACAGCAAGAGAGGTCTGGGAGTAAGACAGGAAAAGGCATGGTGGAAGATAAGAGACCAAGAGTATGCAGGGAGCTGAGGGTGGGCAACGCAAGGTCTGCAGGCCACATGTGGTCCCAAGGATGTTTTGGAGTCCTTTTGCCCCATCCTCACTCAGCTTCTGAATTTGCTGTGGCAGTGATAAGAAAAAGCTGGGATCTTACAAGCGAGCAAGGTAGGCAAGGAGTGGAATAATGCTTCGGGGAGCTTCCTCAGGACACAGTTCTGGTGGCACCGAAGGTGTACAGCACACTCGCCGAGTGCCCTGTTCCCATGCAAAATCACAGAGCTTTTTTCACACTACCACAGCAGCAACATTTGCAGGGTTGGAATGCAGCAGTGGGGTGGAATGCAAGAGTGTGCCACTAAAACCCCAAATGCTGCCTGCTCCCACTGTAAGGAGCACGTACCAGAGGGGGAGAGTACAAGGAGATGCCCCCATGGAGGCAAGGCAGGAGAGCAGAAACACATTGCCCCCTGCTGTGGGTCAAATGCCCAGTCTGCAAAACGAGCCCAGCCTTTAAAAAGATTGCTGCTTGGAGAAGTAGAGTATTCGTCTTCTTTGGTGTGGATTGTCTGTTTCTTTGAAACCCCACCACTCTGCAAACAATGGCCTCCCATCCCCATTTTTTCCATGCTGAGAGCCTGATCCTGACCTCTGTCGTCCAGTGTTACATCTGCCATTGTCCTAGTAGGTCAGAGTCTTTCCTGCTAGTGACCAGAGGAATATGATCTCTGTCAGGTGTTCCCCTTTTGCTGCTAGCCAGACACCTCTCTTGATACAACCCCATAAGCAGGGCAATGCGCAGCCGTCTCTGAGCTCCTTCAAAGGAGCTGCGCAAGGCAGGCAGTCACAGTTCCTTTCTCCTTGGCAAAGGCGTTGCCCTCCCCTCCATTCCTTGTGCAAACTGAGACCAGGAAAATGGTGCACATACACACCATGCATTGAGGGCTCAGCAGTGCATGATGCTATAACCTGCCCTAGAAATTGTATCTTTTCATTCATTCATTCAACTTCTACCTACCCCACCTTTCTGCCAAAGAATGGTGTGCATCCTTCTGACTGGCATCACCTGAGAGAAACATCTGCACCTCTCTGTTCTCCTCCCCACCCCAAGATTGCGGGGGTGGGGGAACCAGTCAAGAACGAGCAGCATAGACTTTCTATTTCTTTTGGCAGCAGAAACCCAACCCTTCATACCTTGGTCAGCATAACAAGAGAATGAGAGAAAAAGTGAGAGAGGAAGCAGGAAGCATAGGCAAAGAATTTTCCATTGCCGGGACCTTTGCAATTATTTTTTTTTATAGACATACATTTCTCTATCAGGTAATTTTCAGATTGAGACATTTCCATCCTGTCTACACACCTTGTTTTGTCTAGGGCACTTCTCCGTTATTTAATACCCTTTCCACGGACAAAAAACCTCACCATGGCTTAGGACATTGCCATTGTGCAGGTCGAAATCTGAGAATGTTCAAATCTCTGGGAGGAACAGAGCTGAAAGTTGGAGGCCACACTGGTGGGAAGTTCCCACCAGCCCCTTAACAAAGACAAGGTGTACGCAAACTCTGCACAAATGTTTGAACAACGGGAAGTGTTTTCCCTGCCCCTCTTTTACAGCCACTGCTTTTTGCCACTTATATTTAGTGCTCTGGTTTAATTTTTTGACTTGTGGAAGGTTATTCTCCCTCTTTACAAACACACACACACACACTATACAGCTTGATTTATACATGTTTAGAACAGACAAGGCTCAAAATGAGTGAATGTCTGTTTAATATTTGGGGCTCTTAAGGAATGTGTTGGCCGTCACTGCTGGCCCCCATGGAATGTGAGGCTGTGTCTCATGTGGGCAGGCCTGAGTCAATACTTTCAACATTAAAACAAGTCATAATTAAAATATGCATGCTCTACAAAGGCTTTAATTACCACGCAGTGCCGGGTGCCTCTCCCTGGCAACATTGCGCCTCTAGGAAAGACGAGGCTGCACCACTACAAAGGCTGTGCTAACGACGACGCACGCAAGATATAAAAAGAAAATAAGATTGCACTGGAAAAGGGAAAATTGAGGGAAAAAATATCTCACAGATGAAGATCCTCATTTTGCAAGCTGGAACTTCACAGCATGTGCATAACACACTGTTTGGAAATTAAAGCAGATATTTGTGTGATTGTCTCTCAGACTGATCTTCTGTGATTTCTCTCCATGGAGAACCCTTCCTCCTGCCCCATGTTCTCTTCCCCACCATGACCATGAATCATGGGCCCCCTTCCTCTTCTTCCCACCTGTCTCCAGAAAGAACCTGATTTCAATTCTCTTTCTGGAGTACTTCTGAAGCTACCTTACATTGAAAGCCATTGAACCAGGGGTCTCCAACTCGCGGCCCGCGGGCCGATTGCCGGGCCGGGCGGGGCACGGGGCAGGGGCCCTGCGGCCTTCAAAGCACCTCCGGGAGCCACGCGGGATGAGCGGCCAACCACCACCGCGGGGGTGGAATACTCGATGCGGCCCAGCCTCACCCAGACTCTACTTCCAGCGGCCCCCAGGTCAGTTGAGTTTGAGATCCCTACATTGAACAATGCATGATGGGGAAGACTCATAATTAGGCTCTTAGGCTCTGCTGCTTCTTTTATTTCTCCACCTGAGAGCTGACAGAGCCACCTTAAAGCTGGAGAGGCTGTGCTTTGGAAGAAGATGCTTAACTCTCTCCACACATGTGTGGCTAAAGTACCTGATTCTGGAATCTCCTGTGTTATGTCTGCTTCAGCTTTAGTCGGGCCAGTGTTCTAGAAAGTCCACTTGCATCTCTTATTTTCCACCTGAGTGTCTTCCATGCTGTGCACTGGCTGCAGTCGGGGGCCTCAGGCTGGGGTTTTCTCCAGGCTTGCTGGCTACAAGGTGCTTTAGCAGGAAATGCCAAGTGGTGCCATCTGGGAATGTTCTGCCATCCTGCAGAACATGAAATCTATTGCGAAGCCAGCTCTTTCTACCTTTCTTCTAAATTTTTTATAGTGCATGGAGTGTTCATATGAAATGTTGCTCAAAAGACAAATTTTAAGGCTGGATGGTAAAGGATTCTTTTAATTTAATTAATTAATCTAATTAAAACATTTCTACCCCGTCCTTTGCACAAGCTTCAGGAAAGCTTACAAAAGCCGCCTTATATTGTATACTTCTTAGATCTGACAGCAAAGTTATCAAATCACTCATACCTGCAGTGGATACATAGCTGGATGCAAATCCTGAATTTAAGTATCTTTAGAATACAGCCCTGTGCATGTTTAGGCAGCAAAAATCCCTGCAACATCCAGCATGGTACAGCCAGCATGCTTTCTGGAGAATGCTGGAAGCCCTAGGTTTTTTCTTTGCCTAGATGTGCATAGGATTGTGCCCAAGATTTAACTTCCTATGAGAAGGAAAAGGGCTACATTAACTGAAGCAAAAGAAAGTAGAACTTCTCCTTTGGAAAGTTCAGCATTACTAAGGTCCTGCACCAGGAAGCAGAATCCAGGCTGTCACTGATTTTACTGCCCTCAAAAGCTGGTTTATTCAATTTATACAGCATCTGCTCTACTCTTACCTCTGGCTGTATAATTTGAGTGCCTGTGGAAGGAAAGTCTGGAGCTGGAGTGGACCGTTGTAAACATCTTTTTTCACTGCTGTTATATAGAGACCCTAATGAGATATCAGAACAAAGGCAAAAGAAAACAAGGGTGGGAAGACTGAATTGGTTTATATGGCTTCATCATACCTTGTAATCACACATGAAGGCCCACCAAACATTGTGATCAGGACTGGATTTGGGTTACTGCTGGACCAGTCCATCAGGGACTGCTCGGCATCTGTGTTTACTTGTCCACCTACAGGTCTTCCCCTTGTCGTCAGACTGAAGCTTGGCCACCTCTCTATTTGAGGCAGAGCCAAATCACATACCCCACTGAAGTGCTACAGATGATTCCAAGTAAACCTTGGCATCAACGGGAAGTTGCTTCGCCATTAGTCCAGCTCACACATCGGTCCTCATTTACTGCACAACCACATAGTCCATTTCCTAGAGCTTTGCAGTTGTTTTGAGTGGAATGAACAATGGCATGCAGTGAATGTGTCCGTCTGTCTGTCTGTCTGTCTGGCTGGCTATACTGCCCAAGAGCTGAAGCTTTCTGTGTGGTTTACAGCAGTAAAATACAGTAGGATATATAAATCAAAGATCCCTCATGAGCTCTTCAGAGGTGTTAAAGCACAGCCTTAACCTGGTGCTGACAGGATACCAGAGTTAGGGTTGTGTGGACCCCAGTGGGGAGCTTGTTTCCTCTTCCTTCTTTGTTGCCACCAACCAATCCTCCCTTGGAAGTGCCAGTTGGAAGAAGCCCTCAGATGCCAAGGTTCATTTCCTGGCACACTGTGGTTGGGATGCATGTTTCACCAAGGATTGCAGTCCCTACTTGCAAAAAGTGCATAGCAATGGATGGGGAAAGAGCGATGGTTCTCTTATATCTTCCTCAGATTAAAAAGGTTAAGCAAGTTCCTCCCCAAGATTACCCACAGGGCAGGGCCATGGACAGACTTTCAACCTGGCTGGGATCCTGTGGAAATGCTGTTAATATGATTCATATATCCTCCACAACCAGCTCTCTCAATGAAGTAACAGAGATCCTGGTGGCTCAGATATTCCTGCAATAATCACATGGGAAACAAGAGAAAATGGGCTTTGTTTGCATTAGATCAGGCAAAACAATGTGTAACCCACCAAGTGACTCCAACACTCCAGCCTGCCAGATGTTTCATGACATCCCTGCTTTTGAAATTCTCTGGAGACAGAAACAACAGGAGACCTATCAAGCTCCTGGTCAGTTGCTGAACATAATAGGTGGCTCCGAATATGACCCAGTTTGTGAAAGCTTGATTTCGACAGAGATACACTTTTTCCTTTTCATGCACACAGCGTATTAAAAGCAATCGATATTGGGAATCAACTATTCCGTGCTACAGTGGAAGCCTGAATAGTTAACTCATTCTGTCTTTGTTGTTCCTGGGAAGACTTCATATGTCCTCATTAGCACCTGCTCCATAATCACTTCACAAGCTTTATTTTAGAAGAGAACTAGCTGTACAAGGGGAAAATAATATAACATCAGGCTGAAGACAACAACTGGTTCATGACTCCTATAAAAGTCCTTGGTTGATGCTGAAAAGACTGCATAACTTCAAGAAAGAAATGGCAGTAGTCCAGCATCCGCTGCATTAACACAGTTCTGAAGATGTGATGGTGCTTATTTATCAGAATAATACTAATGCACTCTATAGGATAAAATTGTATTGTGGTGATTAGGCTACACCATAACAGCTCTCTATTGTTCAAATGCATTTTTGGAAAAGAAAATTGGTTGTATGATTGTAGCAACTGTATTTTCAAAACATTTAAACTTTTAAAAACAAAAATCAAGAACATCACTGAAACGAGAACCAATTCTTCACTAAAGTAATCCTGTGAAATTAGGCACCCTTAATTTCTTTTTCCCCAAAAAGTGAGTTTATCTTGGAGCAAAACTACAATTAATGTGTATCTCTTTCAGAAGAAGGTCCTATTCACTTCAATAGGGTTAACTCCCCAAGAGTGAGTGAAACTTCAAACTTTAATATTTGCTTGATTTTCAAGTGAAATGTATGTTTTTCCCCCTGCTTCTTCAGTAAAAGGCCCCCAGCTTGAATGCTTTAAACAACAAAAACCAATCTCCCCAAACAGCCACTATCCCCAGAAATAATTTGTAAGCTAGGCAGCAAACTGTGTTATGCCAGAACTTGCTTTGGCAGTTTCCTTGTGGCACTTCCACCTTTACGTTCTCAATCCAGATTCGTCATTCCATCTTGCCCAATGGGACTTCTGGGTTCTTTCCTCTGTCCTGTAGACCTCCATGAGCCCTTTAATATCTACTCTAGAGCATCCCCCAACCCCCTGGGAGGGCTACAGTGAGTGGGGGGGAAAGGATGTGGAAGAAAACAGGCAAGTGTCTTTTCATGGAACAATAGATGAGTTAAGAGATGCACTCAAGCTCCCACCCCTTCCCTTGTGCTCAGTTGCATGCATAAGCTTAATGCTAGCCAGAATGCCTTTCTTCACTAAGACTAGAAGCCAGCATTTGTACCTGCTCCAAAGAGATGGGAGTGAGCGCTGAGTCAAAGAATCATCTTCTTGGTCCTCCTCTCCAGGAAGCCACCTTATCAACATGATAACAACATACCTTAAGAACAACATACAGTGTGGCCTCCAAATTTCAGTTCTATTCCTCAAGGGCTGTCACCAATGTCCCATGGGCCCTCAGAAAATTGTTGCCAATGCCACCCACCCACCCACCCCACCCCTGCAATACACCACCTAGACAGCACTTTTGAATTGTGTAGTTCTTGACTTGGCCACTCACATTTACTCCTGATGCTATACATGTTCCCACTCCAAGGTGGCACAGGTGGTCTAACCCTAACCCTAACCCAGAAGGATACCACAGCTGATGGATAAAAAAAACTGCTGAGGTGTTTAGAACTTATGGAATTCTACATGTGACTACATATGGCTGCATACAAAACAGTTACCCTGAAAACTATGTTGGAAACTAGACTGGAATTCATCCAAAGAATCCATATCATCTATGGCTACCTGGAGTTAAGAAACCACCACTTTTCCCAGTAGCGTACTCAAAGATGCCACAAATGATACCAGAAAATAATTACCCAGCACTAGAAGATGCAACTTTGACTTGTTTAATAGGGGTGTAACCTCTGCCTTAGTAATGACAGTGGGTACTACAGCCTCCCTCAGAGATTAACGAGTCTCAGATGTTAAGCAGTAAAGTAATACCTTTAAATATCGTGGGATGGCATGATCTGAAAGGCAGATACTGATTCCAGAAGGAAGTTCTCCAAAGAATGCTCCATATCCATCGCAATGTGATCAGACAATGTCTTAGCTACAGCAGCCTCTGACACTGTTCGAGTCCAAGCATCCAAGTGAGTAATCCAAAACAACTAAATCATGTATACACTACAGATCTTCACCAGCAACACCTTTGAACATTTTTAAGTGATCTTCTTGATGCTAGAGAGCCTGGAAGGTATCACCTTCTACACTAAAAGCAAAAATTGATTGCACTGTTCTTTTGTGCAACAAGACATTTATTGTTTTAGGTCTTTTCTATAACACATGTCAAATCTCTACAAGGAATGACAGGAAATGGCCTTGCATTTGGGAAGTGTAGCATCTAATTGGAATGTAGCATGCATAAACTGTGGGACTAAACCTGGAGAGTTAACCATGTTAAAATAGCATTTAATAACTTGTTTTTCTTAATTAGTCTGAATTCCTTGATTGGATTTTGTATTTTTGTCATAGAGTAAATGTTATAGGGCTTTTACTGGAAGGTGATATATTACCCTTGGATGGACATTCAGCTGGTCTGTATTGAACACAGAAATATAAGACTGACATCTAATACACAAATAAGTCTGAATACTAGTGGAAAACATTTTAAGAATTCTGGGCAAGGTTCCTCATTGTTCTCTCAGATATTTATCATGTCTTTTAACAATGAAGTCAATGTTCCCAGCAAGTTAAGCTAGTTGTCTTTTCCATTCTGGAAACTCAATGTAACAAAAGATTGCCTTGACCGAGCTTCACTGAAAGGGCTTGAACATTCTTGCAACCAATCTTCTGATCTGAACTGCTCACAAAGATGAGTTTACCTTAAGAAGCTGTGGCCACTGTGATAACATGGACTATGACTCATCACACGTGACACTGCATGCTCGCCAGGACTGCCATTTTGGATGGGCCAATGGAATGGCCATTTGGATGGGCCATTTATGGCCAGTTTGGATAGCCTAGAGATGTGGCATTGGTGCAGAAAGCTGAAGACATGGACCTGGGAATGATCAAGAACTTGGACGGAGGTACAACTGAAGAAAACTCATCAGAGCAGAATCATAATTATCTATTATCGCTAAAGTGACAATTACACCCTTCACCAATGTGCACACCTTGTATTTGTTAAAGCAGATCTAGGTGGATAAAACATGAGGGACGTGCATTCCCTCCAGACAAAACCTGAGTATTGAACCAAAGCAGGCCACTTAAGATGTCTTCAGGCCTCTTGTGGAGTAATGCAAGAGTTCTCTGAAGTGGTCTGAAGTGATGCAGATTGCTCCCAAAACTTTACCCTCACTTCAGAGCTTCGGAAGAGTGTTCTTACACTAATTAGTGAACAATTTTCCTGGTGCCATCAAATCACAGTCTTTTGAAGTAGCATTAAAGTTATATCTCAGAAATTGTTCCAGTGTTTTCAGTGTTCTTTTGCAAGTTGAGTGGCAATGTTTAAAGAGTTTTGAAATTGCTGGTGATTGTAGCTTGTTTGTCTGGCCTTCTTATTCCGGTCCAGACCAGTGCTTTCCTAACTTGCTTTCCTTGAACTTAAATCTTATCTGCTCCTTGCAAGCTCATTCTTATGTGCTCATGCTGCTGTTCATTTCTGTCTTGAGTGTTATGTGTTAGGTAAGTCACCTCCCTCCACCCCAACACTCTTCAGTTCCAGGCCTAGTTGAATGTAATTTACGTATTAATATTACAGGCCTGTGTGTTTCTGAGTAACTGTATATTATCTGTCTGACCCTGAGTGTATGTTCTTCCATTTGGGGGTGGGGGTGCATTTATTTATTTATGTTGTTTGTTGTAATCCTATCATTTCTTTTTCCTACAGGGGAGCCAAGTGGCTTACATAATCCTTCTCCTCCTTTCTATTTTATCCTCACTACAGCCCTGTGAGTTACATGAGTCTGAGCGACTGGCCCAAAGTTGCTCAGTGAACTTCACAGCCAGGTGGCTAGCAGGACTTGGGTCCCCCAACCCCCAGTCAGACAGTTCAACAGCTATGCCACAGATGCCCAAATTCACCCCACAGTGTTATAGCATGGCTGAACACTACATTATTCTATGCTTTCAAATTTCAGTAAATTAAAACTGAAATCAAATGCAGTAAAATTGAAAAAGAAATCAGTAAAGTATTATCCACTCCCTCAAGGGTGGCATGGGAGCATGGCAAAGCTCCTGTTGCCCTCAAGGCAGTTTTTAGGAGCTGAGACAGAGGAAGAAGTGGCAAGATGAGCTTCACACACACAGACACACACACACAAACACTCACTAAATATGCCTGGCACAGCCCCCTTGCATCCATCTGCAGGCGTGCTCACCCTTCTGAGAGGAGGATGCCACAAGGGCTGCTGTCATCCATTCCATCGTCAAATAAGGCACAGCCATGGATCTGTTTCAATGGGGAGACCTTCCAGGCTTCAGAAGAGTAAAGCAAGGCTGAGCCTCAGGTCAGAAGCCAAGCCAGTCTTGTTAGTCACAGACTGAAGTGAGGTGGCTGCACTGTCTGAAGCTCCAAAGCAGGTCCTGAAGTGCGTTTGGTTCAGAGCATCCCCGCAGTAGGGATGCTGGTTTGCCACACGTGCCTGGGCCCCACTGCACTGCCTTCCTGTGGTGTGGCTTTGGGGCAATAGGCGGATGACGCAGGGAATAGGAGATGTCAAGAACAATGACTGGTGTGAACACTTTTACGTGCCACAGCAAACCAGCATCTAAGAATCCTCAAACGGAGGCAATAGCTGCACGATAAGGGAGGGCAAAGCACCAGCTTTGCATTCAGAAGAACCCAGACTCAGCATCTCCAGGTCGGGCTGGGAAGGAGTCCTGTTTGAAACCCTGGAGGGCCACTGGGCTAGTGGACTGGGCCCACCTGGGCCACTTCCAGTGCTCCTGCATTCCAGCTTGCTTCGCCTGCAAGGACCCCTTGGAGACAGGCTCTTGTCTCACTTTTCCTTCGCTGCATTTAAGTGTGGATATTTTATGAGGGGTTGAATGTATTTTGCCATCGTGCCTGCAGGTGCCTCGATGCAGAGATGGAAAGATAGCGAATACAAGGCAGCTTTTTGTTTCCAAGCAGCCCTGTTTGTGGGAGGGCTCAGTGCGGCACACGGAGCAATGGCAAGTAGCCTTTTCCCGCTCCACGGGGAGCCGTCAATTCCACAGGTTTTCTCTCCATGTGAGTCCAAGCAGGCTCTGGAGTCCATTAAATCGCTGAATTTGTGAGTTAGATGTGTGTGTGTGTGTGTGTGTGTCAGGGGTCCCACAGGGTTGGATTTAGCAGAATTTCCAAAGAACTTTCCAACACGTTCAACTTATTAAGGGGCTATGAAAAGCGCCTCCTCGGATGCACAAATGCCAGAAATGAAGCCATGGCCAGCCATCCCACATCCTGATGCAACTCCACTCACAGCCACCTGCACGTATCGCACTGTCGTCCCAGAGGGGAGGACCGTGTGTGAGGGGAGGCTTCCACCCAGGCCAGAAGCTCAGAGCAGGGGTCTGGCCTCCATGCATCCAGGAAAAGGCCTCCACACCCTAGGTGTTTGCCCTGTATGCACAGCTGCCATGGCAAGAGGTGACTGTACATGTGTGCAGCGATGGGATGCAGCTACTTGGCATGCACCTGTCCCAAGCTACGTGATCCAGTGCAAATGTCTAAGAACACCTGGATAGGGACATGGTTTCTCCCTGAAGCCTGTTTTCAGTTTTTCTTCTGTCCCATCCAAACAAGGAGTTCTTTGGGACCCTGTCATTGCTCTGCCTGCATTTACCCTAATTTTGCTTAATTTTACCCTGATGGGAAAAGAGGAGAAGGCATGGAAAGAGACAAGAGAATGGCAGGAATGCCTTATTATTATTATTTATGTATGTTTTTATGCATTTTTTGTGAGCCGCCCCGAGGCTTTGTTGCGATGGGGGCAGCATAGAAATGTTTTAAATAAATAAATAAATAAATAAATAAATAAATAAATAAATAAAAATAGCTGAAGCAGAATAAAAGCCAGTATTTCCAAAAAATCTCTCTGAGTCACAAATTTCCTAGGTTTTTGCTTCATTAGCACCATGACTTTCCACATTTTGAAAGTGGATGTCCTGGTTGCTCTGTCACTATTTCTCCCCACAATTCTTAATGTCAGTCTCTTGATGTACGTTCAGGAACGCTCCAGAGGAGATTTGGACAGTGCATGGGGAGGTGGGCGGGGGCGCTGCAGGATGGAAAGGGAGATGCAAAGGTCGCTGCACCGGTGGAATTGCAAATGTGGATTCACTCCCAGGACCAGAGGAAACCGGAGGGTGGTGTGTGGTCGAAAGACTCTTGCCTGTGGACTGCCTGCATTTCTTGTTCCATTTACTTCTTTACTGAAACAGTTTCACAACAGGCTGTCCCAAGGTAGTTGTCCAAAGTCAGAGAGGAAATCAATTAGGAGAGGCATTTTGTTCGAAAGCTGCTATATGAGACAGCACAATCTAATAGAGTAGGGAAAATTAGATGAAATGATGGAGGCAGATTATCATTTCATTAACTCTGGATACTGCTGAAGCATTGTGTCTCATGACCCAGTCTATCAGACCTGTGTTAATGATACACAGTAAATAATATGCACGTCAGAATTGAATTACAATTTCCATTCCATAACTGCCATATGGACACACCAGGCCTTGTATTTCAGTGAGGTTATTACCCTTTTCAGAATGCATAAATTGTTCACCCTTTGGCCTCATAACACCAAAGCAGAGATTTCACTAATCCCCAGCACTGCAGTGCCTGTTGTGTTTTAGTCACTGAAATAAAAAACACATTTTCCATTTAAACTAATCTCCATTAAAGATCATTGGAATTGTACAAGCCCTTATGCTAAGTCTAATAAAAAGAAACATGTTTAGAAGTATATTAGTCTTGTAACTCTGGCACTTTAATATAATTCTGTGCAAACCACCACTGGGTAGCTGTGATTAGCTCCTTTCTGAAGGCTTTCTGTCGATTGAAGTGAAGACAAGCTCATTTTACTCAAATGCAGAAATAAAACGGATCTGTTGAAAGTCTGCTAATATCTCGACATATTATTTCTAGGTTTGGGATTGTATAAAAGAACAGATTATAGTATTCAGACTGTGTTATAGACTCATTGCGAGGGGACCGTTCCTTGTTTCCTGTACAGCTGATTCCTCCCCCCACCCCTTTAACAACTTTTCATCCCTTTCTTGGTTGTCTTCTCCTCTCCACCAGGAAGATCCTTTGCCTTATTGATGAACACCAGATCATACCTTGTCCTTTCCTCTCCCACCACCTTGTTTTCCTTTCTCTTGCTCGAACATTGGATTCTCCTACCCCAGCAGATGATTTACAAGGCAGTCCGATACATGGTGATTTGAAACAGGTGAAACACTGGAAAACTGAGATAGCTACAAAGCTTCTGAAAGTGTAGGAGCACCGTTTTACACCCTGGTCTTTTTAACAGGTTTGCTTTTGTGCACAAAGAGCCAGCTGATCATCAGGAATAGTCAACTTGTGACCCTCCAGATTATTATTTATTATATTTATGTTCTACTTTTTTTTCCTTCCAAGAAACTCAAGGCAGTTTACACAATTCTCCCTCTCAATCTTATCTTCAGAACAACCCTGTGGGGTAGGTTGAACCGAGAGTCTGTGACTGGCCCAAAGTCACCCACTTGGCTCCAAGGCTGAGCGGGAAGTAGATCCCACATTTCCCAAGTTCCAGTCAAGCACTCTTAACCGCAACAAGACACTGGCTCCATGTTTTGGCCAACAACTCCCATCAGCCCTGAGCAACATAGCCCATGGTGAAGGTTGATCAAAACATATGATTTAATGGACAGTGAGTGAGGCTTTCCTAGCAACAAGAGACAGGAGACAAGCAAGGTTGGAGGTCTTCAGGTAGAAGCTGGAAAGCCATCTGTCACGGATGATCTAGCTCTCAATTTCCCACAGAAACTCACCCACCAACTCCATGGTTGGATGGCTAAATGAGTAACAAACGAAAACAGATGTCACCATCAGCAACATCCAGGACATCTCCAAGACACAATGTTAGGAAAATTGGCTTTATTCATTTGTTTCCTTTATATCTATGACAAAGGAGCGTCTACTGTATTTTGCCAAAGCTGCTTTAGTTTAAATGATTTAGTTGCAGTATCTATGGGTCTGTGCAATGCTGCCCATGTACTAGTGGGGCCCACTGCTAATGCTCGGGGAAGCCAGCAGTCTTGCTGCAATCCATGCAGGTTAGCAGAGCTTGCAGGAGCCGGATCCACTGACCAATCCTGTGTCAGAAATGAACATTTCTAGGATTCCAGTCAGTAACGTTACATCCTATTATACCAGAAGAACAGGTGTGGAGTGACACTATTGGATATTGCCCTCTCTATTTTTATTGCACCTGTATTTTTATTTAATGTGTGGTTTTATATTGTGCTTTTAAATTATTTTGACTTGGGCTGGGTGCTGCATGGGCATTTAAGAGGCTCAAACATAAATTTCTATATTAATAAATAAAATAAATGAGTATTAGAAAACAATATATGGGGTTTCAGAGTGGTATAAGAATGGCAGACAAGTGAGCCACTCTCCCTGTAGTCCAATATTTTAAGATATTTAATCAAGAAAACTTAAAAAAGAGGAAAGTAAAAAAAAAATGTAGCTACAAAGAATGTCAACTACAATTCATGTACCTGGAAGTGTGTGAGAGAGTGAGTGAGTGTGTGAAAATGCAGTGTTCTAATATCAACTTCAGCAAAAGCAGGCCAAATCTTAAACATCCCAATTCTCCTTGTCATGGTAAACTACCTGGCATTTTGGATAAAATGCATACTTGCATATCTACTGGACTGAACAACTCTTTCAGCTCCAGCAAAGCAAGAATAAGAAAGTTAGAAAAGAAATGCAAGAGAAAGGGAATGGAGAGGTGAATCATTAAGAAGAGAAAGAGGGAGATGTAGAATAAGATGAAGTGTGAAGCTTTTTCTCAGGCCCCTGTAGAAACTTCAGTGGCCCTGCCTCTCTAGCATCACTTGATGTTGGTGGAGTAAAACAAGATTGAATTGGAAAAGTTGCCCTGAGCAGGTTGAGAGTCCCAATCCCCAGGCACAACTGCAACAAAAATCAAGAAGTACACCAGTCCTGGTTCCGGTGTGTCTGTATGTGTGTGCGGTGGCGGTATTTGTTGAGAATTAAGAAAGGGAAATAAGAAGACAGAAAAGAAACTGAAAAGGTGGAGAAGAATAAAGTGAATGCTGCTATCATTCCTACTATTTTTGTCATTTTAGGAACTGCATCAAGAGTGGGGATGTGCATTATTTCTGCTAGGAGTCTAACTGCCCAAAATCATTCCAGTGCCACTGTGACTTACTTTCCTTCTCTTTTGTTTCCTAAATGCATTCCCTATGAAGACTTCTTCCAAAATGGTGTGCCCTTGCCTGTGCCCTGTCCTTTTGGCATCTTCATACTAGATGGCTCCAGTGTCAGCAGGGATGGTATAGCTACTCTGTATTTTAGTGTGAATGTTTAAGGAGCTGTCCATGGTGCTAAAATGATTCTGGGGAAAGGATTCCTCACTGCAGGTAGTCCTTTAAAAGTTCAGACTAAAACCTGAGTTGAATAAACTGCTCCATGGACGTTGGAGCCATCAGTCTCCACTGCTCAGTAGACAGGATGTGTTGTTGGTTTTTAACATCAGTGCAGAAGCCAAGGTCACTTGGCTGCAGCTATTATGAGCAGATGTTCCAAACAGCCTGCGCAGGACC
Source organism: Varanus komodoensis (assembly GCF_004798865.1). Classification (NCBI taxonomy): domain Eukaryota; kingdom Metazoa; phylum Chordata; class Lepidosauria; order Squamata; family Varanidae; genus Varanus; species Varanus komodoensis. The sequence goes on along the minus strand of NW_025336669.1, from coordinate 262,660 downwards.
TTTTCCTGGCTGTCATCTATTTAATCCCTCAGGGCTGCCCCTTGGGCTTAGCAGGACCAGACCGACACTTCTTTACTAACCAACCTGTTTGGCCAATAACAAAGACTGCTTTTCCATTAAATCAGAACAAATTACTTATCTGATGCCGTATCCCGGATTACAAAATGTGTGCTCACCAGTCTAAGTGACAGGGCCCTTCCAGATTCATTCTTGGGTACATAGCCACTAAAACCATCCCACCAGCGGAGCACAACCCATTCCTTTCCTTGTTTACTTAAAGAATACAATGAATGATTATACCACAGATTCATCTTTCTATAGTGGATTTTTAATTCCAGATCGGCTATAAAATTTATACTGTGCTATCAAAGGAGCGCATTAGGAATACAATCTCCTGCAAGACTTAAGCAACTATTAACAAGTCTGGAAAAAACCAACATTGCTTCACTGCAGAAACAGTAGTATAAATAATGTAGATAATCAAAAGTTTGTCGTGCTCCTGGTTTCTTGGAACATGGTGTATGACTTGAAAATAGATGATGAAAATGTTTTAGGTGGAAGTTAGATAACCATTACTGTAGAAACTTTACTGGTAAAAGTTTATACAACGATTCCTTATCAGGGAGCAAAAACATAATTCTAGTTGTTTAGGGAATATATCTATATTCAGTCATCCATGTTAACCTAAATGTTTGGGCAGTTTATATCACATAGGATACTTCAAAGTGCATTATCAATAGTTCCATATCACTGATCAGTTTGATAAATACCATAGACATTGATTCAAGTGGATTCCTCAGGTAAGTAAATCGTGAATGAAAAATAAGCTCCAAATAATGTTTCCTTTTTAAAAAGTGCTTCTACTTCAAGAAAGAAAATCCCAAGTAAAACACAGTTAAGGCCACAGTTTTGCAAAAATAGTCCAAAGTTTCAAATAAATTTAAAGCTCTGTCTTTTTATTTTTTCCTCCTCCAACTGTCTTCCTTCCTTCACCACAACCCCTATTGTTCTTTCAGCCAAATATATGTTGACATTCCATAGCAGATGAAGAAAGGAAGGGGAATTTCATGAGCTTGTTACAAAGCTGTTTCTACCCTCTAGGGGAGACATCTAAAAATGGGGCAGCATCCGATGGTTACTTACAAATGCATTCCATTTACACACTGTCTTTCTTTCTCATTCAAGGAGCCCAAGGTAGCTTACAAGTGTCTCCTTCTCTCCATTTTACACTTGTAACAACAACCTTGTGAGGTAGATTGGATTGAGAGTCTGTGACTGGCCCAAAGTCATCCGGTGAGCTTCATGAGCCACAGAGGACTAGAACCAGAACTTCTGAGCCCTAGTCCAGCACTCTCGACCTTTGCAACACTCTGGCTCTTCCATCATTCTGTTCTGACTTTCTCGGGTATTTACTTAATCTCTTTTCTTCTTTTTAGCTCAATCGTGCAATCCACCCCCATTTCTGCCAATGAAAAATTATAAATAGGGGAATAAGTGCCTTTGCACTATTGCCTGCCACTGCCTGTTCAAATTCCACGTTTGAAGGCTTCCTGAAGATAAGCCATTTTATTTCAGCAGATTGTCCACAAACTGCCCCTCCGGCGGCTGGAAGAACCAAAAGTGTTGCTGAGTTGGGTACATATTTAAACTGGAATGGTGGTCTCTATTTATGTGTCCTGCTTCCTTTTGTTGCTAATTCCTTAAGCATGACCAAGTCTACCTCTTGCCGTTGGTTATTTACCATCTAATCTTCCTTTCCCTCCCTATTTAATCAATTGAAAGACTGGTACTAATTCTGCCATTGCTGATCAGGTACTCTTAAGCCACTATTATTAATGCTAGCCAAACTTTTAATTGGTTGGCATATAGTGGCCATATTGGAACATCAGCTCCCACCAAGTGTTACAAATATGACTTCACCAAGCTAATCCAAGGACTGAACTAAAATCAGCCAAAATCCAACTAGCATAGGAGCCAAATTTTCCATTATCATTGTCCATTTCATTCATCATGGGTGCTCTTATGTTTGCTGGATTTTTCTGGATTCTGTTGTTCTTTGGGTCTAACAAGGCTAGATTGACACTCACTCCTTTAGTTTACTCAAGCACAGGCCTCACCATAGTTAATAGAAGGTTACATTGTGCAAAATAAGCAAATGTGTTCATATGCCATGTATGTGTGTGTGCACACATGCGCATGCACCTATAAAGAATATGGGCATCACAATTTTTCTGGGTTCAGACTTCGGTGACTCTTGCACAGAATCTTTTGTGTTATCATCATTTCAGTGCATGCAGTTCAGATAATAATAACCATCTTGTGTTTTCAACAAGTTCTGTGGCATCCCAAAGACTAGCAGATGTCTACACTGTAGTGGTTGGAGCCCATTTCTTCAGATAAAATTTGATGCAATTATAAGGAACTGTCAACAGCAATATTGAGAGCAACTCTGAGTAACCAAAAAGAACTTATGTCCATACTTCTTCCTCCCAACTCTTCATGCTCTGAACTTGGCAAAAGCATTTCTTTTCCCCAAAGGGCTAGTCTGTCGCAGAAGCTAAAACAGAAAGCATGAACAAGAAAGCTCTCCAATTCAAATGGGGCCATGGGGGTGAACTCACCAAGTAGCCCTGTGTAAGTTGCTGTGCTCTCAGCCTTACCTTTCCCCCACACCATCATCTTGACTGTAGGGATAATAACATAGGTCTGCCCTACAGAGTTGTTCAAAGAATGACTGCAATAACATAAGCAAAATAGTTTGGATGCATAAAATACTGTTCACATGGCAAGTATAATCATGCATCTTGTGAAGTCAGCTCTGTTCCATGAAAGTTTAAAGCACAATTCATTTCTCAGACTTGAAGTTGCCACAAAATTATTGCAATTGTTGTTCTATCTTCTTTCCTATGTATATTTAATTTTTTAAAATCTCTCATCACTGGTATGACATTGTACTCTAGCTTCTTTTGATAGTTCTTTCTTACTCAAACTGCACAAAGAAAAGTGGAAACCACAATAACACAAGTGCATTTCATCAAAGTATTCTCTAGAGCACTGTCTATTCTAAATGGGCTGAGCTGTAATTTTTACAACCTTGTAATGTGTTTCTAGGAAGCCTGGTATAACAAAACATTTCCTTGCCTCCAAAATGGTCTTCAGGCAGAAGACTGTTCTTTACGCTTAATGCTGTTTCCCACCTTTATAGCACATAAATGCAAAGAGCCGGTCACTGTGTGCTTAATGGACCTTCATGATGGCTTGCTGTGGTCTCAACGAGGAACAGACAGCAAACAATAGTTAACATTCAAACACCTGTTAAAAGTCTGGTTCTGACAGGATTTAACTGCTGGCTCCAACAGGATTGCACTGACTAATGGACTTTTCCCTCACAGGAACATTGTGGATGAAGGTAAAATGCGTCTGGGTTTAGTTCTTGCCCCAGGTAGTTATGTCATTAAAAACATCCTTAAATATCCACACTCAGACTTTTCTTTCATAAGTTATTCACCCAGGACTACTACAACAAAAAGAATTGTAAAACATTTCGCCTTCACCCACTCTCTCCTTGGCAAGGGCAAAGTAGACAGCCTGAAAGATGGACAGATTGATGGGTACTGATACAGATACACTGGATAGTCAAACAAAATAGAAAACTAAAATCTTACAGCGAAGTTGTAATATTTCAATTTTCCAATCTATTCCTATGATTAAACTAATAAATGAACAGCAGCAGCACCAACAACAGCACCAACAAAAACAGGGTCTCTCTGGTCATGTTTGAAGCTCTGCTTAATGCTTTAAACATTCTCTCTCTCTCTCTCTCTCTCTCTCTCTCTCTCTCTCTCTCTCTCTCATTGGAATGCTTACAAAGCTATGTTTGCAGAATCTTGCATTGCTTGAATCATGCAAATACCATGTTCATGGAGCCAAGTATATGGGATCTGCATAATCCATGTGCTGCCGTCACAAACAGTTTTACTTAAATATGAGCAGGGCCACCTCTTGCCACATGAGCTGGGAGATCCTGCCGCTGCCCTTTCTCTTCTCCCCACCTTCCAAGATCACCGTTGCTGCTTCCCTCCAGCTCTTTTGCCTTGGCCATCACCATCCTCTTCCTCCCTTTCCCTCAGCCCACCAGTCGCTGCTGTTGCCATGCTCCTCCAACTCTCTCCCTCCCTCTTTGCCTCCCCTCTCCTTTCCTCACCACCGGGACCACCCCAACGGCTTTCATCTGGCTCCCCCCCCCATGCGTCACTGGAAGGTGTCCACCTCAGCCTGCATCGGCCGCTACAGAGGAAAGCACATTTTCAGCAGCTTGTGATGCAACAGGAGTGGGAACGTGACAGTTTCCCCACCTGTCCCTTTGCCTTACTCTGAGGTGTGCAAACAAAGTTGGAGGGCAGGCAGTGGCAGCCATTCCAGAAAGCCGCCAGCAACATGAGACTGGCCGTCAGGCTCTCCAGAGTGGCCCTCCGAATGAGCCACTGGGCAGCAGGGCCTGGCACTCTTCCGGCAGTGGAAGCATTTTGGCCTTGCCCCCTTTGCCTTTAGCTGTACCCCACTTTACCTGCCTGCCTGGCAAGGGGAAATCTAAGGGGCTTGCAAAAATGCATGCGATGCAGTTCCCGTGAATGGATTGCAGTTCCCGTTAAGTTGCTCATTTAAAGTCGCTTGCAAAGGAATGTGTGAGCAATCCTAGCTTAAAGAAGTGGGAGAAATTCATTTCTTCAATCAAATCACATGCACAGAAATGTAGTCATTGCTTACAAAAATACTTCATTTTATTTCTCTACCAAAGCTCTTCGAGCAGTTAACAACCATTCCTAAAGCAGCTCCATAATATAATAAAACCATCAAATCACTCCAAAGTGCAAAACTTAAAATTTTGCAACTAAAACAAAATTTAATAGAGAATGAAAGTATGAAGAGACCTGATCAGAATGCTGCTGTCAGGCTTTTAAATGATGACTTTAAATGCTTCAGCTGAAGAGGCGACCTTATTCTGGTGCAAAAAGAGGATAGCTGGTTTTAGGGGATGATTCCACAGTTTTCAGTGAGAAGGTTCCAAAGGACCAGTGAGAAGTTCCTCCCACTCATTATCTTCCTCTGAGTGTCTCTCAGAGGTGAAATGCCTCAGGTGTTGATAACAGTGTCTGGTGGCTCAGGGTTGGGAGATGTGCTCTAGGTGGTATTGTGGTCTCAAGCTACGTGAGGCTTTATAGGTTAAAACCAGCACCTTAAATTGGACCCAGAAGCACATAGACAGCCAGTGCAAGCAATCTCTAATGGGTCTTATGTGTCCAAACCTTCTGCTCCTGGTTAGTTATCTCACTGCTGCATTCTGCACAAGCTATGGCTTCTGAGCAGTGTTCAAGAACAACCCCATGTACAGTGCACTGCAGTAGTCCAGTTTAGAGTTTAGCAGAGTGCAGAATACCGAAACGAGGCTCTCCCTGTCCCATTAGGGGCATAACTGGGCCATCAGCCATAAGGCATTCCATGGCATTGTTGCTGCCTGATCCAGGGTGAAAACCAAGCCTTAACAGGAAGAATTGAAAGAACTGGGCATATTTAGCCTCGAGAAGAGAAGACTGAGGGGAGATATGATAGCACTCTTCAAGTACTTGAAAGGTTGTCACAAAGAGGAAGGCCAGAATCAATTCTCTACCATCCCAGAGTGCAGGACACTAAATAAAGGGCTCCAGATACAGGAAGCCAGGTTCTGGCTAAACATCTGGAAGAACTTCCTGACTGCTAGAGCAGTATGAGAGTGGAATCAATGAGCTAGGGATGTTGTGAGCTCTCCCATGCTAGAGGCATTCAAGATGCAACTGGACAGCCATCTGAGAGGGATGGTTTAACTTGGAGGGCTGTGCTGAGCAGGGGCTTAGACTAGATGGCCCTCTGGCCCCTTCCATCTCTACTATTCTATGACCCTCAAGTGACAAAGTTAGCTTCAGGAAGACCCTGAAACTAACAATCTGCTCCTTAAGAAGAACTACAACCAGAAGAGGGTTCTGTTCTCATTCCTCCATCCAGTCAGAGGAACGACCGACTAAGAGCATCTCCATTTTGTCTGGTTCTGTTAGCTGTCATCCAGTCCATTGTCAGAGCTATGCATTGGCTTGCCACCTCACCACGTCCCCTGAGGAAGATGGAAAGGAGGAGTAGAGCTGTGTGTGATCAGCATATGGATGGCAATGCACTCCCTAACTCTGGAAGATCCCACACTGCAGTTCCTATAGGTGCTGAACAGAATATAGGGCACAATCCACAGGGCAATCCATTGAGCTGTACAATATTCCTCAAACCCCATCCTCTGGAGTTGACCACCCAACTCAAAATGTATCCACTACAGTGCAATGTCCCCACCATCTGCACAGACAGATACCACAGACAAAATCCATGGTCAAATGATGCCAAGAGATCTTGGAATATCAGCAGGGTTACACTACCCAGTGTCTCTCCTGGGAAAGCTGACCAAAACTGTTTCCAAGACAAAAATTTTGTTGTTAGTCACGAAGTCGTGTCCAACCCATCGCGACCCCATGGACAACATTCCTCCAGGCCTTCCTGTCCTCCACCATCCCCTGGAGTCCACTTAAGCTCACACCAACTGCTTCAGTGACTCCATCTAACCACCTCATATTCTGCCGTCCCCTTCTTCTTTTGCCATCTATAGTGGGGGATATTTGGAGAAGCAAAGGAAATTGCCTACTCGAAGTCCATGTCAATTGCAAACTTGTATGGAAACAAGTCAAAAACAAACTTGAGTAAAATGAGAAACTGGTTTGATAGGTCCTTCTGTCCATAGCTGAGCCAGAAAGTGCTGGGATTTAATGTAACTTTTATAAAAGAACATGCCTTTTAGGCAGGATTGTTTGGATAGCTATGTTGAGCACCCTTGTGATTAAATGAGAAAATGACATGTTGGGTGTAAGAAGGGAGGAGACATTATGTCTGCTGAGAAACAATGGACTTCTCATCCCAGAGTTATTAGAAGGACAGAAGGCTCCATCTTCACTGGAAAAAGTTCTGACCATTCTTGCTGGAGAGCAACAAGCCAGGCACTAAGCACAGAAACTATTGAATCCAGTTGCATGGCGATATGCCACTGCCAAGCACCTCCTCATCTCATCCCTGTGGTGAAGAATGTATGCAAATAGCACGTGCAGCTATTTTTTCTCTTCTTATTTCAAGAAGAAATAAATGGTTCCTAAAAATAGTCACATCACTTCCAGCTGATGCATGCTTTGGCATGGGCCCGCTAATATAAAATGGTTTAAATTAACATCTTTAAAAGTAGCACCAACCCCGTGCTTGCCTGCCAACAGCAGGGCAGAGGTGTGCAGAGAGACCCAGTACCAAAAGAAGTCTTTTGCGTCACCAGTTATGCACATGGTCCTTGTGTGTATCTGCGTGCGGCAAACTCATAGCTCAGAGACCTTTTTTCAGCAAATCTTCCTCATCCTATACACACGCACCGCACGAGAGGGTGGTTTGCGTAGGATTGCACTGCTAGTCTTGATGCTGCCTCATCAGGAGACTAAGTGCCTCAGCTTTCATCAGCAATGGCTCCACCGTGCACAGCAGGTGGTAGAAAGAACTCCTCAGTTACATTCTCTGCAGACAGCTGGGAGCTGCAGCCTTCCCTGAATGAGTCATCCATTCAGAGAGCATCTAAGGCATGCTGTATCAGTGAATCAGCCACTGCCATGTTACGACACTCAGGAGAAAGTCTTTCTATTTTGAAATGGGGATTAATGGGGCACAGGGTGGCCATGTAGCCTCTTCTACAGTAGACAGTCCTCTATTTAAAGAGCCGCTCTGTCCAGCTCATTTTTTTTTCTTTTCCACCCCATTTTTCTTTAACGAAAAGCATAAGAGCTGTTGCTCATCAGCAGTTGGCACCATCTGGGCAAAAGCCTGAACAGGCAGGCACTAGAGATGTGTGAAAATGTGTTTCATTTCATCTTCACCCAGTTGGCACCTTCTGGATCAAAAATGGACTCAGAGGAAATCTGTGATCGAAGTCCACATGTTTCCAAGCGTACAGAGTGATTTGTGGAGCCCCCCAAAATGATGCTATGCATATATTTGAAATATGCATTGGAGGGGAGGGGAGGAGTACTTTTGAAAAATGTACATAATTGATGTGCATATTTGGGAAAATATGCACAAAATATGTACAGATTTTCATACAAAAGCAGGCAAAACAAAGCCACGGTCTGATGCAGACTTGATTCTAAATGAACTTCAAGATGGAATTCAGAGAACTGAGACAAGCAGGAGTTTTGCTGGTTTACCCATCCCTAGCAGGTATTTAGGTCACCCACTTAAAGTCCTCCAAACTATGGAGAGATATACTGCATTTCTCTTTAAATAATTATGAGCATTCCTAAATTGCATATATAGATACTCATTAGGATATGCAGATATCGTGCAACTCACTGTGCTCAATTTCTGGTGATTCCTAAGTGGCCACCGAGACGTGGGCTGGCCTCTCATAGCACGGCACCTAGAGAAGAGGAGCTGAATTTTGGAGCAAATGCTCAGCACAGAATCCTTGAAGCAAGCAGAATGCTTGCTTGTTCCCCTCTGTGTGTTAGCTGGGTGGGGAGAAGTGAGGGCAGGACCACACGGGCCCTCCCAGCTGCTGGCAGGCTACCTACTTGGCTGAATGAGGACAGGGGGAAGCAATGCCTCCATTGCCCTTTTCTAGCTCGGGGAGGCTGCCTTTCCTGAACAAGGCAGCTAACCTGAGTATGCCTAAGAAGTGAACCCTGCAGCATCAGCATCCATCTCTCCTACCCTTTGGGGAAATGAGGTAGCAGCGATTAGGCAGAACACAGAAGCATTACTCCAAATGCCGGATCTTTATCTTTTTCCTGCTTTTTGCCTGTGGCCAACGCAGTTCCCAAATCTAAAGTCATGCAGGCCTGGAGAATTTCTTAAGCTTAATTAGCTCGTTCTGAAATCTTGCCTTTAGTTACCCCTATGAATACTTAGGCTGACACACCAACTGCAGCCCTGTGTGGACAAAGACAGACTTGCTACTGTTGCGCATGCTCCGTAGTCTCATCTTCGGATTACTTGCCACGATTCTGAAAAGGCCCTGCAACTTTGCTAGTAACTGTTATCATCCACACCTCGACTTTAATGAATATCCATGAAAGGACTGGCTATATCTGAGAGAGGAGAAATAACCTACTTTTTTAAAAGGTTATAAAAGTGAATTATTTCATTGGAAACTTCTGAACATATTAGAAGCTGTTTGTTAACTGGAAAACACTGAATAAAGAGGAAGGCATGTGCAATATGCCTGACTGGACCATGCCATTTCAGTAACAATCTGAAAGTAATGCGTCATTTAATTTTTACAAGGCAGTTAATGTTGCACTCCTTCCCAAATGTTCATTGCCTCTTTATTTACTGTCAAGCTTTCACTCAAGGAAAAGGATACAAAGGACTAAAATCGCTCAAGTGGTGGGGAGGGAAAGTCGGGAACGATTTGAATGTTCAGGTGGTTTTTCTTAATGCACTTATAGACAAACAGTTGCCGTTAGCCTGTCGTGTTTTCAATTTCTCTGTGCCTCGATTGTAGATTTGCTCACAAGGTTCAGGACTAACTCAGAATGAGCAGTTGTGGTAGGTACTGGATCATGCACTTCTTTGAATATATTTACTTTGATTAAAATATATTAAAGATCCAATCCTACAGTTCTCTGAAGAGTAGACCAGGGACCACCGGATACCCCAAGTCTTCTACTGTATGGATTCCACCATGGAGAAAGGTCCTCACACTAAGAAGAAGGTCTTCTGCATGGGTCCTCCCTTGACTGGTGGTGGAAAGCTGTTCCACCAGTGCTCATCATTCAAAATGGGGCCATTCTGGGAGTGTATTGACCATAGGAGGCTTGGATCTTCTTGGTCCAAAGACCTCTTCTTCTCTGGGCTTGTCCCTAAAACATGTGTAAACTACACCAACCCTAGAGTAGTTATCTCCCCTCTCATTAGATTTTTTAAATAAACAAATAGGAAGGAAAAAATGCCATCCTTTACTTTCTGCCCTGGCTTGTACAAGCCCCTGAGATCTTAGAAAGTGACAATCCTTCCTCCAGAGACACTTCCCTGCTTCCCAGGACCCAGTATAGTGATTTGTTAAGAACAATAAACTATGTGATAACTGGTTCTTAAGCTAAGTCCAGCATTTAAAAGGGTGGAAGGAAAATTAAACAATAAAAAGGAATCTAGGGAGTGAAAATTAGGACAGGTCGATGGTGCAGAGGGGAGGTAAAATGAAAGAAGGGGCTCATCCAGAGGAGGAAAGGCAAGAGTACATTTGTGACCCAAGTGGAAAGGAGTCTGCTCCCCTTTCCTACCTCGTTTCGCCTCTAGGTGGTAGTGGGGCTGTAGGAGCATTGCCATAGGACAGTCCTTTTTACTAGGATAAATGGAATGGATGGGTTGAAAAGGGAAGTGAAAAGAAGATGATTAGAAATCAAAGGAGTTCAGAGGGCCAATCAAGCTCAATAGGATGAAATTGGAGAGAGCCTCTGAAGGGCTGGGAGCAGCCCAGTCCACCACCCATGACAATGAAAGAGAAGGACCCGCACAGATGCGTGCTCCTAGGTACCCTCGAGAAGAAGCAGCTGAGGGTAGGCATGGGCATGGAGCAAGTGCACTTTCTGGATCAGGCTGTGTACTACAGATAGTTGCAGGATCGAACACATCAAAGTATCTCTCTTCTAAGGGTGTGGACCTTGGGGTTGAGGTTAGCTGAGGAGCCCAGGCCTTTGGAACTGGTGGTGGAAGATGATCCTCCTGCAGCAGGAGGCAGGGAGAAATAACTGTCTGCAGAGTACAGGATTGTTTTTGAGCCAGCCGGTATGGCAGGACCTGGAGAAATGAAAGCCTACATTCCAGGTTGTTGATTGCCTAGCCCAGTTTGTTGGAGAAGCAGGGTGGGGTTTGTTTTTTGTTTGGTTGCTTGTTTATTTATTTGTTTGTTTTATCCTGCCATCTTATTTTTAAAGAATTCAAAGCAGCTTGCATCTTTCTCCTCCTGCTGCACTCTGTCTTATCCCCACAGTGACAACTTTGTGAAGTAGGCTGGACTGAGAGACTGTCACTGTCCCAAAGTCACCCAGCCATGGAGCAGGACTAGAACCCAGTTGCCTGAGCCCCAGTCCCACTGCACCACACGGTCTCTAAAGCATGGTTTGAACTGCTCCAGACAAGAGTTCATGGAGATGCTAGCAAGGAATGGATGTCAGTGGACGAGCCATATATTCCACTGACCAGAACGAGGCATTCTGTTTCCTAACCCTACAGGGACGATGGGGTCCACTTTTCTACCAGGGGATACAATATTTCCCCCAGGACCTATAGAAAGTGTGTTCAACATATCAGTTTTCAGATAGGATGATGGAAGCAAAGCTTAGCTCATTACGTAGCAGGTAGGGAGATGAGGATGGGTTGCCCTATCTCAGCAAATTTTAGCCTCTTCATGGTAAAGGATACCTACCTGTCATGCCTTTTACTGGCTGGGTCAAAGTGATACAGGAGGGGAGCTCACCTGGGTCCTGTTGACTATATCCTATTGAATGTTGGCCAACAGGAATAGAATAGACCAGTCGGGTACCTCTGCACCTTGCCAACAATCGCCAGAGTGACCGAGTAGGTGGGGCCCAGAGCTGCCAGCAAAGGTAGGAATACCTGGACACATGCCGAGGCCAGCAAAGCAGCAGCCCACTGGCAAGAGTCACTCAGAATTGCTCCTCTGCCTGCCATTGCTTGTTCACCTGCCTCTTCTGCCGGCCCAGACGAGAGAAGGAGCAACGGTGCCATTTGCTCACCAGACTCTCCCTGCCCGCCCAGCTAGCAAATGATAGCAATGATGAGAAAGGGGTGGTACAGGCAAGACAGAAGAGCCACAGTCGATGACAGTGATGAGATGGTAGAGGAGCCGCTGGAGGTGCCTTGCCCAAGGACCTTCCAAAATCTGGAGCCTGCTCTGGCGGAGGCGATGTAGTGTTGCCTAAATATGGAGGCGATGCGAGGTTTCCCGGGTGCTTCCTGAAGCTGGAGCCCCCACAGGGAGCTGAGGCTGTGGCCACACCATGCAAACGTTGAAGGCTCACTGCAGAATCTTGTTCAGTTAAATGCAGTCATGACCCTTGGCCCCAAATTCATTTCAGGATGTGGGAAGGAAAGCATCTCATTTTCCACTCCATACCTGCTCCCATCTCATTTATTACCCACAACGAGTGAGAATGGAGACAGCTGATTCGATTTGCACTTGAAAAACCCTGTTTGTGAGTGCAAAGCTTCATGGAATATTGCATGTAGACTGCAATACTAAGTCTGCAGGAAGTCCCCTTCTGGCCAGATGCACTGGGAATACCACTGACTCTGTGCCCACCGAACGGCTGCCAATTGCACCACAAATGGCTGATGGAGCATGGCTTGGTCTCTAGGGACCCCACAGGGCCTTGTACTTACCAGGTAGCAGGCACGGTACACAGCTGTGTCTCAGCAACCATGCCCCTTTCTCCAGTTGGGAAGGTGGCAGCAGCCAGAGGGGCAGGCAGGGTGTGCACAGGTAGGAAACGCAAAGCAGCGTGGGGAACTGTAGCAACATCTGGAGGCACCAGAACATGAACACTGCCATGCCTCCATCGAACCCAGAATGTTCCGTTCCGACTAGCAGCAATTCTCTGAAGTCCCAGGCAGAGAAGGGTATCTCCAATCGCCTGCAGCCTCATCTCTTGAAGGAGATGCCAAGGACTGAACCGGAACCTTCTGAATCAAAGCAGGTGCTCTACTACTGATCTATACGCCTTCCCACAGATTCCTCTAAATCCATTATTCATTGTGTAAAAGTCTGAAGAACACTGTGACAACAAAGATGCTTCCATTCACCAGTTGTCTGCAACTTCCTTAAAATCATATGCTCTGTAAACTCAGGGAAAAACTCTGATTCGTTTCTTGTAGCAAATGTGCAGCTGTCTTCCTGTTTTTATTGGAGATGCCGACTGAGGGCAAAAGAGTGACTAGTGCGCTGCCCAGGGCTTGTTGCCTCCAGAGCTGGTATCCAAACAGTCTGCAAAAGGAAGAAATCCTGCCTCTGTGGAGTCCAAACAAGGCAGCGTGATGTGCTAAGAATACCAGTGAGGATGCTGCTCGCCACACACCTTGGGTCACACAGAAAAGCGCTTTGGTACTGGAGCCGGTGCTATCCAGAGCAAGTTTTTTTCCATGAGGCATGGAAATCTAATTTACTCTTGTTCTTTAATATCTGTACTCTGGCATAACTTCAGCCATGGCAGGTGGTTGTTTCTGGCAGTTGCTTCAGCCACTTTCCCTAAGTGACAGGCAATGTACCCTTTTATTGTTTATCTAGAAGTAATTAAGTCTACCCTGCTGTTCATAAAAAGCACAGCAGTTTACAAGTTTAAATTAGATAATAAAAACTGTAAAGCAATGGTTTATTAATGCTAGACGGAAAGAAAAACAGTGCAGCCAAATAGCTGTAAAGCCTGGGACACAACAGTCAGCTTTGATTTTCTAAGGCCAGCTTGGATGAATAGGTGTTGTTGAACTGCCGGCAGAGAAGCAAAAGGAGGAGGCAGCACAAGCATTCCCTGGAAGCAAGCAGCACATCCTTTGGACCGTGGAAGTCAACTTCCCATTGGGAGAAAAGAGGGGACAACCCAGGGCAGGCTGCAAGAAAGGCCTTGGGGAATCCATGTGACTTGCGGGTTGTGCCACAAGCGCCTCACTACCTCTCTGGAATTGCAATTTGAGAAAGAAAAAAGGGGACCTCACTGAAGGTTTATCTGAAAATGCACAATGCAGGTAAGGAAAAGGGAAAGCAAGCAATGGGGAACATAGTTCTGTTGCCTTAAATTCAGAATATAACTGAGAGAGCTGCTAGTCTGAATCTTCCAGAATTCAGGCCATGTGTCAGAGAGAGCAATATGTTTGGCCCAGATTTGCCATGAATGAAAGTACCTTTAACCAACAGTCCATTTCAAGACTAATTAGCACAGCGGAAGAAAATCTTTCACAAACACCACAAGTATATCTCACATTGTCAGCAGCATTGCAGGAAAAGAAGTAATAGTAGCAAGAATTGTCAACTTCGAACACCAGCCTCATGGTGTTTATTTCACACTTTCATGCAGTCCGCATACAAGCACACACACTTCCTCTCTAAACATGTTGCATTGTTTAAATGTGTGCACTCTACTGTTTTCTACTTCAATTTATATTCCACAGCCAAAGTAGAGTGTGACTAAATTCATTGAGGGAAAGGATGGGGGCAAGGAACATGCAGGAAGTTAAATGTTGCTAATGGCTAGCTTACGGCAGCATAAGATTCACAGCGCACAGACAGGGTCCTGTGCAATCCTTTGGAAAAGTGAAGCAGGCATTGACCGAAATGCAGAAAACCAGACAAAGAGGAGCATTCGCAGAGGTTTCCAACACGACTCACCTCTGGCTGTCTCGGAGCAGCGAGCTGCTAATGCCCAAGCCCAGCAACAGGGAGGCAGGGAAGCAGGCATGCCCATCCTGGAGATGGAGAACACCCTTCCGGTGTTCCCAGCATTCCCCTGCCTGCAGCAAGACTTGGCAGACACAATATGGACGCCACAAAGCTCTCAGCCATGAGCAGCACAAGGAATTCCTATATGGCTGGAACAGATCAAATGGAGGAAAATAGGGACAGACTTTTTGAACAATTCAGAATTAATTGAAGTTTGAATTTACATTTTTCAAAGTGTTTAAGTACCTGGGACTGGATCTGGAACCTGCCTTCTGTTGATGGAGGGGCTTCATTCGCAGATGGTTCCTCTGCCCAGTCTTCAGGGTTCCTCTTGCCTGCAGCACATCTCCCTTCATTCAGCTGAGTCTTTTGACCCTCGATGAGGCATTTGCAGAGGACTGTAGGGGCTGCCATGGGGAGAGGGGCAGGGAAGCCTTCTTCTGCCAGACCCATTGCACAAGACCAACTCTGAATGGTGGACTTTGAAAACCATGTGAAACCAAGAGCACACAAGCCATTGCTTAAAGGAAGACTCTCTTACCATGAAATGCTATAGCTAGTGAAATGCCAGTCCCCTGGGCAGAGTAATCCTATGATCCCTGGACAGCACCAACAGGGGCACTACTTTTTCCAAATTCCCAGATCTGAGGTGGGACAAAAAACATTTGACCTTGGAGCTGAGAATCTGTGTGTGCAGCTGGTGTGGACGGAGCCATACTGGCTGCTTCTCTGAGGGTGTAAGAATGACCACAAGAGAAGGAGGAAGGGCAGAGAGGGAGAAGGAAGGAAATCAGGTATCCCGTATCCCAGGTAAGTGATGTGTAATGAATCTCATTTCTGGGTGGGTATGCATTGGATTTTCTCAGCTCTCCAGACTCTGGCCTGCTTCCTCTCTGCTCCAAGTCCAACTCATGCCAAGTATTCACACAAGCGTTGTCCACCAGAAAGTAAGTGCAAGGCTTATATATTCTATTACAGACACACAGGTATGTATATCCAGAAAGGCCAGTTTGCACATGTGCTGCCTGCCACCCATACATCCACTGTGCACACATGTGAGTTGCAGGCTTTGTGTATCTGATGGGAAGGTTCTTCAGTGCAAAGAAGGGCCCCTCTAGCCTGTGTGAGCATCTGTGAATATGAGGTTTGGCTCATTTCCTAGGCCAGGACAGGGTGTGGGAAAGAAGTCTGGTGAGCACAAGATGGCCAGATTCTGGGTTAATCTTTGTATCCCTGGGGCCAGACCATGATGTATTGTGGAAGCACATCGGCCTCCTTCCCTTTCCATCTGAAGGCCTCGGCCAGAAGTCCAAGAGTGGCTGTCTAGCTGACTTTCAATGAATGCGTATGGAGGCAAATAGCACCTCCACCTTCCCCCCATCTTGTATAGGGTGCCTGTGGTAATCCTCGAAGCACAAAGGATTACAGGCATCCCACTGGATCGTGGCCCCAGTGAGATGACCTGCCAAGAGAAATGGGAGGGAGCTCTACCATACGTCAGAATATGAGGCAGCAAGAACACAAACAATGAAGTAACCATTGGGTAGAAAATACAGCCATACTGTAAATTTGTATTGGCTTGGTTTCTATTTGCCTGTTTCCATGATGATTGAGCTTTAAGGATGCTTGGTCTGGGAATCTCTAACTCCACCCTGTAGATATACTCATTTAAATTGACTTTTGGCTTTTGTTAGTTTATTTGGTGTCATTTCCCTTGCCTGATCTTTACATTGTTATTGCTTTTTACTTTGCATCTTACTGGGTGTCTCTGAGTCTATTGAATTGTCTTGGTCTCATTGTTAACCACTTTGAACACCATGTAGTGGTCAAGTTGCAAAGAAAGGGAAGTAAATGGCTGAAGTCTTTTCAACCATTAATCACACAATACATTAATTCTGCCCTGTATGTGCATAGGCTCCTGTGCAGACATGGTGCCCGACACATGAATGTTATTCATGCCAAGAAAGGAAACCGTCCTTCTAGTGATCATGGACTGAAGGACAGAGGAGCTGTTTCTTTTCAACTTCCAGAGCAACCTGGCTCTCATCTTTCAGGTATCCTTTTCCAACCTCACTGAGCCAAGCAGCCTCCCCTCAGATTCATCTGCATGGGTCAGGTATGTGTGCATCAGAGAACCCAAGTCCTTGCTAGTTTTCACAAAAGCAGTTTTCAAGACCTTTCCAGACATGGTGAAGCAAAATACCCTCCACTTTTTCTTTCCCGTTAGCAAAATCTAGGCACAAGCAGTCATATCTCAACCACCTCAACAACATGTGCATCTAAAATTCAGTGAACTCTTGTTGCCTCCAGGTTTATCTTGAATCTTCATTTTAAACTGTGTTATAACTTCAGATATTTCTGCTTCTTTTCCCCAACCTTGCATCCCACTCCAAATGCATATATTTTAGCTATATTGTGATCGTCAATTCCAATGTCTCCAAGATGACTTCTTATGATAAAAGTTGAGCATGGAGTCCAAAGTTAATGATCCCAAGAGCTACTGTCCTACATTTTTGATATTGTAACTTTCTCCTCTACCTGATTGGACTGAATCACTACCCCAGGCAGCTTCACCTACAGCTCTCACCCACCCACACCCACAGTCACTCATCCTCAGAGCCAAATTCAGGCAGGAGTCATTGCAGTAATTTTCTTTTCCCAAGCAGTTGCAAGTTGTTTTGTCTAAAGTCACTTATACAGCAGATGATAGGCAAACCTGTCCTCCAAATCACTCTGCTGAACTGAACAGCTAGAAAGGTAATCCAATGAACACTAACATTTCTTACGAGCAGCAGCTACTTCCACAACATATATTGAGAAAGCTGAATCCACAGGTAACCTACCATCCATTCTTGCTTCATTTCAAATGTCCCATAGCTTAAACCGTTGAGATAGCCATGCCACCTTCCCTAACAGATCTCAGGTATCCTACATGTGTGCTGAAAGAGAAATACACACAATGCATGCTCAAGGGCACTCTTGTCTTTATTGTTATACTGCATGTTCCAGGCATGAGCCTCAAAATGGGCTTTTGAAATTGAACCATGTAGCCACTCCCTCCTGGCTGAACCTTAAATCCTAGGATGACTTTTCCACTATAAGAAGTCAGTTTGTCCGGCTCTGCTGGGGACAAAATGCTCTGAGTCAGCCACGTAATACTCTCCCCCTTCATGTTACCACCTCCAGTTCTGGGCCATGGAACAGATTTGCTGAATGTTACCCATCCATCCAGGTCTGGTGAAGGTGAGGTTGCACTAGCAAAACAGTCTTCTCCTCCTTCTCTGTAAGCACAGGATACACGTTGTCATTCTGTATTTGTGCAGTTTTTGCAGTCCTGAAGATTTATATGCTGGTGTTTCAACTGCAAACATGAAGCCTTTCATTTGTGTTTAATTCTGACTTTCAGAAAGAACAGCCTGGAATTTCCTAATCTCAATCTCACTTCCCCCCTGCTCCCCTCTGACACAAGATGTCTGTTTCAGGAAAAACATCTTGTCTATGGATGTTTTTCCAAAAAAGAAATTTTGATCAAGTGAGAGACTGCCTTGTACTGGAACAAAACTTTCCATTTTAAGGGAATACATTTTTCTTCTTCGGCAGAACAGGAAAAAGAACATGTTTTTAGATGACAGGAAATCATTTTTCACCATTCATATAACAAAACTGCATCAGGAGTATCTGGCCCAGGTGGATTCAGTTTGCTTCTGTCAAAGGCTGACTGACATGAGCTTTTCCAACATCTGTCTCGGGGTTCTTCTACATATGTCAACCTTCCACAATACGAGTCTCCAGAAATGCGAGTTAATTATTTGATGTATTTTCAGTATGAGGGCAACTTATTTCCTCAAACTTGAAGGGAGTCTCCCCTATCAATCCCAGATTAAAGAGGGCTTTTCCCTTCAGAGTTTGGGAGATGGGCTGTTCACACTGTTCATAAATCTTTGTCCAGAAGTGGTCCCAGTCCATGACAACTTGATTGTAAGAGCTCTCTTTCCCTCGCTAAAATATCTTGATTGCCTATTTTCATCCTTAACTGTGCTTTATAACCATGAAGCATCTTGTGCTACATGAATGACTTCCTATATTCTCTGGACTAATTAACCACGTAACTTAGAGTTTTGTGCTTTAATATCTCTCATTTCCTAAATTACCCTCCATTCCCTGAAGTGATTAAATATGTTTGTGTTGCCTTCACTTCACACCTGTATAACATCCTACCATGCCTCACTCCCAATACCATTTGTAAATGGATATGATTCGTCTTCCCACTACTTCGCAAAAGGTCTAGCTGTTTGTTGCAGTGATCAGCCAGCAGAATGCAGAGGTCTAGGGGAATCTGTAGCCCATGGACACATGCCTTCAACCAGACAGGGGAATTGCACTGACTGGCCATGAAGCTACAGGCTGTGTTTGCACATTAATACTAAACCATAGTTTATTTTAACAATGGTTTGTTGCTTTAATTTCTTATTGTATTGAAAATGTTCAAAGCAAGGGCAGCTTGCTTTCCCTATTTCCATTTTGTTTTCCTCCTGCATATGTTGCCAGTCTTCAGGCTGCCTTTGCTCAGCACCTATTTCAAAGTAAACAGAAGCACAAACAAGCCAAGAATATGCCACAGTTGTGGGTTCAGACATCATGAAAAGACATGGTTCAAACAAGCCAGGCTTTGCATCAACAAATCATGACTTCTACTTGGCGGTTGTAGCTATTATCAGCCTGGTTTGTTGGCAGGAATGGGTTTGGTCACAATGGCCAGATTCAGATGATTAATGGGGAAAGAAGTAATGGCAGCTTATTTTTAGGCTCTGGCGTATGCCGGGAAAGTCCAGATGAATCCTCAAATAAAAAGATATGTTTTTGCATACCCTTTAATATAAAATCTGGCAGCAGTGCCCTTGCTCCTCTCCACTCAAAGAGACTAGAACTTTTCACCCAGCTCCACACACCTGGGAAAAGCAGGCAGCTCTGGGGGCTCTATTATGCATGCATTCTCAGACAAGCCATCTGGGAAGCTACACTTTCTTTGCAATGTAAAATACCTAGGCAGCTCACCTTTGTCTTAAGGAATTCTGTATCTCTGATTGCAAAAACAACATTTTAAACCTCTAGATTTCTGTAACTCCTGATTGTTTTGTTTGTCATCTGTTACTCAAGCCTTTGATGAGTCATGTTGTTTCTCCTGATGTCTATAATGATTTCTCAGTGTTTCTGTATTTTTCCCCATTGTCCTTGCCTCCTCACCCATTCAGAATCTCATCACTGCCTTGAAACTGCGTACGTGACTCACAACCTATAAAACATTCTGTGTATGCTCAGGGAACTTGTAGGGAAATTAGCTACACGGTAGCGCTGTTATATTTTGTCTCTGTCGGAGGTGTTCCTGGGTGACCTTGTCAATAAACTGCTGAGGTCTGAGCATGGTGTCTTCTGTGTGGATCCAAGCATACATTCTCCCATGCTATGATCCCAAAATTTCCTGACAGGTGGTTTTCAAGCTACCCCCACAGCCACTGCATTTTGCAAGTGCCATGCCACAAGGGAAGCTAGGCGACTCTCATGGTGCAGGGCAAGCATACAAGAAGCAGGGGAAAGAAGCTACAGTGGCTTCTCCCCGCCACAGTTGTGAGAAATCAGCTGATGAGAACCAGGTTTCAACAAGCCACATAATGGCTTAATGTCACATGTGAACCAGGCCATGCAGCTGGCTTGCCTTTCAATAGGCTGCCTGGTCTCTGCAGCACCTTATCACGCAGGGACTGTTTATAGCAGCATCATTTCTGCATGTGAGTAGTAAAAGCCAATCCTAGCTACAGTGGGGCATGCGACCTTTAGGACACCCACCAGGAGACAGAATAGGAGGCAGCACAGCAAGCTGCCTTGCACTGCATCAGAATGTTGGTCCAACTATACAGAAGGGAAACTGCTTGCAACACTTTCAGGCAAGGCTCTCTCAAGTATAACTGGAGTTGCCAAGAACTGGACTTGGGGCATTTAGCATGCAAGACACATGCTCTGCCATCACAAGAGAGCTCTTAAAAGAGGCACATGGATAGCAATTTAGCACATGGTGATCAAAGGTGCTTAGGGATATAAAATAAATTATTTCTATTTCTTTTTAATTGGGGTTTATCCAGTTTGCATCTCCTGGACTGAATATGGATTTGAACAAATTCTGTGGTTGACATCTACACATTTCTGAGCTTGCAGTGTGATTTCTAGATGCAATAAATGTGCTTGACAGCATGTACACATTTGCAGTAGTACACAACAATGTGCACAGACACACTTTAGTCATGCAGGGGAAGAATGAGTGCATCACGAAGATTTGCACAATTGTTATGTACATTCAGAAAAATCTGCATAAAAATAATACAAATTTTCATGCAAAAATAAAGATTACTATCTGATACAGACATGAGACAGAACCGGCTTCAAGGTCGAATTCAGATAATCTCAACAAATGCTTATACACACATCCCTCAATATGCCACTAATTATTGCATAGGTCAGACTAATTGTATAGGTTACATCTTATCTGCCTCAGAGGTGTGACCTAGCAGTTCATTAAGAAAAGATTATGTGTCATCTGCTGCAGGAGCCTACAGGAGCTATATAGGAGAGTGGGGAGGTTTGTGAGGGTGGAAAGCCTATGAGCAATTTAGGAAAATTTTCCATTCTCTGTTTGCTGCTGCTGCCGCCTTATGATTTGAATCGTTTGCAGCTTTACCATGATGTATCTGATCTTGTACTATATTGCAAGCCACTCTTAGGACTTGATAAAGCAGAAGTTGAAATAAATAAAATATTGAAATGTGTGTTTGCCAATCCCTAAATGGCATTTATGCTTTAACCAAGTTGAAGATGCTGTTGGGTGTTCATTTGATTATGTGCTGTGGGAAAAGTTAAATAATTCCAGTAAATTAGGGTGCAGGTGCCGCAAAGGATGCTGAACACAGACATGAATCCCTTTGTGTTATACCGAAGGCAACATGCAAAAGCATTGGGGTGGGGACTTGGGGAGCCCAAACACCTCACAGTAATTTATGTAAATATATGCATATGCCACACTTCCCAGTGCATCGCATGGAGGTTTGGGCTCAAGCCCATTATGATCTCTGGGGAGCTTCCTCCAGCCCTTTCATGTGGTACAGTGGTACAAGTTGAAGGGGAAGCACTCAGCACTACAGTTCCCATCGACCGCGGCGGGGAGGGGGGCTCCTATACTTGCTGGGACTCTCCCTTTCAGGGGACTGCAACACTTCAGGCAGCTGCTTTGCTTTATATCACCAAACCAGTTTTAGCAGCTGTTCTATTTAGTTAGTTAGATAACTATCATCCAGTACTTCTCAAAATCCAAACAGCTTCTACAAAAATACATAAAATGCATTCAAAACATTTGAAAAGCAGTGTAACGTCAAGACCATGGCCAGTCAGCAAGAAAATAAGACTTTCTATAGCAAGCCCCAAAACAGCACAGTGCCAGAAGGTTGCTCTGGAAGCTGGCCAGGCTCTTGTCCTGGTGGCACCTGCTCAGGTCCATGTGAAGCCACCAAAGACTGTCCCCTGATAAGCTCAGTGGTTGGGAGAAAAGGAAGACACTTTCTCAGCTATCCTGGTCTCGGGTTGCTCAGGACTTCTGCAGTAGCACCAGAACTTTAAACCTGGCCCAGTTGCAAAATGGTAGCCAGCAGAGTTCCTCCAGCAAAGTGTTGAAAAGAGGAAGCACTTGAAAAGAGGCAGCACATTCTGCACTATCTTCAGCTTCTGGGGCAACCTTCTGGCAGTAATCCAGGCCTGAGGTGACCAGCACCTGTATCACTGAGGTCAAGCTGTCCCTGTCCAGGGTATGCTGCAGCTGGCAAACCAATCAGAGATGGTAAAGGCACTCCAGAGGGAGCGGGGAACTCAGGGTGGGGGGAGGGTGGCAGATGACGACAGCATCCATGCTAATAAAGATGCCCCAGCACTGTGTCCATGTGAGTCCCACCTGCACAGTAGCACTGGTTAAACGGCTGTGTATGGAGGGCACCCGCTGCATCTCCTAATCCAGGTCCTCTGGCCATGAGGCGGAGCAGGATACCCAGGCTGAGGCATGAGTGACCTGCTTCTCCAGAGGAGGGAGGAGCTCGATTGGCCCAGCCTTGTTGGAGAACCGGCCACAACACACCTCTTCTACACAAGTTGTTGACTGTGTATCTGCTGGGGACTTGGCTGAGCAGATTGAGCAGGGCTACCATGTGCAACCCTGGTGGCCTTTTCAACACACGAGGAGCTTGCATTTGTGTAGCAGTGAAAGAATGGTCCTTGTTTACAAAACAGTGGCACTAAGCAGAACTGTGTGTGCCATAAAGAATCAGCGATCCATTTTCATGCTTCCTATGCATCCATCCTTTTTCTTCCCCTCTTTCTTCCCCTCTCCCTTCCTCCTTCTCAGTGTCTTACACTTTACTTTCAAGAAGCATGTGTCCTGCTGCAATAGTCAGAATGAGGCAATAGAATAGCTTCTCTGGCTACATTGTCAAGAATTCTAGCAATTTTGTTCCTCCTGCTCCATGTTGGGGACAAAAATTTGTACAAAATGCTCATTTCCAGAAATATGGAAAAGCTTTTCTGCAATCGCATGCACTGCCCAGATAGCATGACTGGAGTATTATTTTCCCATCATCCTGCTGCGCCTTAGAATGCCCTTAAAATCCTAGTCACAGATTACTTCCAATCACTGCTGGTTTGCCTAATTTGGGGATGGACAGCATTTTGTTTGTTTTTCTTCAAAATCATGTAGATCATTTCAGTGCCATCCTGAAATTTATCAAAACAATTCTCTTGTGTGTAAAGGGTGGGGAGAGGAATTGTACTTGTGTGACGGGTGATGGGGACATCTCAGCTTTGCTAAAATCTAAAAGCATCTAAAATCTCAGAAGTCTGTTCAGAAGAGCTCTGCTGGATCAGGGCAAGGAGCCATTCAGTTCAGCATGCTGTCCATGCAGAAGCCAGCCAGCTGCCCAAGCAGGCCGTGTGTGCAAAAGCTGCCCATGTTCCCAGCAACTGGTACACACAGGCAGGCTGTCCCTACTGGCACTTATGAATACCTCTGACATCACAGTGAATACAATGTATACTTAGAACATCACAAAGGATGAGACTCAGCTTGTTGTGCCTGCTTATTTATGGAACCATTTTATTTTTATACACACACATATAATTCTGCAGTAATGCTCAGTGGCTGCAATATGAACATTTATGTACACCATTTTGATTTTCTTGGAATGTGTCTTCTTTGCCTGTACCACATCAAGCACTTTTTCCTTTCAAAAAGGAGACAGCAGAAGCAACAAACTGCATCCTCCACTGCCGGATGCGTCCCTGATGCAATGGTCCTTTTGCCCAGACATGCCCAGACATGCACAAGGCAGCATCACTTTTGCATGGGGATCAGACAAAGGAAGCTGCTCCCCTTTTTCAGGTGGTGGGTAGAGTGAAGATTGTCTCCATAAAATCGCTCTGACAGCTCAGGCAGCAGCCTGGAATTCCCTGCAACCTGCAGTTGATTCAGATTTGGCTATCCCAAACTAATATTGTTGCAGAATGGACATTGCTTTCAGGCTACGTGATGCAAACCGACAGCACTGGCTCAACCCGTCCGTTAGAAAAACAAGCACCATTTCAAACAAACTGTATTATACAACACTGAATAATAAATTTTATCTCTAAAACCTGCATGGGGCAAAGGTTGTTAAATGAATTAATGCTCAGAATAGTGCCTGTTTCCTGCATTGATGATGCAAGCTGGTAGGAAAGAGTGTGAAACCCACGCAAAGTCTTCTCGTGTGTATGAATTTCATGTCTATTTCTTCAATAGCATGAATGTACAGTGTACATTCACTGGGCAGCCTTGTGAATTGCCATGCCAAAGAATTGCTATTTTTTAAAGTCTCAACAAAAAACCTAAATATTTTCGACAATCGCCATATTTCAGCTGCTTCTTTTGTTATTCTGTTCTACTCCATTCATTTGTTTTGTCACTCCTTTTTTATTTTGTTCCACAAGTTAGCATGAAACATGTGTTCCATCTTCTTATAAATTCTGTTTGTGGGAGTAAAGGTGGGTGGAATCTCTTGGCTGGGAGTCATTTTCCAGTCCTGTCACCACTGAGTAAGTGGAAGAAGCCACTGAAATAGAAACAAAGAGAAAAAATGGGATGAAAAGGAGAGAGATAGCCATGAACAGGGCCTCGTATGACCATATGGCCCACATCGCCTCTGTCAGCTCCAAGAAAAAAGAAACAGGCAAATGCATACTAAGGGCAATTGATTCAAGTTTAACACTATTGCCTTTATGTCTCTGCTCTGTAAGCTCCAGGGGAAAAAAAACAGAACACAACAGGCAAGTGCATACCAAGTATAATCAGTTTAACTCTTTTTCTGTTATGCAGTAATAACGTTTTTAAAAATTTTGTGTCTGACACTGTTTTCTTATGCTTGTTTCCAGTTGCAGAGCATCCGTTGTCTGACTTTTTACACTAAGATTTCTGAAATTATTCCACCAGGTCCTGCTAAATTATCAATCATTTGTCTATGCCATATCTGGCAGGTGGAAACCTTCCATATATTGTTGAGCTTAACTCCCATCATCCTTGAACATTGGCCAGACTGGGTGGAATGATGGGAGTTGCAATCCTACACATTTGAGGCACATCAGATTAGGAGCCACTGGCAAGCCACTTACACAGAGAAGAGGCAGAGGAGAGAGCCTTTGTTGTGTAATGGCAGGAAATGGGACAATTAGCAATTTATAAGAGAGGCCATTTTTCATTTGCGACATTCCTGGAGTTGGCCATGTCTGGTATTCAGATGTCGGTTGACTTACAGTAAAGGATGTGTAGCTAGACCATTCCAGAACTCACTCACAGCATGTCTAACTAGCCTGCGGCCCTCCACATGCTGCTTTCTTAGTCCGACTTGGAATAAAGCTATTGAAACAAAGGGAGCTTAAGTTAAACTGACATTAGATATAACCTGTTATCGGAGTACAAGTCCCATCTACCCCAGTCAACTTGATCAATGGCCATGTAGGCCATTGGGAGTTGCTGCCCAACATGTCTGGAAAGTACCATGGTCAGGAATCCTGCTGTTTTTATTTGCTCTGGAATAGTTTAGCCCATGCTTACTTTTGAAGCAGGGTAGGGTATTTCCAACCACACCACTTTCCATTTCCACAACACTTAACAAATTAGTGGAATATTTTGTTTCTTAATGGACTTTTTCATTATTTGGCTGCTAATTATACAGTGTTATGAAATAGCTGCAATCCTGTATCCACTTAGCTGGGAGTAAGCCTTATTGAACTCAGTGGGACTCAACTTCTGAATAGGTGAGCATAGGAGTGAAATCTATTCATGTTTCCTGGAAGTAAGTCCCACTGAACACCATGGACCTTCATTCTGATTAAATTACATAGGGTTGCACTGTGAAGTAATGGTTACTTGCAGGAGGAGTGGAAAAAGTACACTGCAATTTTGCACTTAGACAGTCAAGAAAGAAACTGGAAACCCATGCATACCTACCTGGAATACGTCCCACTGACCACTGCGGAAGATAAAATAAATGAGCACAGGTATGTGCTGTTTGTCTGATCAGATGGTTTAACAGCAATAAGGAAATGTGTACTACTCGAATTAAAATATACCGGAAAATCACAACTGCCCTATACTGCTATCAGGTTTTGTAGCTCAAACTGAATTGCAGCTGCAGGAAGCAAAATGGCAAATTGTGTATTGTTGTATTTATATTTTAATGAGCTGTTTGGAGAAAGGGTTGTTTTGGCATACTAGCTGCATAAAAAGAAACTTTAACTAACATTAAGTAGTGTGGTGTAACCTGTTGCATGCCTTTGTGGAAATAAACCCCACTAAGTAAAAGGAGGTTTATTCCCAGATATGCTTGCAGCTTTAATACTCAGGAAGCTCAGGACTACGGCCCAAATATCCCTGTGCAGGCATTAAGGTGCATGTGTGATGAAGTCACTAGGCATCTCTCCCTGCCCCACACACAGAGATCTGTCTTCACAAGATGTTGAGATGGAGCATACAGGTGAGGCAGTGGCTTCACCTTTTCAACTAATCCAGGTGAGGCAGTGGCTGTCCTGAACCAGTGCCTAATAGGCTGGATGAGGGCCAATAAACTGACGCTCGATCCAAATAAGATGGAGGTTCTGTTGGTGGGTGATCTGAGCTCCTGGGTAGGTGACTTGGACCTTGCCCCGGATGGGGTTGCACTCCCTCTAAAGGACAGGGTCCGCAGCTTGGGAGTGCTCCTCGACCCGGAGCTGTCCCTGGAAGCCCAAGTGACAGGGGTGGCAAGGAGTGCTTTCCTTCAGCTTCAGCTAATCCATCAGCTGTGTCCCTACCTGGAGGAAGATTGCCTAGCAACAGTAACACACACATTGGTAACTTCCTGGTTGGATTTCTGTAACGCACTTTATGTGGGGCTGCCCTTGAAGACAGTCCGGATACTTCAGATGGTTCAAAATAGAGCTCCCAGGATGCTGTCAGGGACTGGGCGTTATTCTCATATAACCCCAGTCCTCTATCAGCTCCATTGGCTTCCCATTGAAGTCTGGGCTCAATTCAAGGTGCTGGGTATTACCTATAAAGCCCTAAACAGCTTGGGACCAGGATACCTAAAGGAATGCCTTCTTCCCTATTTGCCCTCCCACCCCCTGAGATCAGCAACAGAAGCCCTTCTCTGGGAACCCTCTGTGAAAGATGTTAGGAGACAGAGCACCCGGAGGAGGGCTTTCTCTGCGGTGGTGCCCTGACTATGGAATGCGCTCCCCAGAGAGGTCCACCTGGCACCATCATTATATGTTTTTTGGTGCCAGGTTAAGACCTTTTAATTTAATCAATATTTTAATATGGTTTAATATTGAATTTTATTATTGTATTTTATTAATTTGCAGCCAGAGTGGGTCGCCATCCAGACAGCCCTTTGGGCTACTAGGGTGCTATATAAATAAATACAACTGCTCATACATACTTGCATAGAAAGCACCAAGGCATGCAAAAGGCAAAATGAGCATAGTAATGTATCATAACATGGGCTATCCCCAGTAGTTAGGGGAGTTGGAACATTGCGAGATCATTAAACATGGAGCAGGAGAGGCTGGTGTGTGTGTGTGTGTGTGTGTGTGCGCGCGCGCGCATGCACATTCCTCTCTTAATTTCTCTTGCACACAGGCTGCTGAGATGTACACTGCTATGTGCACATAAACGACTCACAAAACTGTCCCAAGATTTTTGAGTGGAAGCAAAGTGGCACACCACCGTGCTGTCCAATCACAGGGAACGGTGGGGCTCTTGTACAGATGATTAGCTGGGGTGGGTTACTCCATCTGAATTCCAGTGTGTGTGTGTGTGTGTGTGTGTGTGTGTAAAACTGATCTCTGTGAAATTCTCAGGCAAATGCAGAAAGTCTTTTGCAAAGCAGCCTACAGGTGGATGCATAGCATAGAAACAGTTGATCTTAAGCAGCAGTTGCAACCAGATCACCACACCTGCTTCCAGGTGGCCCTATTTTCACTTCTTGCTCTCCGGTGAATAATGTCATACCATTGGTTGTGTTTGTTTGATTATTTTAGCAAAAATATTACTTGGAAGATCACTTGAGGATCTGGAGGTATGGACCTGATGTACCTGGAAGAGTTTTATTTTATACAGGAGCACAAAGCAATGTGCAGGTCACCAGTCTCCTTTCCAGAAAATGGTGAAGATGTGGGAGGAGAAAGAGAGAGAGAAAACAAGAAGCTCTCCTGCTTCATATTTAATGATTACCTACTGTAACTCAAGTTTTGCTTAGTTAACCATCTTTGCTACTTTTCCATTCCTGCTGTGAAAATGTGTTCATAGTTAACTCCCTTTCACCTAGGCCATGCCAACTCTCAGCTGATGGGCCTCTGTTTATCCAGATCAATGCCGACTAAGCAGGATTATGAGATCAGATTCATCCAGAGGCTATAATTCTGTCATCCTGAGGAACACACTCTGGCGGGTGTGAGGTGCTTAATCTTACAGATTTACTAGAAGGATCTGGGGCTTTAAAAATGCTGTTTTACGTCATGTCCCAAAAGCTGCTTTATACACTGGTAGGAATAGCAAAGAGGTAGAATTAAAATAAAGTTTCAGAGAGCAGGTTATACACACAGAAAAACAAGGCGAAGAGAGTGACCTTTAGGAGTCTGCCATGATTACATTTCACCCTTGTCCTAGTGGAGAGAGACATGATTAAAAGACACGATCAAATGACATATTTTCAAGGATGTCTAAAAACTTCCTGAAGGCTTTAAAGAAGGCATAAGAAAGAGCCTGATCACTTTGGAAACTGTGCTTTACCAATCAACAGTAAATCTATCAAATGTGGATTTTGCCTATCCTCTTGTTTCCCTCCAGATAGAGGGGGTCCTTCAGCTCCCCTTAGCCCTCATCTTGGATGATGGAGAAAGAACAGAAAGGGCATCAGTCAGTTTGCTCTCTGCCCCCCAAAACTGCACTGACCCCAAAAACCAGTGAACACACTTCACGGGGTGGTGGGATGGGACATTGGTTGGCCCAGCCTTAGAGCTAACCCAGAAGGAATGATAAACAGAAGAAAAGACAACTAGCTTCAGCAGGCACTAAGGACTTTCAAGCTGGCCAGGTAGTTTGGATTGCTCCTTCAAGAGCTGAAGGAATTTGGTTCTTGTCAACTCAGTCAGCACCTATAAGGGCAGTATGGCCTTGGCAGTTTTATTTCCAATACCTTTCATAATTACGCCTACCATGAAGTTTGCCTTTTTCACAGCGGTTTCATTCCAGGTGAGCATTTTAATTGGATTGTCCATCACAAACCAAAGAACCCTTTTGGTCAGTCACTGATAGCTCAAATCCTATCAGCTCATGCTTCAAGTTGGGAATTTTTGAACCATCATGCATTATTTTATTTGTGCTTTTCTGAACCAAATTTGCTGTTTTCATGCCCAGTCTTTCAGCTTTCAGAGATCCTTTTGGAGCTCTTCACAATCCTGTTCTGTTCAAAGCACCCTAAATAATTTGGCATCATCACCAAACTTGGCCACTTCACTGCTTTTTCCTAATTCCAAATCATTTATATAGATCCCTGATCTACTGTGTACATGAATCCATTGGCGAATATACCATTTATTCCTACTTTCTGATATCTATTCTTTAATCAGTTATTGATCCAAAAGATGACACCCCACCTTAATCCATGACTACTAAGCTTGCTCAGGAATTTCTGGTAAGGGGCTTTGTCAAAAAGCCTTTTGGAAGTCTATGTAAACAATGTCTGTGTTTCCCATCTGTCCACATGTTTATGGAGAAGGTTAGTGAGTCAGGACTTAAGTTTCTGGAAGACATCTTGATTCTTTTTAAGCAAGGCCTGCCCTTCTATAGAATACCTAATTTTATCTTTAATAACACTTTCAGCTGATTGACCAAGAGCAGATATTAGGCTAACTAGACATATTATTTATTTCATTTTTTACTGCCCAACAGCCAAGGTTCTCGTATATGCCACCAACATTCCTAAGATGGATGATTCCTCACCCCCAGCCCAACTGATTTGTGGTTTACCTCCGAAAATAGCCAAGCTATTTTCCATAAAATTATGCTTGGCTGATTTGTAATCCTACCCAATTCTCCCCATCTGGAGTTTGCAATACTTTGTTTCAAAGATGAATTTTACTTAAATTTTACTTCAGAGCTGTGTGCACTAGGCCTCTCAAACCCCACCTTATTTCTTGGGAGCAAAATTATGAGCACATTTCAGAATAGGATTATCTTCAACTTTTTCTCAGGGACTGGGCTCACTATTAGCAATGGCAATAAAATAGCTCCTTCCTTCCTTCCTTCCCCTAAGTATTTCTTGTTTTTTTACAGAGTCAGCCTCACAGGACTTTGCGTTCTCCACAGTGCTTATACCTGGACACATGTGGGACATTCTGAGGGACAAATGGCATCAGGCATGCAAAAAATGGCAGAGAGCTCATAGAAAATAGTTCTGCAAAGTGGTCCTCTTTTTCTATGACGGTGAGAAAAAGAACAATAACATAAATGTACCTGGGGGAAAATGGTTGTATGAGACATTTCAGTTCAGCTCTAAACTTACATCCCCTTCTTTTAATTACATCCAATAGGTTGGGACCCCTATTTCTTAGTGGATCAGCACTTTCTATGAGAAAAAACACCATAAGAAGCTGTATTAACTAGGTCACTGGGACAAGACCAAGTATGATGACAGATAAGCTCATTAATGAGCACTTTGTCCCTTGCCTATTGAGCTTGTATACTATACAATATGAGGAATGGATCGATGGCCAATCAATACCAATATGGCAAGATTTGCATCATTGGAGTTTGGAAAATGTCAGTCCACTCTAAAGAACACTGGGGTGATCTAAGCAAAGCTTTAATGGCAAAGCTTTAATGGGTGCTCCACAAAGAAATAAAATATCAACTTGTTAAATATACAGATAAACTTTCCATTTTCTTAGGAGTCAGTAGAATTCTGGGGCATAACCATAGCCAGTATACTGACTTTATCTGGATTCTGTGAAGTGTTCTGTGAAGGCAGTTCTTGACATGTTTTTACACCAGCTTGTTTAAAACAGTAATATTTACAGCGTAATCTGCTGGCTTGCACTTTCAGTGTTTGTAAACTTACAACCCGTTCATGAGTCTTGCTCTCTTTACTCCTGTGTGCCATCCAATGATGAGACAAGGTTTCATGCAAAACATTCTTATTAATTGAGCACTTTGGTCAGGATATTTGATCTCAAGTCAAAAACCGTTATGGAAAAAGCTTGAAGACTCTTTGTTGTTTTCACATTTTAAACACTCCTTCCTTTATGCACAATATTAAGAATTAATGCTGCTGGCATAATTTAAGAACATTTAGAAAAGCTTTGAACCTCAGATGTTTCTGAAATTCAAAATATGTTTAGTTTTCAGGTGAAAGTTAAGGTCAGTTTTTATCATCCACTAAATTGTTGGTGGAAACTTACATAGAAATGTAAATGAATAGCTTGACTAGTTTAAAAGAAATATTTCTTTTATCCATCTGCAATTTTCCATGTTGGATCTTTGTTGATTAAGTAATTTTATACTTCTTTGAAGCATTCATTAAAAAGAAGAAGATAAAATCAGTGGTTACAAGTTATGTTGTTTTTAACCAATGTTTTGCATGGGATTTGTTTAGGAAAAAATGCAGTGAAACACCAAAATGAGATAATGATGGGGTTTTTGTTTGTGTTTATCCAAGTTTTCCCCTTTCTCTTTTGCCCAAACAGTTAAAGCCCACCGCTGACTAAAGGAGTCATCTCATGTATGTCCTCAAATAAAGAAGGCTTCTGCCGAAGGAGCAGAGAAACTGATGTCCATGCTCAGGTTGCTATTCTTGGAGACCATTCCACCTGGAAAGACTGGGGATGGGACTCTCAGCCATTCTCCATCCCTAGATCATTTAGGTGATGTGCTCTTCTTTTAACACAGGAGCAATACCTATTAACGCACAGCTCAGGAATCTTGATCCAGTAATCCCCGGAGGAAACATGGTGGGCCAATTCAACAGAGGATCTTCAGGCTGCAGGGATCTACTTGGGGGAGAGGCACATTGGATGGTGAGATGCTACATGCAGTCAAGAGTAGCGAGTCAAGTGTTTTGCCTTCGTTTTAAATGTAGTCTCAGAGTACAGCAATTTCACCCTCTTCTGCGAGTGAAGGACAGCCAGTCATTTAGATGAAAAGAAGTGCCTTTGGTGGAAGTGGCTAAACACCCTTGCCCACCACCCACAATGCCCTGAATCAGATAAAGGCCCCATCAACATTGCAGCAGGTTTAATTTTGTCCAACAGGCCACTGTGGATATTCAGATCAAGTGTGGGAGCCCCATCTACATAACACTGCCCTTCATCTCATCCCTGGCGTGATAATGCAGTTCACCCTTCCTCAACCT
Source organism: Varanus komodoensis (assembly GCF_004798865.1). Taxonomy (NCBI): domain Eukaryota; kingdom Metazoa; phylum Chordata; class Lepidosauria; order Squamata; family Varanidae; genus Varanus; species Varanus komodoensis. The sequence continues at coordinate 230,101 of NW_025336669.1, read as the reverse complement.
GGTGCCACCCAGCTGTGTTGGACGACAGCAGATGTTCACTCGATTAGGGAAGAGTGCTATGGTCATAGGACCCTCGGAGCAACTTTCATAGGCACTGATGGAGCTACAGAAATTAAAAGCTTGGCATTGGCTTCATCTGGGCTTTTTCCTAAAGTTTCAAAGCAGAATTCAACCAGTTGCTTGCCATGGATCCTTGTACATGAATCTGGGGGTCAAAACAAAAATTAATTTAAATTTGTGTCTAGCAGAAATGTCTTTTAAAATTTTACTCGAGAGTTGGCTGGGGGGGGGGCACAACTGGGACCTTAAAAGACCCTCTACCCCTATGTTAGAGAAAGTTGCTACAACCAGCAGCACTCTGAACTGGGTGTGGAATGACATGTGCTCTCTGTTGCGATGTCTTGGCCTCCACAGGTTGGTGATCAGGTTGGTGGGCAGAAGTAAGCTTTCCTGTTGGTGGCATCAAGCCTACAAAACTCCTTCGCATGGATGCATTGTTCTCTTATCCCTTTGTGTGCTTTTAAATTCATTTTTAAGACTTCTAGGCATGCCCCTTGCTATTTTGCATCCTCCTAGCTCCCGGACTGAGGTCTCCAAATCTCAAAACTAGGACTTCAACTAACCTGTGCCCCTCCCATGCAATATCAGGAGGTCAACCATTAAGCCTTCAATCAGCCTTTCCCAACCTTGTGCCTTCCAGACACATTTGGACTGCAATACCCAGAATCCCCAGTCAATGGTCCTGCTGGATGTGAACTCTGGAACCTGTGGTCCAAATGCTTCTGAAGGCCACCAGGTTGGGGAAGGCTGTCCTAAATTAATTAAAATGAACATATTCCTCAGGTCCCCTTAGCATGCGTGCCACTTTTCAGATATCTAGCTCTCAGGACTCAATGCTATGAAAGACATGGACATTATATTGATTATATTATTGATGCTTTCCAATGGTATTACTGAATTTCCGGTATTTCTAAGGCAACAAATACAGACTGATGATTGCATTGTTAGTTGTTTATTCTATGATGATCTTACCGTAAACCACCTTGAGAGGGCGCTCTAGCCGTGAAAGGCAAAGTGCCGTTCCCAGAATGAAGGAACAGACCCCCCAGCTCTGGCCCCAGCCAGCATCCACATCTCAGCAAGCTTCTGAAAATCAAACCTGTTCAAAGCACAGGATGGTGCAAGACACCTGGTATTTCAACCAAAAAGAGGCTAGCAAGTGTTTATTTTTTTTCCCAATCATCCTTCATTTTAGAGTAGCAGTGGAGCACGATATCAACCTGAAGGGGAGCAGGAACAGAATTAGAAGTATGGAAAGAAAGAGAAATCAGGGCTTGATTTTTCTTTGAGAATCAGTTGGTTATTTCGCAGAGACATGGGAGCCACACACAGAGTTCCTCATGTAATTAGTCATATGGAAAATCAGCAGCACATCTGAATGGAATTACCCCTTTAACAGCTCTCTTCTATTTAAATTATCCCACTGCAGTTGAGGAAGTTATTAAATAGTGCTATGGAAAAATTATAATTAGCTACAGGTAAAGTGTCCTTTCTTGGACTTCAGGGTACAGTCAAACGATGTGTGTATTCAGCTGTATGAGCAATAACTGTCTGCCCTTGAACACAATGCCATTTAAGTATATGCTGAAGGGCCTAGCATGCCTTCAGCACAATCAGTTTCAGAAAGCCTATAAAAAGGGGGATGTGAGTTTTCCCAGGGTTATTAACAACACCAAGCCTGACCATTATTATTATTATTTCAACATCTAACAATTTATTGGGAGGGGCTGTGGATCCATGGTTATTAAATTAAAACTGACTTTCTGGTCACAGGGCTGGAGAAGACTCTTACCAGAGCTTTTAGAGAGCAACTGCCATTCAGAGTAGCCAGAATTAGGTGGCCAAACTGTCCCCTACTCCACACTGGTCAACTTCACACTGATCACTGGAAGTCAGGGGGTCTTGTCCTGCTACAATTTGGCCGCTCTGCCAAACGGTTGGCATCTGATACAGCTAGAGGCTCAAACCACCATCCTAGAGATTTGGATCTATATTCATATGTTGTGAACCATCCCGAGACATCTGCGATGGGACGGCATGCAAAAGTTGTAAATAAAATAAATAAATATATATATAAATAAATATTCTTGTCATTCAAGAAACGAGTTGACAAAAAACCCACAATAAAAAATCAAGAAGCATCCATAGATCTTCAATGAATACCCAACAAAATAATTCACTGGGCCAGGATGATTTCCAGATGAGATGCATGGAGTAACTGTGAAAATCGAAATTCAACCAACCAACCCCCACCCCAACGAACACTGCTACATCAACATGGATGCATTTATTTTAAATACCGTAACAAATTTTTCCGAGAATCTTAGCTTGCACAGTAAAATAGTAGAAGTAAAACACTAGTTAAAATCTGAGTTCTGAACATTCCATTAAACTTTCTCCTGTACACCTCCTTGAATGAAACGGGTTGCATCCAGCCCCCAGTAGCAGCAGCTCCAGGCTTTGGGCACTCCAATTCTGCAGAGGAAGATAGTGTGAGCCTTGCAAAATGATGCTGGGGAAGGTCTCGTGTTGCAGGTGGCACCTCACCTGAGGCAGCCATGGGGGAATCCCCCCGCCCACTTCTCCGTACAGCGAATGCATTAATGGGCACAGGATGTTTTTGCCCCCAAAGAATAAGGCCTTCTCCTTATCTGGACAGATAGTGTCAAATATAATGCCTGTTATGGAACTGAGTTCATGTGGGTGTAGCCGGGTGAATGCCCTTTTTGTCTAAGGAAAGGCAGAGGAATGAATTGCCTGATTATCTCATTATAATTTAACTCTTTATTTTCTTAAATGTTTATATGACTTCCATATCTTGGGTCCCAACTGTGAGGCCACCATGAGAATGCCAGCAGCTTACTTGCCCCTCTGGGTGATTCTGCTGCTCATAGAGCACCTGAGGGGGCAGATCCGTGTTCCCTTGGGCACCACCACCCCACCCCATAACTTGCTTTTCTCCCTCCCTTAGCACTAGGAAATACCTGATATACAATTTCCAAATCATTAGTATAACATTTGCACATGTATTTTCCTGCTTTTATTAGAAAACATGTTTAGCCTACTAAGCAAGTGACAATTAAAAACAATTAGAAAAATTGAAAACTCCATACTTCTGCAGTATGAAAACCTATAGTCTTTTTCGACTGGGATCTCTAAGAGATCTGTAACAGACTGGGATGTCTTACAGTGAAAACTTGTGGAGGAAGATAGCAACTTGATTTGAGTGCTGTGGTTTGCAAACATCTTTCTGTGGGTGCTACCCTTAACTTGTGGTGCACTGTGGGAGGGATTCACAGGTCAGCCTTCCCCAGCCTAGCATCCTCCAGATGTTTTGGCCCAGGACTCCCTACATAGGATTCCCTATGTTTTGGCCCAGGATTCAGGCTAAGCAGAGCTGAAGTACAAAACACCTGCAGCTCACCTGACTGGGAAAGGCTGGCTATTGACAAAGCTCACAGTCTGGTGCAGAGGTGGGCAACCTGTGGCCCTCCAGCTGCTGTAGCCTAGAGCTCCTATCATCCTTAGCCGAGTCAGCCAATGGTGAAGAATGATAGGAGTTGTGGGCTGTAGCATGTGCATATATAATTAGTATTGATATTGGTTCTAGGCCCAGCACCACAAGGACAGACTCCCAGGCCATGGGACCTGTTGGGTAAGGAGGAGCGACCTGATGACCTGGGCTAGCCATGAATGATGAGTGTTAAATGCAGAATTCTTGTGTGGAAAGGGTTGGGCATGACCTGAAGTGATTTCCCCTTAAGGAAATTAGGCAAACTGGTCCTGCAAGGATGACTGCCTTGTCCTGAATGAGCACAGTCAGTCACCAGACATCTGGAAATTACTTTGTCAATAGCATCCAGGAAACACAAGGAACTAATCTTTTTACCCATAGAAAACAGACATGGTCACATAGCAGACAGCCATAGTTATGGCCATCAATAGCAGGCAGCAATTTGCATAAGTCTCGGAAACAGTGGGAACCTTCGCATTCCCATAGAAGCAAGTACAGAAAGGAAGAAAACGGAAATGGGCAAGCTCTGAGGATGGATCAGGCCACCCAGCCTTCTTGCACACACAAGGGACTGCAGTAGGGCATCTACCGCACAGGACAACCAAGCTGGTAACACACGTGAACATCCTCCCTTTCTGTTAGCTTTGTCCATTTGTTTATATGGCTCTTTACCTTTTGGGGAATTTAGAGCAAGACTAGGATGAGAAAGGAGTATTGGCTGACTCAAACTATTGGGCTAAGAGTTTGCAACTTGTCTATATTTCCTTCTGAGTTTTGTAACTTCTCTATATTTCCTTCCTTCCCTTGGCTTTCCAAGTGTTGTAAATGTGTGTGTGTGTGTGTTAGCATGCAAAGCTGGGGAGCCTTCCCCTTTGGCAGCATGGATTAGACCCTGGCAAATCCAGAAGACAAATAACTCCTTTTCAGGTGCATTGTTCCACAAGATTACCTGCGAGTAAGAAGACTAACACATCTGGATAGCTACAAGTTGTGCACCCCTGGTCCAGGACATTGAACTTGCCATTGGGCAGGCAACTGGGCTAGGTGATCATCAGGGGTCCCACCTCTGTGAATCTATGCTGTTTACCCCCATTTGAACCTTGTTTTTGTGCCCACTAATGGACTTCATATAGTGTTTCAGGAAGGCTCTGCCGTTCCCTGGTCACACTGGGCACAGTAGTACAACATATTGTTGGACTTAAGAAGCAGACCCAAAATGGCAAATTAAGTACTGATAACTTCCAGAAGAAGTCCAGAGTTGTGACATTACTCATCTTGTCTGAAGGGATTCAGCAAGCATTTGCAGCAGAGAAAAAGAAAACTTCCATTTTTGGCAGAAAAGAGTGGCTCCACATGAATTAACTTTCAGAACTGATATTTAAGGATTTTTTATTAGTCTGTAGGATGTCTCTCCAAGTCTTGCTGGAGTCAATGTGCTGAAAGGCTGTAGACTCTGTTATAATAAAAGGGACATTATTTTTAATTGTTTCCTCTCGGCATTATCACATTGGAGTGCGGGTGAGTGGAAAAGAGAAGTTTCAGAGCTCCAGGCCGTCGCCTTCAGGACTGCTGAGTCGTTCCCATTCTGGGCTGGTTAAGAGAGGCCGAGAAGCAAAGTCTGAAAACAATTGGCATGTGAAATGGAAATCAACCAACGTACGTTCCCCAGATTCAATGAGTTCTGAACCATGATGGAAAGCAGGACTGTTTCAGTCCCTCTGTGCAGGCAGAGGTACAGAAATTAAGGAGGGCCTAGGAATGGCCAGACTGAACATGGGAGCCTACAGTATATATATCTAACACTGTACTCTCTCCCAAAGGCCAGGAAACCATTATTTGGATTGCCAGGCATCTAGGATGGGATTGCTGAGCTGAACATTTGGCTAACTTGCCCTGGACGTGGTGGTAATACTCACAGAGCTCACAGAGGCTTCACAGAGGCCTCTAAACAAACCTCCCTTTTACTTCCCAAGGCTTAATGTTGTAGCCAGCCACCAACCAAGCAAGGCCAGGTGTTTCTTTCCCTTGTGCTTGTCAACCTCTAATCATGCACCTGATTTCTTTGCTGGGCCACCAGAGGAGCACCATGACCACATCCTCCTCTACTCACTAACCTTTTGTAACCTGCAAATCGCACACCTGAGGATCTTGATACACAGCAAAATGACTGGTCCAGTAGCTGATTGCATAAAAGAACAACTGAGCATCTTTATATGATATTTCCAGAAGTTGCCACCACATGGATATTCTGTTCTAGATACGTCCCTGTTGGAGGCAAGAAGGACACCATGGATTCTTAGAGATGGCCTACTGCCTCCATCTGAGATTTCCCTACCTGTGTAAGGGGGATGGTTTGACACAAGGATTCTAGGACTTTGGTTTTAACAACTGTATCTTCTCTCAGCCTCACGTGGCACAACTTCATTGAGAACACGAACAACAAAAAGGCCTAAACTTTGGAATAACATCTTAAATGTATTTCAGAAAACTGGATAAATACATAACAAAATTAAATACTATAGCAGTGCTGAGAGGTGTGAGGGGGTCATGCTTTGTTTTCACCTGGAAGAGCTGTAAAGTCCACAAGATGTTGTCTTATACCAACTCAAGCCATATGGCTCTTTCTGTCCTTTGGTGGACCCCAGACTTCTGCCCCAGAGTCCACCCTTAATTTTGCCAAAGTGCTTGCTGAGAAAGTCTGGCAGAAATGTGCTTGCCCTGACTTGTCGTGCCTGGGCAGTTTGAAGTGTGTGTGTGTGTGTGTGTGTGCACGTGCGCGCACATGTGTGTACATGCACGTGCGTGCAACAGATTAATTTCAAAATATGTTGAGTACTACATGTTTGGCTTCTGCCCTCCTCAGCAGCTGTGCTGTTAAATGGCCTCCAAGAGTGGAAGTCTGGAGTGAGGGGAGATGAACATTTCTACCAAGAAAAACCATGCGTGAGTGCTGACCAACTTGCGAATGGCCCTCCAGATTAAAGCCATACAGACTAAAAGCTCTGAGAAGTTTTCCTTTCCATTAAGCATGTCAGTGCCCTTTGTTCTACTGGAACCAATTGCAAGTCTGCAAGACTCTGTGTCGGCACATTAAAATGTCTTGCGATGGCTCTCTTGGGTATGTTTGTTTTTGTTTTAGTAAGAATTGCAGCTTTCTGGTTACACAATCTTGTTCTTAGGTCCATTGCTGTTTTTTCTACATATTGCATTCTTTCCTCCACTTTCAGTTAAATAAATCCCATTAGTGGAAATGCACATTACTGAGCATCTAATGCAATACACTTTGGTAATAGCTGTGGTCTTAGAAGAAATGATTTCCTGAAGGTTATGCGATGGGCTGATTTACGCGGGTGCAATCCTGGGTGGCATGTATCTTGTTGAAGTGCAGCATCCTCTAGTAATTTACGCAAATTTGGTAGCTGTCTGAATGTGAAGCAAGGTGAAGAATTAGCAGCTTCCATTAAACGAATACAACAGGATGTGATGCAATATCCAATAGGAATGATGCATACATGTTATCTCATATTCTGTAAGGCATCAGCTTCAGAGAGATCCTGGAGATCTGTGAAGGCCTTCATCCTTAGCTGCCTTCACACACACCCTGATTCAGGGAACATGTGGGGAGATTGCTCTAGTTACCCGCGCCCCTCCGTTCGTGCTCTCTTGCAACCAAATATGCAAACACCGGGTGGTAGCTAGGGCGATGCATGGCCGTTAACATGGAATGGTCTCACTTCCTTCTCAGATGTTTCCTGAGTACATTAGGCTCATGTGTGAACACGGCGAAGGAGAAAGCCAAGTGTGTTTGAAAAGCTGCCACTGCATTTGGGATGTGCTAAAAGCGAATGTGAATTTGGCAGTTCCTCTGCTCAGGAGGAAGATCTGAGGGATTTTTTAAAAATTATTTTTGGCATTTTTAAGGTGACATTCAAGTGTCTTGAGTGAAATTTTGTGATAACAGCCCGGAAATATCTGGGAAATTTTGAAGGGAACAAAAGAAGATAAATAATAAAAATGGATAATTTCATTTAGAGGACATTGCATCACCATGCTCCACAGTCTTGATATTGCATCTCCTAAATGGTACTTGCTTCCAAAGAACTCCTACAAAGTGAGCATTCCCAGGCATAAGAGAGAGAGACTCGAAACTTTGTTAGGCACCGAAATGGAAATTAAAGCCAACACAACCTCTCTCTAACTACCACCTGGTAGCAATGCAGTGGGCAGAAATTACTTCCTGGTTAACAGGGCTCAGAAATAATTTAACCTACATACTGATTGGACATACGGTGTAGTATATTTGCCTTCCTCATTGCCAGATTATTTTCTTTGTACATAAGTTGAACTGTACAGTTGGAAAAGTCTGCATGGATGCTTCATATTATAATGTTAATTTCACAACTATGCAGGTACGGTAAGCATTGGGATGGATCCAGTCAGGAGGGGGACCAGAACTGGGCTGCCTGCTCCTCCATAGTAGATCTTAAGAGATCTTGGGATCTTTGCCCCAAAACCAGCTCAGCAGGAAGGCTGTGACTGAGCTTGCCGCATCCTGATTGGGAGAAAAGGCCTGTGCTGTGGTGGGCCTGCCACCTTCCAACAACACTCCTGACAAGCAGGCGTAGAAGGGGAGCTAGATAGCAGGTCCTGTCTGGAGTTAGTCCCTTCTCTCAAACTTGATCAAACTCAAAGCAATCCTTTTAACTGCAATTATTTCATTGAAACTTAGCAGAACAGTGTCAACAGTGGCGGGCAAGCCATGAGTGGAGCCAGCTGGAGCCAGGGGTCAGACTACATGGCCCGGGAGGCCCCTTCTCACTCGCTCTGTTCATCTGTTTCTATGTGACTTTAAATAGCCTTCTGCCAAGGTTGAGAGAGAAGCATCTGCCAATGTAAAGAGTTGAATCCAAGCATGAAGCCTCCCTTTCTTCCCTCCCTTTCAGTAAAGCGTCTGACTCCACACTCAGGGTGGCTCTTGCTGCTTGAGGGCAAGATGGTGGGAACCCCCCCCCATACACACACACACACACACACACACCCTTCCTTAGAATCAGACTAATCTATCTAAATGATCAATAGTGGGTGAGAGACTGGCCACTCTCTGCACAGCCATGCCCTCTGCCACCAACACACCCATTCAAGTGAACGGCAATGGCCAGCAGTTGTGGCCGGGTTGAGTCTCTGCGTCTCCCTTGCTTTGCCCCAGGACCCAGCTCAGCACTGTGCCACACACGCTCCTCTTCATTCCTCCAGGCATGAATAACAGTGCAGGTGCTGTTAACACATAGCAGCACATACCCCCTTCATCCTAAAATGATGCTAATTCCCCAATCAACCAACTAAGTAAATATTAAAAAGGTTAAAGGTATTTAAAGTATTAAAGGTCACCTTTAAGGGGGGGGGGGAACACTCTCATGTTTCTGCAAACACCACGTTGCAGGTAATGCTAGAATTGACACTTTGGCCGATATTAAAAATGGCACAACATCCCCTTGAGACCTCTTATGGGATTGCTTGCTCTGTTGTGCATGTTGTTCAGGCAGGGGAAGTGTGGCTGCCCCGGCATCGGTGGGATGCCAGCCAGCGCTGCCAGCAAAAGCCTCATGAGTCATGAACCTGGCATGCCTATCAGCCCTTTGAGCAGTTTGTAGGCTTCATGCTTTGCAGGTCAGGTACCCTGAGAAATCACACGGATGCCGGTTCTCTTTCCTGGAGAATATCTTGTTTCCTCATCAGTCCCGTTTGCACTGTTGTGAAGCAGGGCTACTGTCCTCCTGGTTCCTGGGATCAGGACAGTGATCTGTGTGATGTGCCGCTGTTCTGATCTCACTGTTTGTCTCACGTCCAACTGTAGAGGAGCTTCTGATTTAGGTGTTGGTCATGTAGCAACATTGAGCATTCTGTGTAATTGCCTTCCAAGGAATTATTCAGTCAGGGATTTCTGCATTGTGGCCCTGCAGTGTAGCTCAGCAGACTTGTATAAAACTCTGAGGAAGGGTTTGCATGCCTTGCTTTCTAATCCAGCTGTTTATAGACTTTCCTTCAAGTTGCTCTTAAAACACTTTTATCTCTCCTTTTGGCTACAAAGAGCAGATGTGGCTTGTTTGAGGCTCCTTTATGACAGAGAAGTGCCTACAGAACTAAAGCGGATGCTCCTGCTTTTGATCAATTCACCTGGATCTCCTTCTCTCCAGAAGATTGAAGTAAAAGCCAATTCCCTGCCTTCCCAATAAGCTGAGCCCAAATAATAAATCCCAAATTACAAGTAACATCCGCTTCCCTTAAAGCGGAAGCATGTTAGGTTGTAGTTTCGCTTTGCTTGTGTTGCCACTCGGGAAATTTATAGCATCCAGCCACAACAGTAACTTCAGGCACTAAAAAGTCCTTCAGAGCCGTCAAGACTGACTCATCTTTATCATCTAGAACAAGCAACGTATAGAACAGGCAATGTATCTGCCCAACCAAGCAGATGTGCATTGAGTATCTGCTCCCAAGCAGTAGCACACATGTTTCTTCCCTCTGGAAGTTCCTCTTCAGGAAGAGGCAATGCATAGATGTTACTTATTCTAACCCAAGAAGTAAATGGGATTACAGGCTCACCTGCTTTTGGAGGAAAGTCACAGCTGTAACAGCCATCCTATTCATCACCAGATGTGATTGTAAGATCCCCAAAGCACCAGGAGGAAACACTCAAATCTTCTTTACTCTAAGCACTCGCTGAAACTGAAACCAATACAGCCGGTCTCCAGCCATCCGGACTCCGCCCCCTCTTCTTCCCAGCTCCTTTCCATTCCTCTGAACTACCACTCCCAATTCCAACTCACCTACCCCGATTCCACAGATATATATGCCATGTGCTCCCTCTTCTCTTCCCCATAAGCCCTGACTTACTGTAGATATTATTGGACGAGACATAATATGGGCAGGACAGGGACAAGTTGCAAGCACTGAATTTAGCATGTTAATGATTAATTTTCCTGCCTAGAGATTGATCTACTGGTGTAGATTAAGGATTTTCTTTCCTCAGAGACAGACTTCAAGAGCAAAGTCAGGAAGCACTGGATATTCTGAATTAGAGAACATTCTGAAAGAGGCTGGTCCCTCAGCATTTAGCAGGCCATAGGTAAATTGGGATTCCCAGATCCAAGGTCTGACCTCGGAACTGGGAATCAGCACTCCAGTCCTGCTCCCACACTTGCAGCCAGTATGGCAGCCAATGAAGCAAGAGCTGTGCAGCAGCCTCTCCAAGGTCAGGCAAGCAACCTGGGGGTGGGGTGGGGTGGGAGGCAGTAACAGGGTATTTCAGGGGCAGGGAGGGGAGGGAGTGGGGCTTGCAGGGGCCAAATATCCTGCTGAAGTTGCAGCATCCCTCCCTCCCTCCCTCTCTGAAGCAGCTTAGCTAGACTCCTGAAAATGGCCAGTGTGCTGAGATGCAGAGCAGGAGGTGAGGCAGACATCGTCCCTACCACCCCTCCTGCTCTGCAGCTGATGGTCGTTTGCCTCAGAGTTTGCGATGGCACAACTGACAGGATTTCAAGGTAAAAGCACAATGTTATACATGTTTTGGCAGAAAAATTCCTTCATCTACCTGTGTTACCTAGTCAGCTAAGGTGGCTGGGGAAAGCTGGATGCTGAAGGATTTTCTCCTGCTAAACATGCATCAGCTTATGACCTAGTTTTCAAACATTTCATGTCATGCATGCAGGTTATAGGTTTTTTTTTAAAAAGAACTGGTGAATGGGAATCCACAATTCTGTGGGACAGAAAGACGGTCTGTCCAACACATTTCCTGCTTTCCAGTGCTTGGCCAGGTTCCATTCAGGCTCAACCCAGAAGCCACACCCAGTCTATCCATCTCTCAAAATCTTTCTGAGTGTTGGCATAATGTCAGGCTGACCATGAAATAGCAATATAAATTCTTTTTCTCTACCAACAACAGGAAGGGAAAAGAACAGAAAGAAATTTCATGTTATAATATTTCCAAAACATAAAAAGCTCCTTTTAGTCATAGTTAAAATTTTTCATACCATTATATCTGTTTAGGAAAAATATACATCTGGGTTTAAAATAAAAACAAACTTGTTGAGGAAAAAGCATAGCGTTTATTAAAGGCATTGACATCACATCCAGTCTATTAAATAACATTCCTAAAGGAAAGTCATTTACAAATAACCAGAAAGGAAATAATGGTTTGTACAAGTTCCCAAGCCTATTGTGAAGCTGAAAAAAAAAAAAAAAGACCAACAACAACAACAAAAGGGAGACAAGACTCTTTTCACTGTCCGTAGGGGCTTAAGACTCTCATTCCGGACCAAAGAATCAGGGGCAAAAATTGCTTTCTGTTCCATTGATTCCTTCAAATCTGCCTGAAGCAAAAAGAAGAACGCTTAAGTGGGAGTTTGGTCACATGGCCATACTTGAATGCTCTGGTGCTTTTCTTTTGTGCTGTGTGGAAGCTACTGTGGAAGTAATGAAGGCGCAGGCAAGATGACCAGCCCTGTTGATAAGGCTCTTTCCACTGCGTAACTCAGCAGGCGTTCAGTCATAAGCACAATGAGCAGACACACACCGACCACTGCAGCAAGTTCATTTTGGGCCCCCAGAGCTGTGTTGTCAGTTCAAGATATCAGGTTTGTCGTAGCTCCCCTACCCCTACCCCATATCCTAAGCACTGAAGAAGCCTGCACTCATCCTTCCTTAATCACAGTCCTCTACATGTTCTTTGCAGGATATCATGGCCCTTCAGTTTTCCTTTCATGTCTAACAGTATTTTGGGTGAGAATATTTAGAGCTGAGGAAAGTGTGGCATCTCTAAAAGCAAAAGAAAGCACAATTTCCCCTTATGTGTTTGCACTATTCCAATGTACCATAGCGTCACCTAGAGGTTATGCAGTGGAAGACAAAGAAAGACACGTTCTACATGCAGTGCTATGGAGTAATTGAGCTGCAAGGGGCCACGAAGCCCACCAGGTCCACCCCCCTGCTGTTGTAGGACACCAATTTACACCATCGCACTCAGATGGCCTTCCAGTTTCTTTTTGAATGTCTCTAGTGGGGAAGAGCCCAGCCTAGGCAACTTGTTCCACTGTCAAATTACTCTGACAGCGAGGAAGCTTTTCCTGACATCTAGCCTGGATCTGGGTTGTCGCAAGTTGACTTGATTATTCCGTTTCCTACACTCTGGTATCAGCAAGAAGAGAGGTTGACCTTCCTCTTTGTGACAGCCTTTGAGGTATTCATAGAGGGATATCATGTCCCCAGGAGGGATGAAACCAAAAGTCAGTACAGCAGGTTAACAGCTAATTAAAAGCCTTGTGAAGAAACATTCTATAAAGTGGCATGCATACCCTCTTCCTCCTCCACCAACTCCTCCTCTTCGTCCTCCCCTTACTGGGTCTACACTCTGCCTTTCTACCAAGAAAACTGGCATGCAAAATGGCCATTCTTTGCACACACTCAAGTGCTTGCATATACAGACCACACAGAGAAGCACTGCAAGTGCGAGTCCCATGGAAGGAAGGGTGGCTCAGTGGCAGCACACACTTTACATACAGGAGGTCCAGCTCAGCCCTAGGCATCTGTAGGCAGGGTAGGAAATACTCTTTCCTAAAAGCCACTGCCAGCCAGAGTTGGCACAGCTAAGCTAAATGGCCCCATGGTGCAGTGCAGTATGAGGCAGCTTCCAAGGTTGCCAGCCTTGCTTGCTCAGCAGGGGTGCGGAGAGATCTGGACAGTCGACTCCACCTGCAGAGCAGGACAGAGGCAGCATAAACAAGACTGAATTAGATTCCACATGCTCAAAGCAGTGTGGCTGCTCCAGCCACAAAGCCCTAGCCACTGACTTTCTTGCCCCGGGCCCTGATTTTAGTTCAAAATCATTCTTCTTGGCAAGCCTCCAGCAGCTGCTCCACAGCAGCCCATTGCTACTGGTGCTACTGCTCCTCCTGGCAGGACAGCAGCCTCCGATTCACCACTAAGCATGCAGAAACATCTGCAAGTGTTCAGAGCATTCTTGCCCTGGAGCAGAAGCATTTTGGGATCTCCTGGTGCCCAGTGCCAGGCAGTACCTGCACCCCTCTTTGGAAGGGCTCATCTCAGGCTGGCCAGTGAGAGGTGAACCCTTCCCTGTACAAGAGAAAGGGATCTTCCATGCAACATGGAGATGCCAAGGAGGCAGCACAGAGGAGCAGCAGGGGTTGCTCCAGTTTCTATTGCACATCAGTCTTCAGTCTTTGAAGGGCTTTGTGCACGTGTGTACTGCATAATCTGGGGCATGTGCAGATGACAGGGAGTTGGCATGAGTCCGTGTGAGTATCTTTCCAAGGATGCTTTTTCGGTGACTGTAGACAATCACATTTTTGTTGGCTTGTTATTATCATTGTCATGCCTGCAATGATCCTTCCTTCCTATCCCTCACCTTAGAGTCACGTGAGCGTCTGTGGATGGGGAGTTGCGCAGTTGTGCTACTGTGCGGTTTCCCTGCCCACTTAGCAACTTTTGTGCCTCTGTTTTCTCTTTCTGTGGTATGGGTTGCTCACCGCTTCTCTTCTCATAACCCCCTGTGGGCCCCACCTCTCATGACCTCTTGGTTCCACCTCTACATATCTGCCCTCTGCTGCCCCACCACTTGGACTGACCATTCGTGGCAAACATGCATCCTTTTCTGCAAACGGTATTTGCCCACAGACTTCTCTTTTCCTGGATGAAAATAATAAGTGTTTATTGAGCCATTGTCCGGTCCCATTCCTAGAATTTTGTGGAGGTTCCAGATGGAGTTATCTTCCTTTTGTAGCCCTCCCATATTTTCCCACTACTTCTTTTTGGCCCTTTTCTTACCACAGCAAATCCAAGGAAGAGAGAAATGCATACTAGTGAAATAAGGTGTTTGACAGGTGGCCTCCATTTAGAAGCTCATTTGAGTGTGTTGAAACCTTGATCTTTCTACAGTAGCAGCATAGACATCAGTAGGAGATGAAAAGTGCACCACATTCTAGTTCAAACGATAAAAATCAAGCTGTTGGTACAATTCTAGGCAACACCAAATTCGAAGGTGTGCACAAAGGACCCTCTGTGCTGTAAATATTTCATGGCAGAGGACTTTTCACTTGAACTTTCTCATCCTTTCCCCTTTGCTCATGGCTTTGCACAGCACTTTCCCTTCAAAAATGACAAATTAGAAGAGATAGCCAAGAGCACTGAGTTATTACCACAGAAGAATAAAGCCTACAGAGATGACATGAAACAGTATAAAAAATGGGCACTTTTTCATCTTTATCTGGACTCTGCTCTCTTGATAAAGAGGTGGGGGCTGGAAGCAACAGGGACTCCAATGCCCATTAATCTCCCTTCCTAAAGGAATTTATCACCCATGCTTAGAGTTCCAGTCTTTGATCTTTTTCCGCAATGGCAAAATGACGGCACTCAGGCGAGGGAGCAGGAAGGGCCCAGCCTAGAAAAGGGGGCTGTACACAGGTTTGTAACATCTTAATTCTTGGCAGAAACGCTTATCAAGAAATAAACATGATAGTGCCTGTCTAGAATGGACAACTTGTTTAAGGGAACAGCAATTTGAGCTTAATTCACATCATGCATGCTTTCAGTCAAACTTAGAGTAGACTGTACAGTGCCTTACATTTGGGGAGCCTAAGAGGCAGTGTTGCAGCTGGTCAGACTATTTGCCCAGTGTCTGCTTTGGCAGGGGCTCTCAGGTGTCCAGGAAGCCTGTCCCACCTGAGCCTCTTACATGGTGCCAGGGACTTTCTGCGTGTGAAGCATGAGCTCCACAACTCATCTCCCGTTATCTGTGTATCAACAATGCTAGTTTTGCAACTTTCTCACAGGATACAGACAGTGTCATGCAACCTTGCGAAAGCCAACAGGTGGCAGCCTCTTCTGGGTGGACTGCAATCGGGACGCCTTCCTCTGGATTCTGGAGATACGAGGTTTTGACCTTGTGACTTTCTGCAAGCAGTCCCTGTGCCCTGCGGCTTCTCCTGGCTGAAGCACTTCATAACGGTAATATGTGAAAAAATCCTTCACGGCGGCTTGGCCTCGATTGAAAGAAAATGTTGATGCATGGCTGGTTAGGTATGAGCACCACTTCCTTCCTAAGGCATGTTTGCCAGCAGTGGTGGTGTGGCACTGACATGTGCTGGGAGGTGATCCACTGTGGGACAGAAATATGGTGCCTGCCTAGTACCAGACAAAGCCAGGCAGTCGCTGGCTCCTAGCCCATTCCAGCACTACTGCTGCCAAGTCAGCCTGCCCAGGGAGGGACGTGGCTGGCAGCTACAGTGCTGCCAGGGGCCAGGTGGCATCTAAGGCAGCTGCTTATCAATTTCCAAAGCAGAGGAAATGCAGCATCAAAACAGGTACTGTGTCCATGTGGATTTATAAATGATTACTGTAATTTAAAGATAAACGTGGTGCATTGCCCCATAGTGTGAAAGCCTGTGGCCAGGGCACCTGTGTGCCTTGCTCCATCTAATGCCCAGGTGCTGCTGACCAGCAGCTCCAAGGTCAGATCTTTTTTTCTAATAGCTTGTGAACTTTTTACTGGACTTGCGTTGGACAGCCCTCCATGTAGAGGATTGCCTTCAAAATTGTGAGCAGTCATATGGCACTTTACACATAGATCTTCCATAAAACAGGATTCCTGGCTAGGGTTAAAATTTAGCCATAATGCCCAAGAAGAGTGGAGTGGGGAGCAGGCAAGACATTCCCCCCAGCCAGGTGTAATTCACGAAAATATTTAGCGTCAATGATGGAAGCTTTATTTTCAACAAGAGACTAGGAGAAAGCTGGGTCTGCATGGCTGTGGGGTCAGCAGGGAAGTCCACATAACACCTGCACATTAAATGACTGTGCAACAGGAACATGGGCTTGAGCATACAGTGGTGCAGCTTTAGCTGGGCTCTGGGGTCAAAATCCAGGGCCCTGTAAATCAGGGAGCAGGGCAAAGAACAACTCAGAAGGTGGATGGTGCTGAGGACAACTGGGCTGTGAAAGCAAACTCTATTTTATTTCTGTCGTCATGATGGTGCTATGAGTTAAATAAGTTTCAAGTGTAAAACTGCTCATGTTCTCAGAGTATGGCTTTTAAGAGGATTGGCAAGCATTTTGCAGAGCAGATGCTGTAACACACAAGACCTGTGGAATCGTTTGTCAAACATGGTGGTTGCGAGGCAAACACAAGCGTTCCTGGTATGCTTCACAAACGAACTAGTACCCACGGCCGTCGGAAAGGGCTCCCCGTGGAACCATTAAGTCTAGTGTCCAAAGTGTCTCACCGCACTGCTGGCTGCACAGCTCCATTCCCAGTCATCCAAGCAGGTGGAGCTGGCATACAGAGGGAGCTGTCCATTTGGCAGCTGGCCGAGGGGCCCCTGCAGACATCCAGGCTGCAGCTGGTGCACATGTTGGGGGGCAGGGGAGTGGAATCTATGCTGCATGGCCTCTCAACCTCCTCCATACCTTCATCTAAGTCAGCCCTCCTGTTTGTCTTTAGGCCAGCTACTTCTCTTGATGAGTTTCTTTCTGTTCTTGATTTGCATGCCACCCACTAATCCAAATGGATTCTCTAGGCGGCTTGCAGTAAAACACTAAAAACAGAACAATAAAATCAGTTATATCTAATATCACAATAAAAAGTTAATAAAATATTATAATTGCACCAAGTAAGCAGGATAACGGGTGTCAGAATAAACGATAAGTTTCAAATCAGTTCTTGAAAGTATTCAGAGAAAAGAAACATCTTCGCCTGGTGTCAAAACAAGAACAAGGTTGGTGCCAGGCAAATTTCTTCCATAACTGAGGGGCAGCCACCAAGAAAACCCTTCTTCTTTTTACTGTCCCTTTTACTTCCTTAAGGGATGGCTCTTTTGGAAGAACCTCCTGCCCAGATCTTACTGGGTAGGGAGATACATATGGGAGCAGACGATGCCTTAGGTAGTCAGGTCCTAAGCCATTTCGGGGTTTATATGTCAAAAGAAGCACTGGGCCCAGGCTGGAATGGGCAACCAGTGTGGTTTATACAAAACAGGTGTTATATAGGATCACGCATTAACACCTGCCACCAACCATGCAACCTGAGTTTGGACTGGCTGAATTTGCCAAATTGTCTTCAAAGGCTGCCCCACAGTACTGCACATTACAGTAATGTAATCTGGGTCCTGACTTCCCAGTTTTGAAACTGACATTTTTGAAACCTTGCTCATCCTTAAATGAAATACATTCAGAGAACATCCATGTCCTTCATCACCCCAAATCTCCCCTGCCACAGCTTTGTTTGTTGCTCAGTCTCAACATAAAATAGCATAGAAAGAAATGCATGTAACATGTAACTCATTTTTTCAAGACACTTTCACTTAACAGCCATGGAAAGTAGCTCTCTCTTTTCTCTCCTCCCCCTACCATCCTAATTTTAATTATGACATTTTAATCATGGTACGTTCATTATTGTTGATAAGCTATGTGTTGAAATGAATAAAGAAAGTATTATTACTAGAGACAATTATAGGGTTCAAAGCATTCTGAAGGCATTCCGCACTTCCAGCTTCTGGTACTGATATAAGTAGAGGAATACTTGTGGTTTCCTACTTGCATGAAGTGGAAGATTTCCAAGAGCTGGTGGTAAAAAAAAAGAAGAAGAAGAAACCTAATGAATGTCTGCCTTCATCAGACACAACAAAGATCTCTCGCATCTTGGGAGGTTAACTGTTTATGTGGACATGGTGCCTGAATGACACAATTCTACCCTTCCAGAAACAACTCCATGTGACCACGTAAGCTTACCCTTCCAATGTCCTGATTTAAAATAAAAATAGTAACAAGCAGGAAAAAAGAACCCACCCTGGAGTTTGGTTGGCTTTGTTTTGTTTTGGCACTCGAGATATTTAGTTCTCAGATCTTTGTTTTGGCTACACAAGTGTCTTAATACTCAAGGTATAGCAGCCTATATCATACAGAGCTTAAATACATACAGACGTGTGTGCAGCCGTTTTGTGAATTTGCTTGATGCTTAGAGGATTCTTTTTCTACTCCACCTTCTGTTTGTCATTTATTTTTCCACTTTATAAATACTTATTGGAAACTTCTTCTTGGAAGGAAGAAAACTTGTGGATTGTAAACATCAAGGAATTAGATTGTTTAGGATACAGAAAGGGGTACTAGGAATAAACCACAGAGGAGAGAGAGGGGAAGGAAAGTTTAGAGGGAAGATCGGGGCAGATTTCAAAATCTGAGCCCATGTTAGACCATGGAAAATTCTTCCAAATGACCTGCCCTTGCTGAAACTGATTGTTTATCTGGGCATGCCCATCCATCATTGTGCCTGCAGACGAGTGCAGCAGAAAGCAATCATACAAATTTCACCGCTGCGATAAGCTGGACAGAGGAAGCTGCCTTGGGCCGAGCTCAGAGCGCGCTCAAGTGCCACTTCTGGTGCCACGAGGCTCTTTCCCAGGAAACAGCCTGATGCTTCCTCAGCTGCCAGGGGCCTGGCCTCTCCTTGCAGACTGTCTCAGCTCAGTTGCCACAGAACTGCTTCCCAGTCTCCGCTGAGAAGAAGAGGCAAATGAACAGCCGGCAGGCCCTGCCTCTGTTTTCCATAACTGGTTAGCAGCCACCCAAGTGCCCTCTAGCCCAGTATGGTGCAATGTGGCTGGCAGCAGCCCTCATGGGCCCGCTACCTAATCACCTTACCTGGTGCTGCCAGGGAGTGCATCTGTTCCACCACCGAGGAATTGTAAATGTTTTCCCTGCAGGCCAACTGCATGTGGTCCCACCAGAAGGAAATGCTGAGAAGTTGATTGCCCGCTGCATCCAATGCACACGGCATTTTGCAGACATCTTTCAGACCTGTGCCAGCTTGGGTGCCATCGCTGATGCTTGGATGGAAGGAACTTTGGCCCACACTTGTCCAGGTATAATGGACACTGCTCAGTTGCTACAGACTGACGATGAGGACGGGCCTCTTGGAAAAGGGAGCTGCACTTTGTGTGTGCTGGGCCCTTGGAGTCCCTGGCTTACAAAAGTGGCCGCACAAGTGGGCAGCTGCGGTGAGCAACGAGACCAGGGACTGCCAGTGCTAGAGAAAGCCGGTCTTCTTCTACTGTGCTGAGGGAACCTAGCTTTTCTCTGCACCGAGAGAGGCATGAAAGTCACAGTCACCCTGGGTCTTTCTCTGTATGGAGAATCTCCCCTGTGATGTCAGAGGGGGGCTTGAGAGGAGAGGCTTGGTGAAAGAGGATTCTACTATGTGGTGAACCCCCCTCCAGAGGGGGAACAGCTCCCCACCCCTGGTAAAGCACAATTGTTATATGTAAAAAAAAAAAAAAAGACAGCTTGTCTCCCGTTAGAATATGAAGGGCTCTTGAGGGATCTGGGAAGCCATGCCTCCTCATATACTTCAGACTTGATCTTCAACGTTATGACGATGATAAATCACAATAAAAGATTTCTCGCTTCTTGAAGTTCAGGTATTTGCCACTGAGCATTATCGTGTTTTATCAGGTGCAGTCTTTAAATCTTCCCAGGAAGGCTTTTTAAATATAGACACTATAAGGTGTAGCTGTAGGTGTAGATAGATTTGGGACAGCACTGACCGCTGCACTATGCTGCTACTTCCAGACTCACATACTGCATGTTGTTTGCATTGAAAAGCTCCCATTAAGAGCTGGGTAATTCTTGGCACCACACTACCCTTCCCGTTACATGGGTAGTTTCATTTGACTTGCAGAAGGGGGGCTCACATATTCTAAGTGAATATCTTCACCTTTGAAATATTGGTGAACATTCTCTGAAGATTATCAGCAGACTCTTGGCAGAAGAAGAAAAATGGATGTGTTTGAACAGGGTCCAGGGCTCTAGAAGAACTTCCACTAACTCACTTTCCTTGTTACATGGTTATTAATCACTGCTTACTGCAACTAACATAATTCTACTTTTGTAGGGCTTGAAAGGAGAAAAGTTCTACCATGAGTGTTTTGAGAGATGTGCTGGTCTTCTGCTTGCAGAAAGTGTTGTTGTTGTTGTTGTTGTTGTTGTTGTTGTTGTCATTGTTGTTTTTAGTATTATTAACAAAGAGGAACATTCATTCAACGATATGACCACCCACCTACAGCCAGAGCTGACGCAGGCCCTGATTCTACCAACATCGTCCCTTTACCACTTCAGGCTTTTTCACATCTGGACCAGGCTTTGGTTAAGCCAGGAAAAGTGAATCCAAGGTGTAAATGAAATTAGTTGTGGGTTTTGTAGACTTGGACTACCTATTCCGCTGCTATATGATGTAAACATTCAGAATCTTTCCTCCTCCCTCTCTTTATTTTTCTCAGAGCTAGACTTCTGATTCTCAGTGCACTTTTGCTAACCTTGTATAGGTAGAAGAATTAGTTTATCCAGAATCTTGCCTCCTACAATGGCCAATTGCAATAACGAAACTACCAAGCCCAACCCTGACAAAGTTTGGAGATTTTCTTTCTTCCCACCCCATAGAAAAGCTGTAAGAAAACACCTTAGAAAAAAGAATGGAAGCTGTTCCTGGGGAGTCGCACCTCGAAGCAACCATTGGAGCTTCCTCTGGCCCTTGGAGAAGTCTGTGAGATTGCCCCCCTCCCCATTTCTCTGCCTGCAAATTGAAAGGAAACTATCAAGCAACTATGCAAGCATAGCTCTAGAATTTGTTTGCCAATGTGCAAGCTAAGCATGTGGAAGTAAGCAAAGAGTGCAAATCTGTAAAACAAAAACCTTTTGCTTGCAGGCCTCCAAGAAGGCTAAAAGAAGCCATTGCTTCCATCCTCACAGCTCCCACCTGTTTTCTCTCTGGCCACCACCTGTGCACATGGGGGCATGTCCCACACAGGAGCCACCAACCCTCATTGCTCATGGAAGAGACGTCTAAGCCCTGAAAGTCATGCAGCAAACATTTTCAGCTAGCAATCAAGTATATGGAAAAAGCCCTCTCCACTCTTGACACAATCCAGTAGCATTGTGTTACACCATTCTTTATAGCACAATCCCAAGGGGATTTATTTGGCTTTCCTGGAATGCCTGGGCTGGGGAGTGGGGTGAGAAACTTGGTCACTCTCACAGAAACGTTTGCACTTGTCCTTGAAATTCTGAGCACAGGGCACCTTGGCAAGGACCATCCCATGGACCCTTAATGGCGCTTTAGGCAAGAGTGAGTGGCAAGTCCACCTCTGGGCAAGCACGGCTGGGATGGTGGCTCATTCTGGAGGAGGCTCACCCCCGATAAAGAGCCGCAGCAAGCTGTTCAGCTGGAAATGCAAAATGCGTCTTGAGGAAAGGTAGCAGCCTCGACACTGGGCCTCCATGGGGGAAGGCAACTGTGCACAGTTCAGTTTGCACTGGGACGATGCCAGGAGTTGTGAGGAGCATGGGGGGGGGGCATTAATGGTCACAGTCAACACTGCACTTCTCGACTGCAAAGATCAGGAGCATTGGAAAGAGCACCCCTGGCCCCTAAAATGAGAGCCATCTGGACATGCCCTTAATCTAATCGGTTTACTGGCAGACAGTGCAGAAGGAATGCATCTAGTATAACATGGTTTTGTCCTTTCCATCAATTCTGCCCCAGATTTTTTTCCTTCTCTCTTATGGTTCCTTGAGGGCCACAAGAATTTTCCATTTTCTTGGCCTAATGTCTTAGCTCCTTACACGCATAGACCACTTGTCTCGCTATGCAGACTCTGCTATTGAAGTTGCTCCGACCCCAGTCTCTCCCCACCCCACTCCACCCCACCCCACCCCACCCCCTGGTTTTCAAGATCAATCAGCACTTCCTGCCACAATGCTCTTCCCCTCACCCCTGGGGGGGGGCGTGGGGGGAAAACAACCAACCATAAGTACAAAATTCTCAGTGGAAAGACCACAAGGACACATTTTCCATTGAACATGCCACAACAACAGTCTTTCCATTGAATATACCACAAGGCTAATGCTTTTGAGGTATCAAAATGCTGAGATGAACTCATAACACTCATCTTGGATTCATTATATCCAGAATTGTGTTGTTTATTTTTTTTTCATCTCTGATGAAGTGAATTTTTTTTTTTCAGCATAGAGACTATGAGTTGTGTGTGATATTTGTGTGCATGTGTGACAGAAAGAGAAAGAGAGGACACAAAGAATAAAAACAAAACTTCAGTGGTGCCAATGTAATTTTGCACTTGTTTTGTGAGTAAAATATAAATAGGTTTAGCGAGTTAAAAAAATCCATTAAATTGCTCAAAAATGACTCAACAGCTGGAAACGAAAAAAAAATTGATAGTATTTAAAGCTGCTTAGCAGCTGGGGAAGAAATGGCTGTAAAAACACTTAACATTTGCAGCCAGTCAGTGGCTAGAAGTGCAAGTTGTAATAAAATGTTTTTAATGTTGCAGTGGCTAGAAACCATTGATAGATAGATAGATAGATAGATAGATAGATAGATAGATAGATAGATAGATAGAAATACAGATCCAGATCCAGATCCAGATATAGAGAGAGCTGCATGTATACATATTTAAGTTATCAATCTCGACTACCCCTATCAATAATGGTTCTCTGTGTTCTATTTTTACAGTAAGCTGTACTTAAGCTCAAATGCACCTCTATTTCTTACAATCAGGGCACTCTTTCCTCGTACCCTGTCTGCCTAGGAGTTGGCCAGGGACATGAGAAAAGGGATCAAGAGGTACCCAATCCTTACATCACGCATCTCGGAAATCCGCTGAGGCACTGGAAGACAGCTCCGTGCATCCACCTTGGGGCTGAATAAGAGGCCAGGTTTGTGTCTCCTGCAACCTCCTGTGCAACAGCCTCAAGCGAAACCAAAGTGAATGTAGTCCTGCTTGGAAGAATAGGAAGTGACAAGACCAAAAAGAAGTCAAGCAAGCCAAGGCTTTAGAACCACGTCAGACATGGGGAAGGGTGTATTTGCTTTCAGGACCAATTAGATAAATTTTGGGATTTCCCACAGCTCTTTGCAAGCTGTCCATAAAAGAAAATGCCTGCAGAGCAGAGGGGGTGTCATTTCTGACAGACAGCTACAGCTTCCAATGACTTTGCAAGGCTGGCTAGTTTATCATGTGCACTGGGGAGGGAATTAAAATTAAAATTCATCAGCCTACTCTTTCAGCATTTACTGAATTTCTTTGCTACACTGAAATCCTACCTTTTCCTCCCTGGAGCCAAGGTAGCATGGGTGACCCTTTTCCCCTTCATCTTATTTTCAGAACAATCCCCTGATTCTCTAGGTTAGGCCGAGAACCAGCGGCTGCCCTGAACTCACTCACTGAATTTCACAGCGCAGTGGAGAGTCTCCCAGATCACCCGGGCTCCCCTGCCCTTTGCTTGTATATGTCTGGGCCTGCTGGGGCAGCAGAAGCACCCAGGGCTTCTTAAAGCACCACCCTCTGCAAACTGCTGCCCATGTTTGGCTTCTGCCACTTCAGGCTGGCTGCCACCAGCTCCCTGCTCAGGTCCTTCAAGTCCCCACACTCTGGCTGCTAGAGCAGGGAGGGCTGGGCACCTGCCACCTGCTAACTGTGGGGCCTGCCAGAAATTTAGAAGAGAGAGATACACATTTCAGGTAGGCCATGAGGCAGTGCACTAGATGGTAGCAGATGCACAACTGATCTAGCCCGCTTTGCTGTCTTCTGTCCCACTGCTGTTAAGGTGGAGTCACAGCTACTAACACTCCTCAAAAAACACTGGTGTTCTACAATGGAGAAAGAAGAGTTCAGACACTAACATGGTGAATGTGCAAGATAAATGGACTTTGGGGAGATAAATAGTAATTTTACAATGCCAAAAAACCCACCTCTCATAAGAAAACAGCTTTAAAGTGAATTGGTCTGTTAATAACACATTTAGAGTCATATTGACATATTAAAAGAAGAGGAGGTGGAAATCAAAACACAGACAAGTTCATGTTTTTCTTAGGATTGACCAGAAGGTTACAAAATAGTCGGCAAGCTTTGCAAGATTCATCTAGATTATACATTGAATACAAAAAGCAAAGGGAGTGGTAGAAAAGCCCTAGCTTGGACCATGGAGTAATTACAGAAACATAAAAAACGAGTCTTGTAGACTAACAGATTTATTTTGGCAGGTGCTTTCATGGACTTAAATAGAATGCAATTGCAGAATTAAAACTGGAACATTTATTTCATAATTCATGGACTCTGATTCTGATAGGAACTCAGGTCAAAACAAGCTTTGAGATTAAATTAGGAGAAGTTGAGTGAGCTTGAGCCGGATTCGTTCCCTTATTCCTAGGCTTGGAACCTGTGGGTGTAACACAGTTATACCATATTCACACAAATAACACAATAAAGGGTCCACAAAACCACAGTGGAAAGCATCCATTTAAAAACAAACAACCCCAACTTTACCTCGATTTTACAAAAGAACTATCCTTCAAGTAACTATCTGAAATTGGGCAGGGTCTGCTATGCCTGCAATTGAGGCAAGTTTTGCCATTTGCAAGACACCTATAGGTGTTTGTTGAGGTTCCACTGCATACTTCGGAAAACAGAGAGACTCTTCTGGTTCTTTATCCTTAAACCAAAGAAAGGTGTCAACTTCCAATAGAGGACTGTGCTCTGTAAAGTAGGACACTTAGCTATTTTCTAACACTGTCATGCCATGCTCGGATTGTATTTATTGAGGTTGACAAACATTCAGAGCCAATAAAATTAGCCCTGGCTGAACTTTGGAACAATAAACCGGGCATCCAATTGATTTCTCAAACAGCCTCTTCCACCGATGCCCAAGACTGAAGTGTTCACTTGGAATTCAACAGCTGCTGCATATCTGTCAGAACAACTCAGTCCAAGTCAGGCATCATGAGACATCCCTTCTGCAGAATGACTTCTGGTTTTCTGCAATATGTCAGGAAAGTCTCCATTGCTACAGGCAATACCCAGTAAAGACACAACAGATGCAAGAGATCCTGGTCAATTAAATCCCCCATGTTTAAGTTTCACATGTATACATACAGAAGATATGATCAAAATGATGAATCATTTATCTCAGCCTTGAATTGTGTTTGACTACAGTACTAGGCAGGGATAAGAAACTGTTACAAGTTTAGAGGTAACCAAGAAACCCAAATGCCTGCATGCAGGAGTCTAGAATTAGAAGCAAGCGTAACTTCACGCCTTTGCAGTCCACCTTCTCATTCCCCTATGCTGCAGTGAAGAGGATGAGAAACATCCCATGCTAGTTTGTGGAGTGCCGGGCCCCCAGCTGGTGCAATTCCTAGTCAGCTCTGCCATCTGAGCATCAAGAAGCCACGGTGGATCAACTCAGCACAGGGTGGCCATGTGTCTTCTTTTAGAGGGAATACTTTGTTTGAAGGGCTGCAGAGCACAGCCCTCAGTTTTGAAGGCAACTTCTGTTGGAAAAGCTATCCTGGCCAAGTCTGGTTTAAGGATAAGCCCCTTCAAAAGGAACAGTAGGGCTTTGAAGTAGCCCCTCAACCACACCAAGACAGCCAGCTTAGACAGTCACCTGGTCATTGCCTTCCCCACTATAATGAGATATACTGTATTTCTATTTCAGATATAATAATACATTTTAAATTTTGCATCCATGAATATAAATTAGCTTGTGAAAACTTTGTATAAATTGGTGTCCTCCTTTTTGATGGTTCATAAGTGGCCACCCTCAACCCAAACTGCAGATCCGCATTTCAAGCAGGAGAGCTGCACCGTCCAAGCACAGCTTGTATGCCAGCCCCCGCATTGAACAGATCCTCTTTTTTCAGATCAGGGTTGAATTTTCAGTTTGGTCTCTAAGATCCAGAAAGCAAATCCATGGATTAGCCTCTTCAGCTGTCCACTCAGACAGCCTGAGCTGGCCAATAACTACCCACCTAACTAATTAATATTGGAGTTCTCGTGAAATTTTATGCAATAGAGAGCAGCACAGTTCCTCAGTGGCCTTTAACTGTTGAACACTCCCAAGATGTACAGTAAAATTAGCAGCCAGCCTCAGAAGTAAATGTAGAAAGGAAAGTCCATGAGCCAATGTTAGATATGGAAAATGAGAAGCTAAAAGCAGGCATGAAGCGAGAGAGAGAGAGAGAGGGAGAGGGAGAGGGAGAGGGAGAGGGAAACAAAACAAAACAAAACAGGGGATTGGATGGGACGGGGTCCTGGAGACAATTCTGCTTTGGCAAGATCCATGGAAAATCAAAGTACAGAATAGTAAACTCCTTTAAGAACACTCCACAATCTCTGGCCAGCACCAGTTTGAACTTCAGAGGCTGCATGAGACAGGATGCTATTTGCATTCTATGGGCTAGCAAAAAGGCACCTTGCAACCCAATTTCGGTTCCTGGAAGCGCAACAAATATTAACTCATAGGGAAACAGCTGAGACTGGATCTGGAGAGTAAGTGCCGATAAGGATCGCAGTGAATTACTAAGTTTGGGAAAGGATGGACACTGAAAGCTGTGATGTTTGGATGGGCCAGGCAATTAAATAGCTAGGTACTTTTGAGAAAACACACACTCAGCTATGAAAATGCCAGGCTTTCCCTGTTTGATTTTCACTTTAAATAACTTCTAAACCATAGCATAGCAAATGCAGTTGCTGAAGTTGTCACTCTTGCATACAGGACTTGGAGTTATTTTACAACTTGATCCAACTTTCAATAAGTAGATGTTTTGGCATATATGCCTTAGGACTGTCTGTTCCTGGAATGGAGACATTGCCCTCTTCCACATACTTTCCTACTTCTAGGGATCGTGTAGGTGCGCTAGCCCAGTTTTCAGGCATACTGAGCTAGTTCCTCCCTCAGTTCCACATAGAATCGATCTCGTTTACCAAGTAAGCTCAGAGCTGGCTGGCAGGCTTCATGGGTCTGAAGTACTGGTAGCAGCCCATGATTCCTGATAGTAGCTCAGGATGTGCAAAGCCCTATAAATGGTCTGTTCTTTTGCTTAATATCTGCCCCATCACAGCACAAACTTTCCTTTGCCTGCCTTTGAATCTCTTCAGTTCTCTTGTCTTCAGTTCTTCTTGAAGCCACTTAGTTATCTCTTATCCCAGCTAAGCTTGTTGAACTCCGTCTGTTTTTCCTCCTAACCATCTTTGTCACCCTCCTCTAGACGCGTTCCAGTTTGATGACAGAGATCCTTCCTAACCAACAAAGTCAGCAAACCTAAATGCATAGACCCAATGGCCTCTAGTGGGATTTTTTAAATTTCTTAGTTATTCTATACTATTTTAAGATAGAGCAGGCAACAATTCAATGCATTTTAGTCAATTGATCAAATCAGTTTTACTCAATTATTTGTTGGGACCTGCAAACATTTGCACATGAGTAAAATAGCAGTTTTTAATGAAAACACAATGTTCGTTTTTAACATGGTGTATACAAATGTTATGGCTGATGTCATCTTACAAAAGGCATCACTTCTCAGGTGAAAGCAAAAGGAAAATGCCTCTTCTGAGGTAGTGGCTGTGATATGATGCATATAATTATATATACATGTAAGTAATTGTGTTAAAAGCTAATAGGAATCTCCAGTTTTCATCCTACTTAAAGTAGACGAATTGAAATTGATGCAACTTAAGTTAGTCTTGATTCACTAAGCCCCATTAATTTCAATGTCTTCTCTGTGAAAGATTTGCATGGGCTATTATCTCATAATTATCTAAAAATATGTTGTTTTGTTCACTGAGGGTGCCTTTTTAAAGTCAATTTGAAATGGGTGGGCAAACTGCAAGCTTTGGCCTGACCTCAGAAGATTAGTGATCAATTGAAAGCTGAGGTGAGAACAATTCAAAGGGAGGGGGGTGCAAGAAAGAGAAAAAAGGAAGTGACGCCACCCACATCTAGTTTTGACCCCCTCGCCAAAAGCAGGAGGCCCGTAATAGACAGTTTCCTTGAAGAGGAAAACAAATAGCAATCCCTGAAAGGTTTTGAGGGGTTCCATGTTGCTAAAGATATGGCAATTGAATACTTGCTTATGGAAGGGAAAGATGCCACCAACATTTTAAAAAGGGCTCTGGTTAAAATTGACTAGTACAGTCTATAGCAAACACCTTGCAGGACTCTGAACTGTCTGGGGAATTCATTTATTCATTCAGACCATCCAGAGGACTTTGTGAATTAGCCTGGACAGGAATGCCAAGAAAGAAGGAAGGAAGGAAGGAAGGAAGGAAGGAAGGAAGGAAGGAAGGAAGGAAGGAGTGTTTGTAGGTTGAAATTTTACATGGGAGAGTAATTTCTGATTTCTTGGGACAATCAGAAAATAGTTGCAAAATTTTGTGTCACCTAAATCTGTTGCTGCTGTATTGGCAATAAAGCTTTTATGTGTAGCCATGCTTGGCAGCTATATCTATTGTTACCTGTGTTCTTTCTCTGTGGTGAAGTTATTTCTGTCAGGTGTGTCTCCTGTAGGGTAAAACTAGGCTGTCTCATGATGATCTAACCCCACCTCACTGTCTCTTACATTGCAGGGAGGGATTCTGACTTAGAGGCATCCTGTCATAATACCAGAGATGCAATTGCATTGCATTTGTTCTTAGCCAAGCACATGCATCAAAATTTTCCATTTGAAGTATATATACTGTCATTCATCCCAAAAGACCTTTCTATAAGTAGATGTAGGAATTTCTTTCAGATATGAACCCTTATCCCAATCAAACATTAAAATGATAACCATGAAGTAGGTCCAAACCACAAAATAATTAGTATTTTGTAAATAGTAAGTTGCTTTTGCATAACTTGTGGCAGATGACAATCCTGTTTATGCTTTGTCTGCTTCTGCTAGAAGGAACTTCTTACACTGGGAGGTGATGGATGGGCGCACTCCTTTACTTGTCCCTGCTACTGGCGCCTGGATCTCATCACCAAGAAGTATTTAGTTGATTACTGAAATCAATCAGGGCAGTGATAAAGAGATGATCTGTAATAGGTGTGTCTTAATCAAGGATCAACCCAGCGATTATGTATATAATGATGACCTGAGGCAGGCATGCAGCACTATAAAGAAGGAGCACCACAAAGGGAGGCACAATTTGCCATTTAGAACTGCACTGAAATTCATTTTGCATGTGCTTCAGAGCTAGGAGATACTTTTGCCCTTAGCAAAATCCTTCACAAAGTCCTATACCATTATTGATAGTCTTCAGCATAAGCTGAACATAGCTATGCCTCTATTCAGTTACCTTCAGCGAGCCTCAGGCTGATGGGAAGTCAATGGTCAGAGATATCTAGAGGAAATAATGGAAATCGTCAAGGCTTGGATTCAACAAGATTGCAGAGAGACTATTGTGAGTATATACTCCCTACAGAGGTCTTGAATCTAATGAGTTCCATTCTTTTGCAGAAGGCAAAATCCTGCATGCTCACCTTCTCACCTGATAAAGAATTGTTATAGAAGAGCTCCCATATCAGATGCTGAAAAGCACAGGGCTATTTTCTGTGGCAATAGTTGTATGACAGCCCTCCTCAGCCTGGTACCTCCAGATCTCCAAATCCACAGCTGACCCCCCAAACAAAGAATGTCACATTCTGGAGTCACGGCAGGACTCTATTTGTGAAATCCCCCTGAACCTCCTTCTTATATCCAATACTGTTTATGTTTTATCTGCTCTCCTTTTGTGCTTCTCTGATGCACTTCTTGTCTGTCTCCAGGCAAAGACCAGAGTGAATGGAAGAATACCGCAATAGTGTGTAGGCAACCAGGGATCGTAACACGGTCAGAATTACACTTTGGTACCACATAACTCACCAGATGGGACTGTGGTGTCATGACTGACAGTAAACTAATTTACTGTTGTGTTGTGTTGTGTTGTCCTTGAAATTGGGAGGAGAGGAATGGTCCCTGTCCCAAATGGAAAGTGTTCCCTCTCTTTCTGTGTTGCACCATAACAGCTGCATGGCCTGCCACTGGGCGACAGGGAATGACATCGGTGGAAGGCTAAAACCTCTAGAGGATCCCAGGTTGAGGAAAACTCAGGGGGGCTTTTGACTAATGATGCGGGATAAAACTCCAATAAATAAATTAGATTGGTTCAACTGCTTGGCGTGTTGGTACCCTCCCAGCCAATTCACTGTTCCTTCATAAATCATTCAACACTAATCCTATTTGATGCAACCTCTGCCCCCATAGGAAATATGTCCACATCTGACGGCCCGTTTCCCTCTACAGAAGATGCACGTTCTCTTAGGCCATCCTTGGCATTCCTTTTAAAGTTTCCTGGATTCCCAGGCTGTGGTTCTCCTCACCATCCTTGGAAGTCTGTGAAACCCGCCCTTTAGTACTTCCATATTTCTAGATGAAAGAGAGGGCAGATTGGCAGGTCTAATATTTTGTAAAATAAGTCTGAATAAATTCCAGCTGTTACAATATGATCAGTCTATTTTGGCAAACATAGATGTGCAGTGTTTCCTCTGGGGAATATTTGATTTCACTGTGGAAGTATGTAATTTATGAAATTAGAAGACACACCTATTGTTATTCCAAACTCTTAAATATACTGTAAGCTTTTAATTACCTTGTATTATGTTATTTTAGTACCTCCTTTTCCACTGGCTTTGAGAGTACAGCGGTCCAGAAAGTTGTACTTCAACAGAAAATCAGCACAGAATAAAAAGTGTGTCCACCACCTACTACCATCATCCACCTACTTACTGGGAGGCAATGGGGGTTCAGAGTCCACTGCACACATAATTTTCCAGTTCACTTGTGTCCAGGTTCCTGTGTGGTAAAGAATCACAATTTTGTCAAGGAGGAAAATCTGTGACTCCTAATCATAATGACTACAGTGCCAGAGGCAGTCTGTGTCACAAGTCAGGGTTCTTCCTTCACACATTCAAAAGCCACAGACCCTTTCCCTTGCAGAGCATTCTTTGTTGACAAAAAGCACAAACACCCAGAAAGAGCATGCCTCAAACACCTCCTCTCTATGCACCAGTCCTCTAATGAGGCTACCCTCCTCTGCTGCCTCCACCTCATGGGATCAAGAGCAAGGGCTACCTCATCTGTGTTTGAGAAACTCCCCTGCTCTAAGTCCCTTTCCGCTAATTGTGCATCTTGGTTATTCCTAGAGACTGCTGCCCCCCCCACTCCCCCGGGAATCTGGCCTTGAGATAAATGCCTTCTCTTCTTGCATCTCAGTGCCTTGGCATGGCCAGATTTTCATCCCTTCCTGCCCCCAAATTCTCCTTCAGATTCTGATATCTCTCAAGTTCAGTCAGCAGTCCTTGACAGGGAATGCCCAAAGCATCCATCTTCCTCTATCCCAACAATTTGCCTAGCTAAACCACATGAGGAGCAAGAGTTGGAAGGTGCTATTGTACTCATCTCCTATTGACTGGGTTTCCAGCAAGCAGGAGGTCGGCCACTTGATAAGCAGGATGCAGAAGGCAGGACCACATAGACCTTTGGCCTTATGCAGCATGGCTCTTCTCATATTAACAATATAAGAAGAGCTGTGCTAGATCAGACCAAGGGTCCATCTAATCCAACAGTCTGTTTCAACAGTGGCCAACCAGATGTTCACAGAAAAACCACAAGCAGGTTTCAAGAGCACCACTTTGACCAAGTTCCCCAACAACTGGTATCATAGGCCTCAGATACTGAAAGTAGCATAGCCAACCGGGTCATTTGTTGTTGATAGCCTTTTCCTCCATGAAGTTGCCTAATCCACTCATAAAGCCAGCCAAGGCCTTAACAACATAGTTTGGAAATAAATTCTGTAGCTTTTTATGCCCTGTGTGAAGAAGTACTTCCTTTGGCTGACCTTACTCTTCCACCATTCAACCCTGGGCTCTAGTATTCTGAGAGAGCAAGAAAAGACATTTTCCTATCCACATTCTGGACATCTTGGATAATTTGGCATACCTCTGTCATGTCTCTCCTTACTTGTGTTTTTCCTAACTAGGCAAGCTTAGATGCTGTAACTTTTCCTCATAAGGGAGTTGCCCTGATCCCTCAATAATTTTAAGGGTTTTAATTTTAGTTGCACTTTTCTTTATTTTTTCAACTCTACAGTGTCATTTTAGGTGCAATATTTATGTATGTATGTATGTATTTATATTTGTTCTATACCAGCCAAGATCCAGTGCTCTCTGTACAGTGAACAATAAAGAATATGGTATCCTCTTGTTCACTATATAATTTGTGGTTGTCTGGGAACAAAAATAAAGTGTACCAACTCCAGAAGAACAAGAAAGGAGAAGAGAATGGTTGAAAACAGATACATCTGAAGGGGTTCAAGAGCATTTTGCAAATTTACACCTGTTATAACTCCAGGAGATGAAGCAGTGGCTTCACAGGAGGTGTCTGACCAGGAGATTGCATTGCCCTCAGGACTACCCTTGGATGTTCCCACTGCTCCTGAAGGCCTGGCACAAGGGGATCATTCAGAATGATCATTTAGAAACTCTTCATTGTTCTCCTCTGGATTTGGGGATTCCGGTTCAGAAGCCCTGGAAGGACCAGAATGCCCCTCGTTCTGTTCTCATAAATGGCCATCGCAGACTAGGTCCCCTTAACAAAGGAGGCTTTCTTAGAAGAAGCAGTATAAGCTCCTCTGATGGGGTTGAGGCTCCTTCCAAGGCTCAGTCTGGGCTTTCCTTTGGCTGAAGCATTTGGGCCTGGTTCACTTGAGTCTACGACTTGAGCTTTCCATAGAGCTGTCCAGGGTGCTATCTACTCCTGACCTTGCTTGGCTTCACTAGATCCTGGACTTTCCTGGGCCCGGTGCTCTTCAACATCTTTATTAATGATCTGGATGAGGAAATACAAGGAAAGATAATCAGATTTGCAGATGATACAAAACTGGGTGGAATAGCAAGCACCCTAGAAGACAGAATGGAGATCCAGGGTGATCCTGATAAACTTGAACACTGGGCTGAAAGCAACAGAATGAAATTCAATAAGGACAAATGCCTCCAGCAAGGAAAAAGAAACTAAATGCATCCATACAATATGGGGAATACGTGGCTCAACAGAAGTGGAAAAGAAAAAGATCTCAGAGTAATTGTGGACGACAGACTAAATATAAGCCAAAAATGTGATGCATTGCCAAAAGGACAAATGCCATTTTGGGATGCATTAACAGAAGTATTACTTCCAAATACTTCTATAGAAGTAGTAGTTCCTCTATACCCCTCACTAGTCAGACCTCATCTGAAATACTGTGTCCAGTTCCGAGCACCAAGATTTTTAAAAGATGCAGAAAAATGTGAAAGGGTCCAGAGGAGGGCCACAAAATGATCCAGGGTTTGGAAACACTGCCCTATGAGGAGAGACTGAGAGAACTGGGTGTGTTCAGCCTTGAGAAGAGAAGACTGAGGGGGGACATGATATCCCTCTAAGGCTGTCACAAAGAGGAAGGTCAAGATCTCTTCTTGCTGATACTAGAGGGCAGGACACGGAATAATCAAGTCAAGCTGCAACAAGCCAAATTCAGGCTAGATATATCAGGAAGAGCTTCCTCCCTGTAAGAACAATATGACAGTGGAACCAGTTGCCCAGAGATGTGGTGGGCTCTCCCACACTAGAGACATTCAAAAAGACACTGGACAGACATCTGAGTGGGATGGTGTAACTTGGTGTCCGGCAACAGCACGGGGGTTGGACCCGATGGCCTTCATGGCCCCCTTCCAACTCTACTATTCTATGATTCTTCCTTAACTCTGTTCTG
Source organism: Varanus komodoensis (assembly GCF_004798865.1). Taxonomy (NCBI): domain Eukaryota; kingdom Metazoa; phylum Chordata; class Lepidosauria; order Squamata; family Varanidae; genus Varanus; species Varanus komodoensis. Next base: position 195,850 of record NW_025336669.1, on the reverse strand, counting down.
ACTTAGTGAAGGTTGACTCTGCTTTGCATCACGGGAGTCAAAATGTGGACTTTGCTTTGCTGGAACCTGAAGCCTGGTCATGAACCACCTAGACCAAAACCCTCACACTGCTATGCCCATCACTGAAAAGAAAATACCACCAAACCCTGCCTCCCCAAATTGTCAACGCTGAAAAAGTTTGCACAACTCAAATGACTTGTTTTTAACAATTGCGGGCATGCCTTGAATGTTCTTGAACATAGAATCTTTTAATAAAGGAACATTAATATATTTTGGGAGCTTTCTATTGCAAGGTTGAAGCCTCTGAAGGGGATGGGCTTTGCCAAAACAGTCAAAGAATTTGCATAGCCAGTTCATGTTCAGCCTGTATGTAACTACAGTCAAGTAGGTTGCGACTCTAAGATCCCCAATGCAATTTTAAATTCACTTGTGAAATGAAAGACAAAACATCCATGGCTCTTCTGCCTCTTCTGCTGCCTCTGATGCAAGCAGGACTTGAGGAATGTCGCACAGAAGGTGAAGGAAGGGCAACAGAAAATAGTCCAGAAGAGAACACAACTTCTGACTAAACACCAAATAATTGCACTGTTAGAAAAAGTCATACTCCTTATTCCTACATCAGACTCAAGACAGCTCCAAAAATATGTTGTAGGAAGAACACAGCAATAAACCATGGCCATGTTAGTGTTGCATCCACTGTTCATGAGATTCAAGGTATGATCATATATCCTTTCCCAGCTGGCTGCCACATATGCCTAAAGGCTACTGTCAAAACTGTGCTTTGTGAAGTGGCTAACTCAGATATTCTAGTCTACAACCAGGAACAGATTCCTGTATACAAAATATGTGAAAAGTACCATCTGAGGTCTGACAAGTACCTTGCCATCTGATCTTCCTCACCAAAGCCACAGAATCACAACTGAGGGAAATGACCATTGGTCAGCTATTCCAAAATCTGAGAAGTAACCCCAAGAAAACTTCCTCTGTGCATGTAAACATTTTTTCACTTTCATTCATTCTTTTAGAAGAGTCAACGAAAACCGTATAAACAGCTCTGGTTTACTTTGTTCAGCTTTTACTTCTGAACCACAAAGTAGAAGAAAGCTCAGTTCAGAAGCCAGTACATACTGTAACTTCCTTCTGATCCATGATCCAATACAAATACAAAAACCAAGTAATATTTCCAGCTAGTCAATCCAGGTCCTCAGAGAAGAAAGAAATTAGGAGATCTTGGTTTCCCTAAGACAGGGCATTGCCAAGGAATTCACAAAACAATGCCTGAGCCTTCGGGAAATGCCCATTCTGGAAAAGTATTTGTAATATTTCCAAACTTTGAAGAAGCTATCCATGGTCCAGTTCCTAAAATATATATCCATTAAAAGAACGTATACTATAAAAAGAACATGAGACATGAGTATATAAGCTCTGTCTTTAAAATCTATTATTCTGACATTCTGTCCATTTCACAATCTTGCTATTGACAGCAACAGCCAACCATATGCTCAGCTTCCATCATCTTTCTTATTTTTTTACAAAATTTGTCCTGGTCACTATCAGGTCATTATCCTTATCCAAGTCTCATTCAGCAGCTCCTGCATCTGATTGAAGGTAAGTGTAGCACACACAAACTTATGTCACAATTAGTCTGTTAAACTAGAAGGCAAACTGCAAGCAAACTCTTCTGAGTTTCATCCAGAGGTGCTTGACACTTTGTCTTGCCTCCCCCTCCCCGCCCAAAAACCAGCTCTGTTTCAATGTAAAACAGGCCTTATTGTAGGAAGGAATCCCTGTGTGCCTACACAGGGCAGAGTGCTTTCCTTCTGCCAACTATGGAAGGGGCCAATGGGAACCCATGCATACAAAGGACATAAGCTCTTTCTGGATGTGATAAATACCAAAAGCATGCTGTGCTCCAGCCTATAAGAATGGCACATCTTAATGCAGCATCCTTTGGAGCAAAAGGCTCTTCATAAAAGGGGAGGCCATCTTGAGTTATGACTTCAGCTTCATTTCAGAAACAGATCCATTATTAAACTGTGTGTGCGTGTCTTCACTCACATACACGACACACACATGTGCGCGTGCACTCACACTCACGCGCGCGCGCGCGCGCACACACACACACACACACACACACGAGTCTTTGAGGGAGCAACCCATATATAATAATATATGTCATTTCTAACCAGTCTCCTTCCGCATCATGGTATATGGAGAGCATAACGTTCAATGATAATTCGGCATGCAGAAAATCCCAGGTTCACTGGTCTGCCATGGCCACAAGTTCATTCCCTGGTGTGTCCAGGTGGTGGGAACAGCTCCTGTCTGGATCTCTAGAGAGCAGCTTCCTTTCCGTGGAGGGCACATGGAGATGGACAGACCAGTTATCTGACCTGGTACAAGGCAGCTGCCTAACCTTCAAATATTTGTTTTGTTCAGTCGCAAATTCATGCCCAGTGCATCGCGACCCCATGGACAACATTCCTCCAGGCTCTGCTGTCCTCCACCATCCCTCGGAGTCCATCCAAGCCCACACCCGCTGCCCCAGTGACTCCGTCTAGCCACCTCAAATAGTTGTGCCCTGCTTCATTTTTGCAATGCCAGCTTGCCTTTAAAACACACTGCTTGAAGATGTTCCCGACAAAATTCAACATTCTCTTTTGTTTAAGTTTTTTCTCCCTTGCAAACCAGCAAATTGACTGATCTAGCAAGTCAAATGTGTTTCTTTTGAGGCAGTTGTTTCCAGTAGCATAATCATCTACATATCCTTAGTGATGAACAAGAACTTAACATAGTGGTATACAATTAGAGACATCTAACAAAGCTATGAAGCAGCGTGAGACTGTAGGTGTTCTCCCATGAAACCACACCATCACCCTGTCTCAGTCACAGAATTTTACAGGGTGAGTAGATACCATCATTTTCCACTTGTAACCCTCACACAGCTCCCTCCCTCTTTTTTCTTAGCCCAGAAAACTCTTTCTAATTACTAGCACGAGGAACCCTCCATCTGGGAGCTCTCCACTTACTAAAATTTTTATCTGGATATTATCCTATATCAAACTTCCTCAACTAGGTATTCTCTAGTTATTCTGGACTATAACTCCCATCACCCCAATAAGCATGGCAAACAGTCTGGGATGATGGGAGAAGCCTGGTACAGACAGATGCTAGTTGTACCCTCAGACATTGTAGCTTTCAGACTAATACAGCTAAAAAAAGAATAAATAAATAAATCTAAGTCACCTCTTATTTCCACAGTAATCAAATTACAAGATTTGTTTTAATACTTTGGTTTAATAGTTTGACATATTGTTTCATTATTTTTATCTGTTTTTATATTTCTATTGTTCACCACCATGGAATTTGTTTAGCTGTGGAATGGTAAATTAATGTTAAATAAATTGGACACTACCCTTTAGCGTGTCTTCCTTACCTTCATTTTTTTCTTGGATTCATCTGCCTGACAGATTTTATTTTCCTAGGCTCCAAGATCACCGCAGATGGGGACTGCAGTCAAGAAATTAAAAGACACTTGCTCCAGGGGAGGAAAGCTATGGCAAATCTAGACAGCATACTAAAAAGCAGAGACATCACCCTGCCAACAAAAGTGCGTATAGTCAAGGCTATGGTTTTCCCAGTTGCACTGTATGGCTGTGAAAGCTGGGCCATAAGGAAGGCTGAGTGCTGAAGAATTGAGGCCTTTGAATTGTGGTGCTGGAGGAGACTCCTGCGAGTCCCCTGGACCGCAAGGCGATCAAACTGGTCAGTCTTAGAGGAGATCAACCCTGACTGCTCTTTAGAAGGCCAGATACTGCAGATGAAACTCAAATACTTTTGCCATCTATTGTTCCCAGCATT